>NC_092053.1:76483108-76796941 GCF_003086295.3 Arachis hypogaea
AATCAAATCTTTTTAATTTCTTCAATCATATCTTCCAACATATCCTTTTCAAAATAATTTTCAATCATATCTTTTTGATTGATATTCCAAAAATCTTTTTTAATCAATTAATAATTGAGTTTTCAATTTTCTTTTATTTTTTTCTAATTTTCAAAGATTTTATTTTATCTTCCATTTATTTTGGTTTAATTTTTTTTCGGTTACTTTTAATTAAAAAAATTTTAAAAAAATTCATATCAATTCCCTTTCTCCATCATGGACATAAGTGGAAGTGAACAGTCTAGAAGGACTCTGGGGTCATATATCACCCCATTATAGTTGCATATGGGAGATAGCATCTGTATACTCCCATCAAAGCAAGCAATTTGAGCTAAATCCTCAGCTCATTATCATGGTGCAGCAAATTGCCAGTATTCCGGTTTCCACAGGAAGAACTACTGAGTTTCTGGCACAGTTCTTGCAAATTGCTGACACAGAACATGATAAAGAAGTGGATCAGGATATCTACATATTATTACTGTTTCCATTTGCTGTAAAAGATCAAGCTAAGAGGTAGTTAAATAACCAATCCACAGCAAGCATGAAAACATGGAGACAGTTATCAGACAAATTCCTGAATCAATTTTACCCTCCAAAAAGGATGACACAGCTAAGGCTGGACATCCAAGGCTTTAACAAGAGGATCATGAATCCTTTATAATTGCTGGGAGAGGTATAGAGAGATGCTTAGGAAATGCCCCTCTGAAATGTTTTCAGAGTGGGTACAGTTAGACATCTTCTACTATGGGCTTACAGAAAGAGCTCAAATGTCTCTAGACCACTCAGCTGGTGGATCTATACACATGAGAAAGAAAATTGAAGAGGCTCAAAGAACTCATAGATACAGTTGCTAAAAATCAACAATCTATACTCAAGCAATGAGCCCTCCAAAGAAAAAGAAGCTATGGTAGCAACTACTGATCATAATCTCAAGAACAGATTCTTGAACTAAATGAGCAATTATTTCTAATGAAAAATAATTAGCGAATTCAAGAAGATGCTCCAAGACACTAAAAAATGCTAACAAGAATATAGAAGCACAATAAATCAGACAACACAGCAGCTATCTAAACAATAACAGAAGAATGCCAAGCTGTTCAACTAAGGAGCGGGAAGACATTGAATAATTCAGTTCAAAGTAGCAAAAAGTCAAGAAAGGAACAAATGACAGAAGGATGATCAAACCACTTCCCCAAAATTCCTCTGAGGACAGCAAGAGCCCAGAGAGGAATAATTCTGGCATTCAAACGGCCAAAAAAGGGAGAAAAGTTGGCGTTAAACGCCATTCCTTGCCCAGTTCTTGCGTTCAAACGCCAGAAAAGGGTGGAAGCTGGCATTAAACGCCCATCCTGCACCCAATCCTGGCGTTCAAATGCCAATGAGGATCAGACACCTGCAAGTGCTGATAGTAACCCTCTACAAGGCTTCTCCAACAACTTCTGTAGGATAAACCTGCAGAACTAAGGTTAAAGAATATAAAGCCAAGATGCCTTATCCTCTGAAACTCGAAGCGGAATAGATAACAATTGCTCGCTTGCAGATTACTCAGACTCTTGAATAAAGATCCCGTTTGCAGAGGCACTTGAGCAAATACCTCTTATGTAAGTTAGAAAGAGATCTTAAGTCATAAGAAGGATTGGAGAGAAACTGAAAAAGTGTTCTCACTGAAGAATGCAGTGCATCATCTAAAAGCTTACCAGAAAAGCTCAATCAGAACTTTAATGAACCATGCAATTAAGGGTGCTTATAAGACAGCTCTATGTGACCTTGGAGCAAGTATCAACCTAATATTGCATCTACTATCAGAAAGCTTGGGTTGACCGAAGAAGTCAAACCAACCTGATATGTTTCACTTGCTGATGGCTCCATTAAATATCCATCAGGCATAGTTGAGGACATGATTGTAAGGTTGGGCCATTTGCCTTTCCATGACTTTGTAGTGCTGGAAATAGAGGACACGAGAGTGCAACTCTCATTCTAGGAAGACCTTTCCTAGCAACTGGATGAACTCTTATTGATGTACAAAAAGGGGAAGTGACACTGAGAGTCAATGAGGATGAGTTCAAGTTAAATGCTGTCAAAGCTATGCAGCATCCAGACACATCAAATGACTGCATGAACACTGATATTATTGACTCTTTGGTGGAAGAGATCAATATGACTGAGAGTCTTGAATCAGAGCTAGAGGACATCTTTAAAGATGTTCAGCCTGATCTGGAGAAACAAGAGGAAATAAAAGAACCTCTAAAATCCCTCAGGAAGAGGAGAAACCTCCTAAACCCGAGCTCAAACCACTACCACCATCCCTGAAATATGCATTTCTGGGAGAGGTTGACACTTTTCCAGTGATCATAGCTCTGCTTTAAATCCACAAGAAGAGAAAGCACTAATTCAATTGCTAAGGACACACAAGAATCTTGGGTGGTCATAAGTGATCTTAAGGCATTAGCCCAGCAATAGGATCTTGTGCATGCATCTTGCTGGGCTAATGCAGAAAGAGGTCACTAAGTTACTAGAGGCTGGGATTATTTATCCTATTTCTGATAGCCCTGATGAGATATTTTGATGAGAAACGAATTTCTACCAAAACACCCAAAACTAACCGGCAAGTGTACCGGGTCGTATCAAGTAATAAAACTCACGGAAGTGAGGTCGATCCCACAGGGATTGAAGGATTGAGCAATTTTAGTTTAGTGGTTGATTTAGTCAAGCGAATCAAGTGTTGGTTGGGTGATTTGTGATTTGCAGAATGTAAATTGCATGAAATTAAAGAGAGCGGGAAAGTAAATTGCTGAAACTTAAAGGACAAGAAATTAAATGACAGAAACTTAAAGTGCAAGAAATGTAAATTGCAGAATCTTAAAGTGCAAGAAATGTAAATTGCTTGAAAAGTAAAGGGGATTGGGATGAGGATTTGCAGAATTTAAACAAGGGAAAACTAAATTGCATCAAACAGAAGAGGAAAAGGGAGTTGGGATTGAACCGGATCTTATAACAGCAAAGTAAATGAACAATGAAAGCATTAAACAGAGAATTGAAATGAGAATTTAGATCTCAGGACCAGAGACTAGAAAACCAAGTCTAGATCTCAATGCCTTCTAGATCCACAAGAACAATAGCAAGGAAATTGTAAATTGCAAAGAAAAGAGATGAAGATCAAGTAACAGAAACAGAAATGCTAATTCAATTAACAGTAAAGGAAACAGAGAGATCCAAGATTGAGATTGAAACAGAATTTCTTCAATTCTCCAATCCAAGATCCAAGACAAAAGTCAAATGAAATTGAAAGCAATGAAAGCAAGAAATTAAAGTTCACTCAAGTTCAAAAGCTCTTCGAAAACTATTATGAAAATTCTAAAAGGAAAGCTCTAAAAGAAAAACTCTCCCGAAAAAGCTCTCCAAACAATTGAATTCTATCCTATTTATACACTTTCCAAAATGATCTTCAAGCCTTGAGTTGGGCCTTTGTTCTTGGTGGAATTGGGTTGAAAGAGGCCTTGGTTGATTGCTCTTGAAGATTGAAGAAGAACCGAAGTGAACCAATTGAACCGGAAATGGAGTTAGCCAACGTTGGTCTTCAACGTTAGGGTCAAAGTTAGGGGTCTAACTTTGACCCTAACTTTTCATATCAGCAAACCACATTCTTCTGGTTTAGACGTTGGCGCAACGTTAGGGGTCTAACTTTGACCCTAACGTTGGCCTTGCTTGGTGTGATTGGTGCCAACGTTAGCCTCCACGTTAGGGGGCTAACGTTGGCGCAAACGTTGCCTACTCCCCCATTGTGATTTAAGTGCCAACGTTAGCCTCCAAGTTAGGGGGCTAACGTTGGCGCAAACGTTGGTAGCCCAGGGAGAAACTCTCAAGTTCCAACGTTAGCCTCCAAGTTAGGGGGCTAACGTTGGAGCTAACGTTGGCTACTTCCAAAGAGTGATTCATATGCCCAACGTTAGCCTCCAAGTTAGGGGGCTAACGTTGGGGCTAACTTCATGCAACCCGGTTCAATTTTCACTTATTCCATTGTCCTCTCTTCACTCCTAGCCATTCCTCTTTGCTTCAACCTTTCTCCAAGCCTTCTTCACCTATCATTGATCAACCAAACTAATCAAAGTTTTGCTCAAATCATGAGGTATTCAATCTTCCACAATATGCAACAAATATAGTTCAAACCTCATGAAATGGCATGAATTCACATATGGTTGGTTCAATCAAGGGAAACATGAAAATCTACTCAATTAGCTTGCTTGTAGCTTAAGAAAGTGCATAATTCTAATGAAAACAAAAGAAAAAGACTAGCTAAAATGGGCTAGGATGACTTGTCATCACAACACCAAACTTAAAGCTTGCTTGTCCCCAAGCAAGAAATGAATTTATTAAGAAGAAAGAATGAAATGGAAGAGGAAGTTCATGCTAGCAAAGTGTTATTGATAGTTCATGGGGTTTTATGTGGATATGCAAATGCTCACTTCTTATTGACTCCTAGGCCTAGAAAGTTTCCTTCAAGTTTCAAGTGACATACTGCTATGACCTCTCATTATTCCTTTATCCTTGGCTATTACTTTATTCAAAAGCTTTATTTGAGTGTCATGTGTAGCAAGTTCATTTTCTTTTTATACTTGACACATTATTCACCATAGACACTTGGCTCACATTCCTTCTTAAAACATTGATGCCCAGCACCTCTTTGGGCTACTAAATGCTTTGTAGTTAGGTTGCTCTTGATAGTGGATTTTCAGCTGATGATCCCGGGTTAGTTAACCCAAGTCACCAAGTGTTGAGGCACTCCTAAGAGCTTACTAATCCAAGCAGATCCTAGTACAAAAACATCACAGGCATATATTTCAGAGTTCAAGCTATTGGTGTCCAGCTTTATTTCTTTTGTTTTTCTTTTGTTTTGCCACCTTTTAGCTTTCTTTGTTCTTTCTTTCTTTTTTTTTTGTTTTTCTTTCTAACCAAGGAATTCTATTCAATTGAGATTCATAGACAATAGGCCACTCTCTACTTAGAAGGAGATATCTTAGCTCTTTATTCACTAAAGTGAGTTATAATGCAATCACACACACCACCACTTACTTTTATTCCACTTCTAACTAACAGAGACCATTTCACTTCACATTCAAACTGTTCTTTTATTAAATTTAAAGATGCAGGGGACAACACATACTTCTTGTTAAGTGAAAATGAACACACAAGCCAACACATAAAAAACCAGCCTACAAAAACATAATTGATGCATACTACACTAACAGTTTCTGTTAAAATGGGCATATTCATACTTCCAAATTTGAGCAATTCAATACTGATGGAGTTAAATGACAATACAACCTCTTGGTGGCTCCTTCTTCTTTCATCTCAGCTAATGGTGAGTAGTCCTCCCATAAGAGTGATTGATTTTCTGCAGTGTTAATGGAAGTTGCTTGTTTCTCAAGCCCTTATGTGATTTGTTAGTGTGCAAGACTTTCTTGTAGGCGTTTGAACTTACTTTGGTGTGTGAACACCAAACTCAGTCTCTTGCCATGTTTCTTATCCATAACCATATGTGAAAGCTTAAATCTTCGCTAAAGGTAATAAAATTGAAAACTAGAAACAGACAATGCTTAAATGATTTGTCAGATTGCTTGGAGCTGGTAGCTCTTTATATAGAAAGTGAGAATGTGCTTTTAAGTAAGATTTTGGTGGAACACCAAACTTAGAATCCTTCATTCTCCCTTAATATGTTTTGGTGTGAAACACCAAACTTAGCTCCTTGCAATACATACTACTCATTTAACCTTTTTATTGAACTAACTATGAAAGAAAAGTACCTCCGGTTGGGTTGCCTCCCAACAAGCGCTCTTTTATTGTCACTAGCTTGACATCTTTCAATTCTTTTTAAGAGGGCTGTAGGTGTTGAACCTCTTTTTCCTTAACCCATTGTCCTCCTAAGTACAACTTTGCTCTGTGCCCATTCACAGTGAATTGATTCTTTGTTGCCTCATCTAGCAGTTCAATATTCCCATAGGGAAAAATCTTTGTCACCAAGTATGGGCCAGTCCACTTAGACTTCAGTTTGCCAGGGAAGATTTTAAGCCTTGAATTATACAGGAGTACTTGTTGTCCAGGCTTGAATTCCTTCTTTGTGATCTTCTTGTCATGCCACTTCTTAGCTTTCTCCTTGTATATCTTCGCATTTTCATAAGCTTCCAGTCTGAATTCATCCAGTTCATTTAGTTGTAACAACCTTTTTTCTCCTGCAGCTTGGGGGTCAAGGTTGAGGAGTTTAGTGGCCCAAAAAGCTCTATGTTCAAGCTCTACAGGGAGGTGGCAGGATTTGCCATACAATAGCTGAAAGGGTGACTTGCCAATAGGAGTTTTAAAAGCTGTCCTATATGCCCACAGTGCATCCTCTAGCTTTCTAGCCCAATCCTTTCTTGTGATTCCCACTGTTTTCTCTAGGATCTTCTTTAATTCTCTATTTGCAAGTTCAGCTTGGCCGTTAGTCTGAGGGTGGTAGGGTGTGGCTACTTTGTGAATTACTCCATATTTGTGAAGGAGTTTCTCCATTTGTTTGTTGCAAAAGTGACTACCACCATCACTAATAAGACTTTTGGGCACTCCAAACCTAGTGAAGATGTGCTTTTTGAGGAATTGGAGGACGATCTGTGCATCACAGGTGGTTGTGGCTATAGCTTCTACCCATTTTGAGACATATTCCACTGCTACCAGGATGTATCTAAAAGAATAGGAAGGAGGAAAAGGCCCCATGAAATCAATTCCCCACAGATCGAACAATTCTAATTCCAAGATAAAATTTTGAGGCATCTCATTCCTTCTTGTTAATCCTCCTGCTTTCTGGCATTCATTACATTGGTGTACATATCTTCTGGCATCCTTGAAAATAGTTGGCCAATAGAAGCCACTCTGTAGTATTTTTGCGGCTGTTTTTTCTGGGCCAAAGTGTCCACCATAAGCTGAACCATGACAATGCCACAGATGTCCTCACTTCACTTTCAGGAATACACCTCCTGATCACTCCATCAGAGCATCTCTTGAATAAGAAGGGTTCATCCCATAAAAATTTCCTTGCTTCTTTAATCAACTTCTTCACTTGTTGCTTAGAGAATTCTTGCGGTATCTTCCTTCCCACTTTGTAATTTGCTATGTCAGCAAACCAAGGTGCTTGATGGATCTGCAGAAGGTGCTCATCTGGGAAGCTTTCATTTATTGGCTGGGATGCTTTTTGATTTGTTTCATGTGGTAGTCTTAACAGATGATCAGCGACCTGGTTTTCAGTGCCCTTCCTATCTCTTATTTCAATGTCAAATTCTTGTAGAAGCAGTATCCACCTGATGAGTCTTGGTTTAGCATCCTGTTTTGACATCAAATACTTAAGTGCAGCATGATCAGTATAAACTACAACCTTCGATCCTATCAGATATGATCTAAACTTATCAAATGCATAGACTACAGCTAGCAACTCTTTTTCTGTTGTAGTGTAATTTCTTTGGGCCTCATTCAACACTTTACTTGCGTAATATATGACATGATGCAAATTCCCCTTCTTTTGCCCAAGTACAGCACCAATTGCAATGTCACTTGCATCACACATGAGTTCAAAAGGTAATCCCCAATCTGGGGGTGTGATTATTGGTGCTGTTGTGAGTTTATTTTTTAAAGTTTCAAATGCATGCTGACAGTTTTCATCAAAAACAAAAGGGTTATCAAGCATTAACAGATTACTTAAAGGTTTGGCTATTTTTGAAAAGTCCTTGATAAACCTTCTGTAAAATCCGGCATGCCCAAGAAACTTCTAACAGATTTCACATTAATTGGTGGAGGGAGTTTTTCTATAATCTCAACTTTTGCCTTATCAACCTCTATCCCTTTTCTTGAGACTTTATGGCCAAGAACAATTCCTTCGGGTACCATAAAATGGCATTTCTCCCAGTTTAAAACCAAATTAGTTTCTTGGCACCGTTTCAAGACAAGAGTTAAATGGTTTAGGCAAGCATTGAAATTATCACCAAAAACAGAGAAGTCATCCATGAAGACTTCTAAAAATTTTTCGACCATATCAGAAAAAATGGAGAGCATACACCTTTGAAATGTGGCAGGGGCGTTGCAGAGCCCAAAAGGCATCCGCCTATACGCAAAAACTCCAAATGGACATGTGAAGGCAGTTTTCTCTTGGTCCTTGGGGTCTACCACGATTTGATTATACCAGAATATCCGTCCAAGAACAGTAATAGGCATGGCCGGCTAACCTTTCCAGCATCTGATCAATGAATGGGAGAGGGAAATGATCCTTCCTGGTGGCATCATTCAATCTTCTATAGTCTATGCACATTCTCCACCCAGTCACTGTTCTAGTAGGGATCAACTCATTCTTCTCATTAGTGATGACTGTCATTCCTCCCTTCTTTGGTACAACTTGAACTGGGCTTACCCATGGGCTGTCAGATATTGGGAATATTATCCCTGCATTCCACAACTTCATTACTTCCTTCTGGACAACTTCCTTCATTGTAGGATTTAGCCTTCTTTGTGGTTGAACCACTGGTTTGGAATTATCTTCCAAGAGGATCTTATGCATACATACTGCAGGGCTGATTCCCTTCAGATCATCAATGGTCCATCCTAAAGCATCTTTGTGAGCTTTGAGTACATCAAGAAGTTCTCCTTCTTCCTTCTTTGACAGGGATGAATTAATGATTACTGGGAGGCTCTCCGATGTGCCAAGGAATGCATATTTGAGATGGGTGGGTAAAGGTTTCAATTCTTGTCTTCGTACATCTTCTTTCTTATCTTGCCTTTCATATTGCTCAGTAAAGGTCTCAGCCACTTGTTCCTCTGTTGTTTCTTGATTTCCTTCTTGCTCTTGAAACTTTTCTTCCAAAGTTTCTTCCACCAAACTATCTATCATATCCACTCTCACATAATCTTCTTGCTCAGGAGCGTTTTGCATTGATTTGAACACATTTATAATCATTTGTTCATTATGGACCCTGAAGGTCATTTCTCCTTTTTCAACATCAATGATGGCCCTTGCTGTGTGTAGAAATGGCCTTCCCAGAATGATTGAGTCGTTTCCTTCTTCTTCGGTATCCAAAATTACAAAATCTGCTGGGAAGATAAACTCCCCAATCTTTACTAACAGATTCTCCACAATTCCATTAGGTGTCTTGATTGATCTGTCAGCCATGACTAGCGACATCCTGGTGGGTTTAAGTTCTTCTATGGCAAGTTTTCTCATCATTGAGAGAGGCATTAAGTTGATGCTGGCACCCAGGTCACAGAGGGCCTTGTTGAGAATTATCTTGCCAATAGTGCATGAGACTACAAAGCTTCCCGGATCCTTAAGTTTTGGTGGAATACCCCGTTGGATTACAGCACTGCATTCCTCTGTGAGTAATATGGTTTCCCTTTCAAGCCAACTTCTTTTCTTGTTGATAAGATCCTTCAGAAACTTGGAATATAGAGGCATTTGCTCAAGTGCTTCGGCCAAGGGAATGTTGATTTCCAGCTTCTTAAAAATCTCAAGGAATTTGTGAAAATGCTTGTCATTAATCTCTTTGTTGAACCTCTGAGGGTATGGCAAGGGAGGAGTGAAGTTATTTCCCTGCCTTTGGTCCTTAGTTGGTCCTTCAATTATTTCCTTTCCCTTTCTTGATTTTTGTGGCTGATCTTCTTTTTCTTGAACTTGATTCTGAGTTGGCTTGCTCGCTGCCTCCTTCTTGTCATTGACTTTCTCTTCTTCAGCTTGTTTCTTGTCACTTTCCTTTGGCTTCTTGGTTACTTCTTCATTTTTCACCAAGACTTTTCCACTCCTCAATTGTATTGCCTTGCATTCTTCCTTAGGATTTGGGATTGTGTCACTTGGCAGTGAGCTTGAAGATTTCTCAACAGAAATCTGTTTGGAGATTTGCCCAATTTGCCTCTCTAGGCTCTTCATGGAGGCTTCATGGTTCTTGGTTGTCATTTCTTGGTGTTTCCACATTTTGTCTATCAAGGTTTCCAAGTTGGTGAGTCTGTGAGATTCAGGTGATGCTTGTGGTGGGTTGTGAAATGTGGATGGTGGATGGTAGACATTTTGGTTGGTGGGTTGGTTATTAGATTGGTAATGGTTGGGGTTGGAGTAGTTGTTTTGAGGTTTTCTGTAGGGGTTTTGGTTGGTTTGCTGCTGGTTGTGGTTTTGGTTGTTTCTTAAAGTGTTTTGGTTTGAGTTTCTCTGCCATGGTTGTTGATTTTGGTTGTGATTGTCTCCCCACCTAAGGTTTGGGTGGTTCTTCCAAGAAGGGTTGTAAGTGTCACCATATACTTCATTTGGCCCAGAATTTTGGTTGTGCATGTACTGGACTTGTTCTTGTTGTTGCTCCTCTTGAGTCTCTTCACTCTGACCCCATGTGGTTGATGGCTGGCTAGTGTTGACTGCTGCAACTTGGAGACTGTCAATCCTCTTAGCCATTTGCTCAAATTGTTGTTGAAATTGCTGCTGCATCATCTTGTTTTGAGCTAGGATTGAATCCACTCCGTCTAGTTCCATTACTCCTCTTCTTTGTGATGGTTGGCGGCTTCTTTGATGAGCAAAGAAATATTGATTGTTGGCCACCATGTCCACAAGATTCTGAGCTTCCTCAGCAGTTTTCATTAGTTGTAGTGAACCTCCAGCAGAATGATCTAATGCCTCCTGAGATTTCAATGTCAGGCCTTCATAGAAATTTTGCAGCACATCCCATTCATTGAACATCTCTGGAGGGCACTTTCTGATTAAGGCTTTGTACCTCTCCCATGCTTCATACAAGGATTCAGCATCTAATTGTGTGAATGTCTGCACCTCAGTTTTCAGCCTGATGACTCTCTGGGGTGGATAGAATTTGGCTAGAAATTTAGCCACCAAGTCATCCCAACTAGTGATACTTGCTTGGGGAAAAGTTTCAAGCCATTGTGCAGCCTTATCCCTTAATGAGAACGGGAACAGCAGAAGCTTGTAAGTCTCAGGATTCACACCATTGGATTTGACAGTGTCACAGATCCTCAAGAAGGTAGATAGATGTTGATTTGGATCCTCCAATGGTCCTCCTCCAAATGAGCAGTTATTCTGGACCAATGTGATGAGTTGTGGCTTCAGTTCAAAGTTATTTGCATTGACATTAGGGGTGAGAATGCTGCTTCCACAATGTCTAGCATTTGCAAAAGTATAGGAAGCCAATACTCTCCTCTGTTGTGGTGGATTATTAACTCCTTCTCCTGGATTAGATGTATCTCCTTCCATCTCGTGGTATTCTTCCTCAGATTCTTCTTCTCCAACAATACTTTTCCCTCTTTCGGCTCTTCTTAACCTCCTGAGAGTTCTTTCGTCTTGTTCATGAAAATTGGGTATGGCTCTTTGTGTACCTGACATACAAGCAGAACATAAGAGCACACAAACCAGTGATACTTCAATCTACTGCTAGAATGAAGTTTTAGTTAGCTTAAGCAAAAATTCAAACAGTTAGTGGGTTAATCAAAGGTTAAAGAAAAATAAAGAAAAAGTGCTTGATCTAGATTACCACCTCACTTAATCATTGTCAATCTAATCAATCCCCGGCAACGGCGCCAAAAACTTGATGAGATATTTTGATGAGAAACGAATTTCTACCAAAACACCCAAAACTAACCGGCAAGTGTACCGGGTCGTATCAAGTAATAAAAACTCACGGAAGTGAGGTCGATCCCACAGGGATTGAAGGATTGAGCAATTTTAGTTTAGTGGTTGATTTAGTCAAGCGAATCAAGTGTTGGTTGGGTGATTTGTGATTTGCAGAATGTAAATTGCATGAAATTAAAGAGAGCGGGAAAGTAAATTGCTGAAACTTAAAGGACAAGAAATTAAATGACAGAAACTTAAAGTGCAAGAAATGTAAATTGCAGAATCTTAAAGTGCAAGAAATGTAAATTGCTTGAAAAGTAAAGGGGATTGGGATGAGGATTTGCAGAATTTAAACAAGGGAAAACTAAATTGCATCAAACAGAAGAGGAAAAGGGAGTTGGGATTGAACCGGATCTTATAACAGCAAAGTAAATGAACAATGAAAGCATTAAACAGAGAATTGAAATGAGAATTTAGATCTCAGGACCCAGAGACTAGAAAACCAAGTCTAGATCTCAATGCCTTCCTAGATCCCACAAGAACAATAGCAAGGAAATTGTAAATTGCAAAGAAAAGAGATGAAGATCAAGTAACAGAAACAGAAATGCTAATTCAATTAACAGTAAAGGAAACAGAGAGATCCAAGATTGAGATTGAAACAGAATTTCTTCAATTCTCCAATCCAAGATCCAAGACAAAAGTCAAATGAAATTGAAAGCAATGAAAGCAAGAAATTAAAGTTCACTCAAGTTCAAAAGCTCTTCGAAAACTATTATGAAAATTCTAAAAGGAAAGCTCTAAAAGAAAACTCTCCCGAAAAAGCTCTCCAAACAAATTGAATTCTATCCTATTTATACACTTTCCAAAATGATCTTCAAGCCTTGAGTTGGGCCTTTGTTCTTGGTGGAATTGGGTTGAAAGAGGCCTTGGTTGATTGCTCTTGAAGATTGAAGAAGAACCGAAGTGAACCAATTGAACCGGAAATGGAGTTAGCCAACGTTGGTCTTCAACGTTAGGGTCAAAGTTAGGGGTCTAACTTTGACCCTAACTTTTCATATCAGCAAACCACATTCTTCTGGTTTAGACGTTGGCGCCAACGTTAGGGGTCTAACTTTGACCCTAACGTTGGCCTTGCTTGGTGTGATTGGTGCCAACGTTAGCCTCCACGTTAGGGGGCTAACGTTGGCGCAAACGTTGCCTACTCCCCCATTGTGATTTAAGTGCTAACGTTAGCCTCCAAGTTAGGGGGCTAACGTTGGCGCAAACGTTGGTAGCCCAGGGAGAAACTCTCAAGTTCCAACGTTAGCCTCCAAGTTAGGGGGCTAACGTTGGAGCTAACGTTGGCTACTTCCAAAGAGTGATTCATATGCCCAACGTTAGCCTCCAAGTTAGGGGGCTAACGTTGGGGCTAACTTCATGCAACCCGGTTCAATTTTCACTTATTCCATTGTCCTCTCTTCACTCCTAGCCATTCCTCTTTGCTTCAACCTTTCTCCAAGCCTTCTTCACCTATCATTGATCAACCAAACTAATCAAAGTTTTGCTCAAAATCATGAGGTATTCAATCTTCCACAATATGCAACAAATATAGTTCAAAACCTCATGAAATGGCATGAATTCACATATGGTTGGTTCAATCAAGGGAAACATGAAAATCTACTCAATTAGCTTGCTTGTAGCTTAAGAAAGTGCATAATTCTAATGAAAACAAAAGAAAAAGACTAGCTAAAATGGGCTAGGATGACTTGTCATCAAGCCCCTGGGTGAGCCCTGTCCAAGTTGTCCCAAAGAAGGGAGGCATGACAATAGTTCATAATGAAAAGAATGAATTGGTTACCACAAGAACAGTTACAGGGTGGCATATGTGTATTGATTACATAAGGCTCAATACAGCCACCAGAAAGAATCATTTTCCTTTACCATTCATAGACCAGATGCTAGAGAGACTAGCAGGCCATGAATACTACTGCTTTTTGGATGGCTATTCAGGCTACAACCAAATTGTAGTGGATCCTCAAGACCAAGAGAAAACAGCATTCACATGTCCATCTGGAGTATTTGCTTACAGAAGAATGCCTTTTAGTCTGTGCAATGCACCTGCAACCTTTCAAAGGTGCATGCTCTCTATCTTCTCTGATATGGTAGAGAAGTTCCTGGAAGTCTTCATGGATGACTTCTCAGTATTTGGAGACTCATGCGGCTCCTGTCTTGATCATCTAGCACTTGTCCTGAAAAGGTGCCAAGAGACTAACCTGGTCTTAAACTGGGAAAAATTTCAAGCAAGGGAATAGAGGTGGATCAAGCCAAGGTAAAGGTGATTGAAAAATTACCACCACCTGCCAATGTTAAGGCAATCAGAAGCTTTCTAGGGCATGCAGGATTCTATAGGAGGTTCATAAAGGATTTTTCAAAAATTGCAAAACCTCTAAGCAACCTGCTAGCTCACATGCCATTTGTGTTTGACACAGAGTGTCTGCAGGCGTTTGAAACCCTGAAAGCCAAGCTGGTCACAGCACCAGTCATCTCTGCACCTGACTGGACATTACAATTCAAATTAATGTGTGATGCCAGTGACCATGCCATTGGTGCAGTATTGGGACAAAGGCATAACAAGCTTCTACACGTCATTTACTATGCCAGTCGTGTTCTAAATGACGCACAGAAGAATTACACAACCACAGAAAAAGAGCTTCTAGTAGTGGTTTATGCCATTGACAAGTTTAGATTCTATTTAGTAGGATCAAAAGTGATTGTGTACACTGACCATGCTGCTCTTAAATATTTACTCACAAAGCAGGATTCAAAACCCAGGCTCATAAGATGGGTGTTGCTTATGCAAGAGTTTGATATAGAAATAAGAGACAGAAAAGGGACAGAGAACCAGGTAGCTGATCACCTGTCCCGGATAGAACCAATAGCTGTGGCGTCCTTCCCTTCTACTGAAATCTCCGAGACCTTTCCAGATGAGCAACTCTTTGCCATTCAGGAAGCACCATGGTTTGCAGACATTGCAAATTATAAAGCTGTGAGGTTCACACCCCAAGAGTACAGCAGGGTGCAAAAGAAAAACTAATTTCTGATGCAAAGTACTACTTGTGGGATGAACCATATCTCTTTAAGAGATGTGCAGACGGAATGATCGACAGATGCGTCCCTAGAGAGGAGGCACAGAAGATCCTGTGGTATTACCATGGATCACAGTATGGAGGACATTTCGGAAGTAAGCGCACAGCCACTAAAGTCCTCCAATGTGGTTTCTACTGGCCTACTCTCTATTGAGATGCCCGAGAGTTTGTGCATAAATGTGACAGTTGCCAAAGAGCTGGAAACTTACCTCATGGTTACGCCATGCCTCAACAAGGGATCTTAGAGATTGAGTTGTTTGATGTATGCGGTATTGACTTTATGGGTCCTTTCCCACCATCATACACAAACACTTACATTCTGGTGGCAATAGATTACGTATCTAAATGGGTGGAGGCAATTGCCACACCCACTAATGATACCAAGACTGTGCTGAAGTTCCTCCAGAAACATATTTTCAGCAGATTTGGTGTTTCCAGAGTACTAATCAGTGATGGAGGCACCCATTTCTACAATAAACAGCTTTACTCTGCCATGGTCCGATATAGAATTAGCCACAAAGTAGCAACTCCATATCATCCATAGACAAATGGGCAGGCTGAAGTCTCTAATAGAGAGCTAAAAAGAATCCTGGAACGGACTGTAATTGCCCGTAGAAAGGATTGGGCAAAGAGCTTGGATGATGCTCTGTGGGCATACAAAACAGCATTCAAGACTCCTATAGGAACCTCTCCATACCAGCTTGTGTATGGCAAGGCCTGTCATCTGCCTGTGGAACTGGAACATAAAGCCTACTAGGCAACCAGATTCCTAAACCTGGATGCTAAGTTAGCTGGTGAGAAAAGATTGCTCCAGCTAAATGAGCTAGAGGAGTTCAGACTCAATGCTTTCGAAAATACAAAAATTTATAAGGAAAAAGCAAAAAATTGGCATGGCAAGAAATTGTCATCCAGAGTCTTTGAGCCAGGACAAAAAGTTCTGCTGTTCAACTCTAGGCTCAGATTATTCCCCGAGAAACTAAAATCCCGGTGGAGGGGACATTATATGATTACAGGAGTGTCACCATATGGATATGTTGAGCTTCGAGCTATTGATTCTGACAAAAAGTTCATTGTTAATGGACAAAGAATCAAACATTATTAATGAGCGGATAATTTATACGCTTTTTGGCATTATTTTTACATAGTTTTCAGTATAAGTTAGTTAGTTTTTAGTATATTTTTATTAGTTTTTAATTAAAATTCACATTTCTGGACTTTATTATGAGCTTGTGAGTTTTTCTGTGATTTCAGGTATTTTCTGGCTGAAATTGAGGGACCTGAGCAAAAATCAGATTCAGAGGTTGAAGAAGGACTGCAGATGCTGTTGGATTCTGACCTCCCTGCACTCAAAGTGGATTTTTCTGGAGCTACAAAACTCCAAATGGCACGCTCTCAATTGAGTTGGAAAGTAGACATCTAGGGCTTTCCAACAATATATAATAGTCCATACTTTGCCCGAGTTTAGACAATGCAAACTGGCGTTGAACGCCAGTTCCATGCTACATTCTGGAGTCAAACGCCAGAAACAGGTTGCAAAGTGGAGTTAAACGCCAGAAACAGGTTACAAAGTGGCGTTCAACTCCAAGAGAAGCCTCTACACGTGTAAAGCTCAATGCTCAGCCCAAGCACACACCATGTGGGCCCTGGAAGTGGATTTCTGCATCATTTACTCATTTCTGTAAACCCTAGTAACTAGTTTAGCATAAATAGGACTTTTTACTATTGTATTTACATCCGGGAGTTTTATTTTCGGATCATTTGAGGTTAGTTCTTCTGGTTCCCCCTCTGGGGCCGAGACCAATGAACTCTATTATCACTTATGTATTTTCAACGGTAGAGTTTCTACACACCATAGATTAAGGTGTGGAGCTCTGCTGTTTCTCATGAATTAATGCAAAGTACTATTGTTTTTCTATTCAATTCAAGCTTATTTCTATTCTAAGATATCCATTCGCACTCAAGAACATGATAAATGTGATGATTATGTGACGCTCATCATCATTCTCACTTATGAACGCGTGCCTGACAAACACTTTCGTTCTACATGCAAACAAGCTAGAATGAGTATCTCTTAGATATCTAATACAGAGGACAGAGTCCGAGATATTAGAGTCTTCGTGGTATAAGTTAGAACCCATGGATGGCCATTCTTGAGATCCGGAAAGTCTAAACCTTGTCTGTGGTGTTCCGAGTAGGATCTGGGAAGGGATGGCTGTGACGAGCTTCAAACTCGCGAGTGCTGGGCGTAGTGACAGACGCAAAAGGATAGTAAATCCTATTCCAGTATGATCGAGAACCGACAGATGATTAGCCATGCAGTGACAGCGCATTGGACCATTTTCACAGAGAGGATGGGATGTAGCCATTGACAACGGTGATGCCCTACATAAAGCTTGCCATGGAAGGGAGTAGGAATGATTGGATGAAGACAGCAGGAAAGCAGAGGTTCAAAGGAACGAAAGCATCTCTATATGCTTATCTGAAATTCTCACCAATGAATTACATAAGTATCCCTATCCTAGTTTATGTTTTATTTATCTTTTAATTATTAAAACTCTATAACCTTTTGAATCCGCCTGACTGAGATTTAGAAGGTGACCATAGCTTGCTTCAAGCCGACAATCTCCGTGGGATCGACCCATACTCACTTAAGGTTTATTACTTGGACGACCCAGTGCACTTGCTGGTTAGTTGTATCGAAATTGTGAAAAGAACTAAAATTATGAACGTGCGTACCAAGTTTTTAGCGCCGTTACCAAGGAATGAACAATCACGATTTCGTGCACCAATTATCTTGAAAGCAATTTTGAGCAAGAATGCTCAAAACTTAGGCTTGAATGAAGCTCAGTAAAGGTCCAGCTAAAGATAATAAAGAAGCGCTTGCTGGGAGGAAACCCGACCATTAGCAAGTTATTTGTTTTAAATAATACTTGTAGAAATTTGATATACACTTTCTTCAAAGGTCAATCATCAAAATTGAAGGAATTCACAGCGTTACAGAAGGATTCAGTGCAAAAAGTAGAGAAAAGGAGCTTACTGACAAGAAAAAGCCAGTAAAGGGCATTTTGGGTGTTAAACACCAGAATGGATACCATTTTGGGCGTTAAACGCCAGAATTGGCACCATTCTGGGCGATTAACGCCAGAATTGCAGCATCCTGGGTGTTCAGTAAAACGCCCAGTGATAAAGGGGTTTCTGGCGTTTAACGCCAGTTAGGGTACCTGGCTGGGCGTTAAACGCCCATAATGGCCAACAATTGGGCATTAAACGCCAGAATGGATACCATTCTGGGCGTTTAACGCCAGAAAGGCAGGGGGAGGAGATTTTGTTTCCAAATTCAATTTTTTTTTTCAAATTTTCATGTTTTAACTCATAATTTTCTGCATAAATGATGAGCGGATAATTTATACGCTTTTTGGCATTGTTTTTGTAGGATCTAGTTACTTTTAGGGATGTTTTTATTAGTTTTTATGTTAAATTCACATTTCTAGACTTTACTATGAGTTTGTGTGTTTTTCTATGATTTCAGGTATTTTCTGGCTGAAATTGAGGGACTTGAGCAAAAATCAGATTCAGAGGTAGAAGAAGGACTGCTGATGTTGTTGGATTCTGACCTCCCTGCACTCAAAGTCGATTTTCGGGAGTTACAGAACTCAAAATGGCGCACCTCCAATTGCGTTGGAAAGTAGACATCCAGGGCTTTCCAGCAATATATAATAGTCCATACTTTGACCGAGTTTAGACTACGCAAAAGGGCGTTGAACGCCAGTTCTACGCTGCAGTCTGGAGTTAAACGCCAAAAACACGTCACGAACCAGAGTTGAACGCCAGAAACACGTTACAACCTGGCGTTCAACTCCAGAAAGAGCCTCTGCACGTGTAACATTCAAGCTCAGCCCAAGAACATACCAAGTGGGCCCCAGAAGTTGATTTATGCATCAATTACTTATCTCTGTAAACCCTAGTAACTAGTTTAGTATAAATAGGACTTTTTACTATTGTATTAGACATCTTATGATTTTTAGTTCATCTTAGGATCATATTGATCACGTTTGGGGCTGGCCATTCGGCCATGCCTGGACCTTCATCACTTATGTATTTTCAAACGGTAGAGTTTCTGCACTCCAAAGATTAAGGTGTGGAGCTCTGTTGTTCCTCATGAATTAATGCAAAGTACTACTGTTTTTCTATTCAATTCAACTTATTTCGCTTCTAAGATATTCATTCGTACTTCAATATGAATGTGATGAACATGACAATCATCATCATTCCCCCACGAACGCGTGCCTGATAACCACCTCCGTTCTACCTTAGATTGAATGAGTATCTCTTGGATCCTTAATCAGAATCTTCGTGGTATATGCTAGATTGATGGCGGCATTCATGAGAGTCCGGAAAGTCTAATCCTTGTCTGTGGTATTTCGAGTAGGACTCTGGGATTGAATGATTGTGACAAACTTCAAACTCGCGAGTGCTGGGCGTAGTGACAGACGCAAAAGGAGGGTGAATCCTATTCCAGTATGATCGAGAACCTCAGATGATTAGCTGTGCTGTGATAGAGCATTTGGACCATTTTCACAAGAGGATGGGATGCAGCCATTGACCACGGTGATGCCTCAAGATGATTAGCCATGCAGTGACAGCGCATCGGACCATTTTCATAGAGAGGATGAAAAGTAGTCATTGACAATGGTGATGTCCTTACATAAAGCCAGCCATGGAAATGAGTAAGACTGATTGCATGAAGACAGCGGGAAAGCAGAGATTCAGGGGAACGAAAGCATCTCTATACGCTTATCTGAAATTCTCACCAGTGATATACATAAGTATTTCTATCTTTATTTTCTGTTTAATTACTATTATTTTCGAAAACTCCATAACCATTTGATATCCGCCTGACTGAGATTTACAAGGTGACCGTAGCTTGCTTCATACCAACAATCTCCGTGGGATCGACCCTTACTCACGTAAGGTTTTATTACTTGGACGACCCAGTGCACTTGCTGGTTAGTTATGCGAAGTTGTGAAGTTATGTTTGGACCATGGTTCTGTGCATCCGTTTTTGGTGCCGTTGCCAGGGAAAGAACGAACAAATAATTTTACAAATCTAAATCTGAGTGATCACGATTTCACATACCATATTTTTGGCGCCGTAGCCGGGGATTGTTCGAGTTTGGACAACTGACGGTTAATCTTGTTGCTTAGATTGGGTAATTTTCTTCTTATATTCAAAAAAAAAAGTTTTCAAAAAAAAATTTCAAAAATCTTTCAAAAATTTCTCATCTGTTTTTAAAAATTATTCTAAAATTTTTTTTAAGAATGAATTCTAGTGTTTCATGAAGCATGTTGAAGCCTGACTGGCTGTAAAGCCATGTCTAAATTCATTTGGACTGGGGCTTCCAACCCAACATTATCAAGAGCAAGCTAGTTGTTGCTAATCCACCTGCTGCTGTTCCAGATCCAAAAGATTTACATGCTAAAGCTTGACTGGCTATTAAGCCATGTCTAACCCTCAGATTGGAGCTTTAGAATAAGAGTGCAAGATTCCTGTAATTCATATTAAAAATTTTGGAATCCTTATTTTTCTTTTTCACACTAATTTTCGAAAAATATAAAATAAAAATACAAAAAAATCACAAAATCATAAAAAAATCAAAAATATTTTGTGTTTCTTGTTTGAGTCTTGAGTCAATTTCAAGTTTGGTGTCAACTTCATTTTTTCTAAAAATTCTCTGCATTTTTCAAAAATTCATGCATTCATAGTGTTCTTCATGATCTTCAAGTTGTTCTTGATAAACCTTCTTGATTGATCTTCATATTATATTGTTTTGTGTTGTATGGTGTTTTTCATATGCATTCTTGAATTCTTAGTGTCTAAGCATTAAAGATTTCTAAGTTTGGTGTCTTGCATGTTTTCTTTGCGTAAAAAATTTTTCAAAAATAAGTTCTTGGTGTTCATCTTGATCTTCAAAGTGTTCTTGGTGTTCATCTTGACATTCATAGTATTCTTGCATGCATTCATCATTTTGATCTAAAAATTTTCATGCATTGCATCATTTTCATGTTTTTTCTCTTTCATCATTAAAAATTCAAAAATCAAAAAAATATCTTTCTTTTTTTCTCTCATAAATTTCAAAAATTTAGATTGACTTTTTCAAAAATTTTTAAAAATTCAATTGTTTCTTATGAGTCAAAACAAATTTTCAATTTAAAAATCTTATCTTTTTCAAAAATCAAATCTTTTTCATTTTTCTTATTTATTTTCGAAAATTTTAAAAATATTTTTCAAAAATCTTTTTCTTAATTTTATCTCATAATTTTCGAAAATATCATCAACAATTAATGTTTTGATTCAAAAATTTCAAGTTTGTTACTTACTTGTTAAGAAAGATTCAAACTTTAAGTTCTAGAATCATATTTTGTGATTTCTTGTGAATCAAGTCATTAATTGTGATTTTAAAAATCAAATCTTTTTCAAAACTAATTTCAATCATATCTTTTCAAAAATATCTTTTTATCTTATCTTTTTCAAAATCATATCTTTTTCAAAAATTTGATTTTAAAATATCTTTTCTAACTTCTTATCTTCTTATCTTTTCAAAATTGATTTTCAAATTTGTTTCAACTAACTAACTAACTTTTTGTTTGTTTCTTATCTTTTTCAAAACTACCTAACTAACTCTCTCTCTCTAATTTTCGAAAATATCTCCCTCTTTTTCAAAAATTCTTTTTAATTAACTAATTGTTTCAATTTTTAATTTTAACTTGATTTCATTCCTAATTTTCGAAAATCACTAACCATTTTTTAAAAAATAATTTTCGAAAATCCTTCTCTCTCATCTCCTTCTATTTATTTATTCATCTACTAACACTTCTCTCCCATCCAAAAATTCGAACACTACCTCCCTCTCTGTGTTCGAGTTTTTCCTCTTCTCTTCTTTACATTATATTCTTTTCTTCTTCTACTCACACAGGGGAACCTCTATACCTGGGCAAAAAGGATCCCTATTATTATTATTTTTCTGTTCCCTTCTTTTTCATATGAGCAGGAGCAAGGACAAGAACATTCTTGTTGAAGCAGATCCAGAACCTGAAAGGACTCTGAAGAGGAAACTAAAAGAAGCTAAATTACAACAATCCAGCAAGCACCTTTCAGACATTTTCGAACAGGAAGAGGAGATGGCAGCCGAAAATAATAATAATGCAAGGAAGATGCTTGGTGTCTTTACTGCACCTAATTCCAATTTACATGGAAGAAGCATCTCCATCTCTGCCATTGGAGCAAACAACTTTGAGCTAAAACCTCAATTAGTTTCTCTAATGCAGCAAAACTGCAAGTTTTATGGACTTCCATCTGAAGATCCTTTTCAGTTCTTAACTGAATTCTTGCAGATCTGTGATACTGTTAAGACTAATGGAGTAGATCCTGAAGTCTACAGGCTCATGCTTTTCCCTTTTGCTGTAAGAGACAGAGCTAGAGTGTGGTTAGACTCTCAACCCAAAGATAGCCTGAACTCTTGGGATAAGCTGGTCACGGCTTTCTTAGCCAAGTTCTTTCCTCCTCAAAAGCTAAGCAAGCTTAGAGTGGATGTTCAAACCTTCAGACAGAAAGAAGGTGAATCCCTCTATGAAGCTTGGGAGAGATAAAAGCAACTGACCAAAAAGTGTCCTTCTGACATGCTTTCAAAATGGACCATCCTGGACTTATTCTATGATGGTCTGTCTGAATTAGCTAAGATGTCATTGGACACTTCTGCAGGTGGATCCATTCACCTAAAGAAAACGCCTGCAGAAGCTCAAGAACTCATTAACATGGTTGCTAATAACCAGTTCATGTACACTTCTGAGAGGAACCCTGTGAGTAATGGGACGCCTCAGAAGAAGGGAGTTCTTGAAATTGATACTCTGAATGCCATATTGGCTCAGAATAAAATATTGACTCAGCAAGTCAATATGATTTCTCAGAGTCTGAATGGAATGCAAGCTGCATCCAACAATACTCAAGAGGCATCTTCTGAAGAAGAAGCTTATGATCCTGAGAACCCTGCAATAGCAGAGGTGAATTACATGGGTGAACCATATGGAAACACCTATAATCCCTCATGGAGAAATCACCCAAATCTCTCATGGAAGGATCAACAAAAGCCTCAACAAGGCTTTAATAATGGTGGAAGAAACAGGTTTAGCAATAGCAAGCCTTTTCCATCATCCACTCATCAACAGACAGAGAATTCTGAGCAGAATCCATCTAGCTTAGCAAATTTAGTCTCTGATCTATCTAAGGCCACTGTGAGTTTCATGAATGAAATAAGATCCTCCATTAGAAATTTGGAAGCACAAGTGGGCCAGCTGAGTAAAAGGATCACTGAAATCCCTCCTAGTACTCTCCCAAGCAATACAGAAGAAAATCCAAAAGGAGAGTGCAAGGCCATTGATATAACGATCATGGCCGAATCCAAGGAAGAAGGGAAGGACGTAAATCCCAAGGTGGAAGACCTCCTGGGATGTCCAGTGATCAATAAGGAGTTCCCCTCTGAGGAACCAAAGGAATCTGAGGCTCATCTAGAGACCATAGAGATTCCAATGAACCTCCATACGCCCTTCATGAGCTCTGATGAGTATTCTTCTTCTGAAGAGAATGAGGATGTTACTGAAGAGCAAGTTGCCAAGTTCCTTGGTGCAATCATGAAGCTGAATGCCAATTTATTTGGTAAAGAGACTTGGGGAAATGAACCTCCCCTGTTCACCAATGAACTAAATGCATTGGATCAACTGAGATTACCTCAGAAGAAATAGGATCCTAGAAAGTTCCTAATACCTTGTACCATAGGCACCATGACCTTTGAGAAGGCTCTATATGACCTTGGGTCAGGGATAAACCTCATGCCCCTCTCTGTAATGGAGAAACTGGGAATCTTTGAGGTGCAAGCTGCTAAAATCTCATAGAGATGGCAGACAACTCAAGAAAAGAGGCTTATGGACAAGTAGAGGACATATTAGTAAAGGTTGAAGGCCTTTACATCCCTGCTGATTTCATAATCCTAGATACTTGGAAGGATGAGGATGAATCCATCATCCTTGGAAGACCCTTCCTAGCCACAGCAAGAGCTGTGATTGATGTTAACAGAGGTGAACTAGTCCTTCAATTGAATGAGGACTCCCTTGAGTTTAAAACTCAAGGACATCCTTCTGTAAACATGGGAAAGAGGCACAGTAAGCTTCTCTCAAAACAGAGTCAACCAGAGCCCCCAAGTCAAACTCTAAGTTTGGTGTTGGGAGGCCACAACCAAACTCTAAGTTTGGTGTTGGGGAGTCTCAACAATGCTCTGAACATCTGTGAGGCTCCATAAGAGCCCACTGTCAAGCTATTGACATTAAAGAAGCGCTTGTTGGGAGGCAACCCAATTTTTATTTAATTATATTTTTATTAGTTATATGTCTTCATAGGTTCATGATCATGCGCAGTCACAAAATAAATAGAAAAATCAAAAACAGAATCAAAAATAGCAGAAGAAAAATCACACCCTGGAGGAGGATCTTACTGGCGTTTAAACGCCAGTAAGGAGCATCTGGCTGGCGTTCAACGCCAGAAAAGAGCATGTTTCTGGCGTTGAACGCCAGAAACAAGCAGCATCCTGGCGTTCAGACGCCAGAAATGCACAGTGAGGAAAGCTGGCGCTGAACGCCAGAAACAAGCATCTAGCTGGCGTTCAACGCCAGAAATATGCTGCATCTAGGCGCTGAACGCCCAGAACAAGCATTAATTCGGCGTTTAAATGCCAGAATTGCATGCAAAGGCATTTTACATGCCTAATGGGTGCAGGGATGTAAATCCTTGACACCTCAAGATCTGTGGACCCCATAGGATCATCTCAGCATTTGTGGACCCCACAGTATCCCCACCCACCACCACTCACTGTCTTCCCTCTTCTCAATGTTCATCCTCTCTTCCCAATAAACACTCTTCCCCAAAACTCTTCACCAATCACCTCAATCCCTCTTCCCTATCACCACTTCACCACTCACATCCATCCACTCTTCCCCATAAACCTACCTCATAAACCCCACCTACCTTCAAAATTCAAAATCAATTTCCCACCCAAAACCCACCCTTTTGGCCGAACCTTACCCCCTTCCTTCCCTATATAAAGCCCTCCATTCTTTCTCATTTTCACACAACACAACCCTCTCTTCCCCTTTTTGGCTGAATACACCTCTCCCTCCTCTCCTCCATATTTTCTTCTTCTTCTTCATCTATTCTTTTTGTTTTTCCATTACCATTGATGGCACCTAAGACTGGAGAATCCTCTAGAAAAGGGAAAGGGAAGACAAAAGCTTCCACCTCCGATTCATGGGAGATGGAAAGATTCATCTCTAAAGCTCATCAAGACCACTTCTATGATGTTGTGGCCAAGAAGAAGGTGATCCCCGAGGTCCCTTTCAAGCTCAAGAGAAATGAGTTTTCGGAGATCCGACATGAAATCCAAAGAAGAGGTTGGGAAGTTCTAACAAACCCCATCCAACAAGTCAGAATTCTAATGGTTCAAGAGTTCTATGCTAATGCATGGATCACAAGGAACCATGATCAAAGTAAGAACCCGAACCCAAAGAATTATCTCACCATGGTTCGGGGGAATTACTTAGATTTTCGTCCGGAAAATATAAGGTTGGCGTTCAACTTGCCAATGATGGAAGAGAACGCACGCCCCTACACAAGGAGAGTCAACTTTGATCAAAGGTTGGACCAAGTCCTCATGGACATATGTGTGGAAGGAGCTCAATGGAAGATTGACTCAAAAGGCAAACCGGTTCAACTGAGAAGACTGGACCTTAAGCCTGTAGCTAGAGGATGGTTGGAATTCATTTAACGCTCAATCATTCCCACTAGCAACCGATCTGAAGTTACTATAGACCAGGCCATCATGATCCATATCATCATGATTGGAGAAGAGGTGGAGGTTCATGAGATTATACCTCAAGAACTCTACAAGGTGGCTGATAAGTCCTCCACTATGGCAAGGTTAGCTTTTCCTCACCTCATTTGCCATCTATGCAATTCGGCTGGGATTGACATAGAAGGAGACATTCCCATTGAGGAAGAGAAGCCCATCACTAAGAAAAGGATGGAGCAAACAAGAGAGCCCATTCATGGAGCTCAAGAGACACATGAAGCTCATCACCATGAGATCCCGGAGACGCCTCAAATGCATTTTTCTCCACAAAACTATTGGGAGCAAATCAACACCTCCCTAGGAGAATTAAGTTCCAACATGGGACAATTAAGGGTGGAACATCAAGAGCACTCCATCATCCTTCATAAAATTAGAGAAGATCAAAAAGCAATGAGGGAGGAGCAACAAAGACAAGGAAGAGACATAGAAGAGCTCAAGGACATCATTGGTTCCTCAAGAAGAAAATGCCACCATCACTAAGGTGGATTCATTCCTTGTTCTTACATTCTCTGTTTTTCGTTTTCTTTATGTTAAGTGCTTATCCAAGTTTGTATCTTATTACATGATCATTAGTATTTAGTAACTATGTCTTAAAGTTATGAATGTCCTATGAATCCATCACCTCTCTTAAATGAAAAAATGTTTTAATTCAAAAGATCAAGAAGTACATGAGTTTCGAATTTATCCTTGAACTTAGTTTAATTATATTGATGTGGTGACAATACTTTTTGTTTTCTGAATGAATGCTTGAACAGTGCATATGTCTTTTGAAGTTGGTGTTTTAGAATGTTAAATACGTTGGCTCTTGAAAGAATGATGACAATGAGACATGTTAATTGATAATCTGAAAAATCATAAAAATGATTCTTGAAGCAAGAAAAAGCAGCAAAAAACAAAGCTTGCAGAAAAAAATGGCGAAAAAAAAAAGAGAAAAAGCAAGCAGAAAAAGCCAAAAGCTCTTAAAACTAAGTGGCAAGAGCAAAAAGCCAGTAACCTTTAAAACCAAAAGGCAAGGTTAATAAAAAGGATCCCAAGGGTTTGAGCATCAGTGGATAGGAGGGCCTAAAGGAATAAAATCTTGGCCTAAGCGGCTAAACCAAGCTGTCCCTAACCATGTGCTTGTGGCGTGAAGGTGTCAAGTGAAAACTTGAGACTGAGCGGTTAAAGTCAACATCCAAAGCAAAAGAAGAGTGTGCTTAAGAACCCTGGACACCTCTAATTGGGGACTTTAGCAAAGCTGAGTCACAATCTGAAAAGGTTCACCCAATTATGTGTCTGTGGCATTTATGTATCCAGTGGTAATACTGGAAAACAAAGTGCTTAGGGCCATGGCCAAGACTCATAAAGTAGCTGTGTTCAAGAATCAACATACTGAACTAGGAGAATCAATATCACTATTTGAACTCTGAGTTCCTCTAGATGCCAATCATTCTGAACCTCAATGGATAAAGTGAGATGCCAAAACTATTCAAGAGGCAAAAAGCTACAAGTCCCGCTTATCTTATTGGAGCTATGTTTCATTGATATTTGGGAATTTATAGTATATTCTCTTCTTTTTATCCTACTTGATTTTCAGTCGCTTGGGGACAAGCAACAATTTAAGTTTGGTATTGTGATGAGCGGATAATTTATACGCTTTTTGGCATTGTTTTTAGTAGGATCTAGTTACTTTTAGGGATGTTTTTATTAGTTTTTATGTTAAATTCACATTTCTGGACTTTACTATGAGTTTGTGTGTTTTCCTGTGATTTCAGGTATTTTTTGTCTGAAATTGAGGAACTTGAGCAAAAATCAGATTCAGAGGTAGAAGAAGGACTGCTGATGCTGTTGGATTCTGACCTCCCTGCACTCAAAAGTGGATTTTCTGTAGCTACAGAACTCAAAATGATGCGCTTCCAATTGCGTTGGAAAGTAGACATCCAGGGCTTTCCAGCAATATATAATAGTCCATACTTTGACCGAGTTTAGACAATGCAAAAGGGCGTTGAACGCCAGTTCTACGCTGCAATCTGGAGTTAAACGCCAGAAACACGTCACGAACCAGAATTGAACGCCAGAAACACGTTACAACCTGGCGTTCAACTCCAGAAAGAGCCTCTGCACGTGTAACATTCAAGCTCAGCCCAAGCACATACCAAGTGGGCCCCAGAAGTTGATTTATGCATCAATTACTTATCTCTGTAAACCCTAGTAACTAGTTTAGTATAAATAGGACTTTTTACTATTGTATTAGACATCTTTTGATTTTTAGTTCATCTTAGGATCATATTGATCATGTTTGGGGCTGGCCATTCGGCCATGCCTGGACCTTCATCACTTATGTATTTTCAAACGGTAGAGTTTCTGCACTCCATAGATTAAGGTGTGGAGCTCTGCTGTTCCTCATGAATTAATGGAAAGTACTACTGTTTTTCTATTCAATTCAACTTATTCCGCTTCTAAGATATTCATTCGTACTTCAATATGAATGTGATGAACGTGACAATCATCATCATTCCCCCACAAACGCGTGCCTGATAACCACCTCCGTTCTACCTTAGATTGAATGAGTATCTCTTGGATCCTTAATCAGAATCTTCGCGGTATAAGCTAGATTGATGGCGGCATTCATGAGAGTCCAGAAAGTCTAAACCTTTTCTGTGGTATTTCGAGTAGGACTCTGGGATTGAATGACTGTGATGAACTTCAAACTCGCGAGTGCTGGGCGTAGTGACAGACGCAAAAGGAGGGTGAATCCTATTCCAGTATGATCGAGAACCTCAGATGATTAGCCGTGCTGTGACAGAGCATTTGGACTATTTTCACAAGAGGATGGGATGCAGCCATTGACCATGGTGATGCCTCCAGATGATTAGCCATGTAGTGACAGCGCATCGGACCATTTTCACAGAGAGGATGAAAAGTATCCATTGACAATGGTGATGTCCTTACATAAAGCCATCCATGGAAAGGAGTAAGACTGATTGCATGAAGACAGCGGGAAAGCAGAGATTCAGGGGAACGAAAGCATCTCTATACGCTTATCTGAAATTCTCACCAGTGATATATATAAGTATTTCTATCTTTATTTTCTGTTTAATTACTATTATTTTCAAAAACTCCATAACCATTTGATATCCGCCTGACTGAGATTTACAAGGTGACCATAGCTTGCTTCATACCAACAATCTCCGTGGGATCGACCCTTACTCACGTAAGGTTTTATTACTTGGACGACCCAGTGGATTTGCTGGTTAGTTATGCGAAGTTGTGAAGTTATGTTTGGACCATGGTTCTGTGCATCCGTTTTTGGTGCCATTGCATGGGAAAGAACGAACAAATAATTTTACAAATCTAAATCTGAGTGATCACGATTTCGCATGCCAATAAACATGTTTCAAACTTTCATTATTCACCCTCAATTTTCAAAAATTCAACAATTCTCTAAATCTCTTTTTTAATTCTCTTTCAAATCCTTCCTAAATCTTTTTCAAAAACCCAAGTATTTTTTCAATTTCTTTTCAAATCTTTTCAAACCCATCATATCATCTCGTATTTCTTAGATGCATAACCAAATTATTAGATTTAACTTCTTTATATCTTTTTCAATTGAAAATCTCATCTTTTTCATATCATGATTTTATTTTCTTCCACCAATTATATCTCTATGGCATATCTCTTTCAAAATTTTCGAAACCCCCCTCCTCTTATAAATACACATTCGGCCATCCTCTCCTCTCCACCATTCGAATTTGCTTCTTCTCCTCTCTCTCCCCTTTCCTTTCTTTTGCTTGAGGGCAAGCAAACCTCTAAGTTTGGTGTGTTTTTCCGTGATCACTGAGCTAAGACTCATCAAGATCATGGCACCTAAGGGAAAGCAAACCAAATCAAGAGGCAAGAAAGAGAATACTCCAAAGAGTCTTTGGAATCAAGAGAGGTTCCTAACCAAAGAACACGCAGACCATTACCACAAAATAATGGGTCTGAGGTCAGTTTTCCCGGAAGTTAAATTCAATCTGAAAGAAGATGAATATCCGGAGATCCAAGAGCAAATTCGAAACAGAGGATGGAAATTCTAGCTAATCCTGAAACAAAGATTGGAAGAAACATGGTTCAGGAATTCTACTCAAATCTGTGGCTAACAGATAAGCAGAGAATAACTGGAACCGCTTTTCATACCTACCGAACCATGGTCAGAGGGAGGCTTATTTACTTCCATCTGGACAAAATAAGAGAGGTCTTCAAACTGCCTCAACTACAAGATGATCCAGAATCCTTTAATAGGAGAATGGTGAGAGTAGATAAGGGGTTGGATCAAGTTCTAGAGGATATATGCCTCCCTGGAACTAAGTGGATAACCAATTCAAAAGGTGTCCCAAACCAACTCAAGAGGGGAGATCTCAAACCAGTTGCAAGTGGCTGGTTGGACTTCATTGGACATCCTATATTGTCCACTAGCAACCGCTCTGAGGTCACTGTCAAAAGAGCAGTGATGATTCATTGTATTAGCTTGGAAAAAAAGTGGAGATTCATCATCTGATTTCTTGTGAGATTTACACAATTGCAAACAAGAACTCCACTGAAGCCAAACTGGCCTACCCAAGCTTAATTTCGCTGCTATGTAAAGATGCTGGGGTGAGGATGGGAGTAGATGAATTCACCCCAATCGAACACCCAATCACCAAGAAGTCAATGGAAGGACAAGTGCAAGACAACTCCATAAAAAGGAGGGCGCAGAAGTTCCTCCCAGAAATTCCTGAAATTGACTACTGGACCCGCCTAAAAGCATCTGTTACCAAGCTGCAATAAGCTATGGAACAACTTAAGGAAGAACAGCAGAATCAAAACTGCATGCTCTGCAAACTGCTGAAGGAACAAGAGAAGCAGGGGCGTGAGCTACAGGAGCTGAAGCACCAGAAGCTCTCCCTTGAAGGACCAAGCACCCCACAGATTGAGGGATCATCCACTTCTCAAGATCAAGGTTGTTGAGTCCTAACTCTGTGATAACCTTTATTATTAAGAGTCTATTTTAAGAGTCATTTATGTCTTAAAGCTATGAATGTCCTATGAATCCATCACCTTTCTTAAATAAAAAGTGTTTTTAATTGAAAAAGAAAAAGAAGTACATGAATTTCAAATTTTAAAACAGTTTAATTACTTTGATGTGGTGGCAATACTCTTATTTTTTGAATGAATGTTTGAACAGTGCATATGTTTGAATTTGTTGTTTATGAATGTTAAAATTGTTGGCTCTTCAAAAAATGATGGAAAAGGAGAAGTGTTATTGATAATCTGAAAAAAAAAATTGATTCTTGAAGCAAGAAAAAGCAGTGAATAGAAAAAAAAAAGAGAGGATGATATGCAAAAAAAAAGAAGAAAAAGAAAGAAGAAGCAAGCAGAAGAAGCCAATAGCCCTTTAAACCAAAAGGCAAGGGTAATAAAAAGGATCCAAGGCTTTGAGCATCAGTGGATAGGAGGGCCCTCAGGAATAAAATCCTGGCCTAAGCGGCTAAACCAAGCTATCCCTAACCATGTGCTTGTGGCGTGAAGGTGTCAAGTGAAAACTTGAGACTGAGCGGTTAAAGTCGTGGTCCAAAGCAAAAAAGAGTGTGCTTAAGAGCTCTGGACACCTCTAATTGGGGACTCTAGCAAAGCTGGGTCACAATCTGAAAAGGTTCACCCAGTTATGTGTTTGTGGCATTTATGTATCCGATGGTAACACTGGAAAGAAAAACACTTAGGGTCACGGCCAAGACTCATAAAGTAGATGTGTTCAAGAATCAACATACTTAACTAGGAGAATCAATAACACTATCAGGATTCTAAGTTCATATAGAAGCCAATCATTCTGAACTTCAAAGGATAAAGTGAGATGCCAAAACTGTTCAGAGGCAAAAAGCTAAAAGCCCCGCTCATCTAATTAATATTGATCTTCGTAGATGTTTTTGGAATTCATTGTATATTCTCTTCTTTTTATCCTATTTGATTTTCAGTTGCTTGGGGACAAGCAACAATTTAAGTTTGGTGTTGTGATGAGCGGATAATTTATACGCTTTTTGGCACTATTTTTAGTATGTTTTTAGTATATTTTAGTTAGTTTTTATTATATTTTTATTAGTTTTTATTTAAAATTCACCTTTCTGGACTTTACTATAAGTTTGTGTATTTTTCTATGATTTCATGTATTTTCTGGCTGAAATTAAGGGACCTGAGCAAAAATCTGATTCAGAGGCTAAAAAAGGACTGCAGATGCTGTTGGATTCTGACCTCCCTGCACTCGAAGCGAATTTCCTGGAGCTACAGAAGCCCAATTGGCATGCTCTTAATTGTGTTGGAAAGTAGACATCCTGGGCTTTCCAGCAATATTTAATAGTCCATACTTTGCCCAAGATTTGATGGCCCAAACTGGCATTCTAATTCAGCTTAGGAATTCTGGCGTTTAACGCCAGAACTGGCATAAAAGCTGGAGTTAAACGCCCAAACTAGCACAAAAGATGGCATTTAACTCCAAGAAAAGTCTCTACACATGAAAGCTTCAATGCTCAGCCCAAGCACACACCAAGTGGGCCCCAGAAGTGAATTATTTTACACTAAACACCCTAGCTTACTCATTTTCTGTAATCCTAGGTCACTAGTTAACTATAAAAACTACTTTTAGTTATTCATCTTGTACCTCATGACACTTTACACGTTTCATATTGTATCTTCTATAGCATGAGTCTCTGAACCCCATTGTTGGGGGTGAGGAGCTCTGTTGTGTTTCGATGAATTAATGCAATTACTACTATTTTCCATTCTATCATGCTTGCTTCTATTCTAAGATATTCAGTCGCACTTCAACCTGATGAATGTGATGATGAGTGTCTCACCTATGAACGCGTGCCTGACAACCACTTCCGCTCTACGTGCAATAAAGCTTCAATGTGTATCTCTTGGGTTTCTAATCTAAGATTGAAACCTTCGTGGTATAGGCTAGAATTATTGGCGGTCATTCTTGAGATCCGGAAAGTCTAAACCTTATCTGTGGTATTCCGAGTAGGATCTTGGAAGGGATGACTGTGACGAGCTTCAAACTCGCGATTGTTGGGCGTGTGACAGACGCAAAAGGATCAATGGATCCTATTCCAACATGATCGAGAACCGACAGATGATTAGCCATGCGGTGACAGCGTATTTGGAACATTTTCACTGAGAGGACGGGAAGTAGCCATTGACAACGGTGATGCCCAACATAAAGCTTGCCATGGAAGGAGCCTTGCATGTGTGAAGAAGAAGATAGTAGGAAAGCATTGATTCAGGGGACGGAGCATCTCCAAAACCTCAACCTGTTCTCCATTACTGCAAACAAGTATTTATTTCATGTTCTTTTACTTTTTACAATTAAATCTGAGAATTATTGATATCCTGACTAAGAGTTACAAGATAACCATAGCGTGCTTCAAGCTGACAATTTCCATGGAATCGACCCTTACTCACGTAAGGTATTACTTGGACGACCCAGTGCACTTGCTGGTTAGTTGTGCGGAATTGCAAAAGTGTGATTGTGATTTTGTGCACTAGCGGCCTACCTAAAAGAAAAGAGAAAGAAAGGAAATTAAGCCTACAACAAAGATATCAAAGCAATAAAACATAGGCGGGGGCTAATGCCAAATAAGAGTAAGGTTCTCACCACATGTTAGCTACGCATGTAAGTGAGAAAATAATATAGGCAAAGGGCATATCAATTAATACCTGATGCAAGAGGAAAGTCAAAGCATAAGTGAATAACATGAAGAGCATGTCGAGCATCAAGTTCAAACAACAATTAACACAAAAAATATTAGTGATAAGCATGAGAGCATTTGGTCCCATCCTAACTCAATGATGATGAGGTACAAAAATAAGGGATCATGAGTCAGGAAGGACTAAAACACTAATCTTGTGTGTAGAGAAAATATTACAATTAATGCCAAACAAGTCATGAAACACCAAGAGTAACCAAGAAATTCTCAACAATTGAGTAAGAGCATTCAACACCATTATTAAAATAAGAAACTCGAAAAAAATAAAGTAAAAACAAGCTATAAAAACAAAATGAAAATGCGAAGCATAAAAGTATACGAATGAAATGGACAAAAGAAAACGTAAGATGAGAAAAAAAAAACTCTTTTTTTATCGGCGCGGACGTGTCATGCACGCTTACGCATCGATGCGCAGTTTGGCCGAAGGGTGCGTAAGCGCCAGGTGCGCGCACGCGTGGGTGCGATTATGCGCGGGGCACAGAGTCAGCCCAAGGTTGGCCCAACTCTCTGGAAGATGTACCAGGAGGGCAGGTGGTGCTATCGGCGCGCGCGCGCACAGCGTGCGTGCGCGTGCATTGCGCATTTAGCTTATGGACGCGTACACGCTAGGGTATTGAGGGATGAAAGCTGGTGCAGTGTAGGCGCAACTCTTAGGTTAATGTATGGAGGGATGAATTTTTCAATCCACGTGTACGCGTACTTGGCACGTCCGTGTGGATGGTCAAAAATGCTTGAGGCGCACGTACGCGCCAAGTGCGTGCACGTGCGGGTTGGTGCTCTGTTTTTCAAAATTTTTCCAAGTTCTTGCACCAAACCAAGCCTTCCAAACCTCCAAACAGCTACCAAAACACCTTAAAACCTTATTTAACCTACTAAACTACCAATTATACTCAACAAACTCAACAAAACATGAAATTAGACTAATTACCAGTATGTACAAAAGGGAAAAATGAAAAGAATTTACCATGGTGGGGTGTCTCCCACGTAGCACTTTTGTTTATTGTCTTTAAGTTGGACTTATGGAGAGCTCCTCTTAAGGTGGCTTGTGCTTGAAGCTATCCTTGAACATCCACCAATTTTTGAATCTCCAATAAGCTTTAGTCTTCAAAGATGATAACACCAAGCCTTGATGGAGTTCCACACAAGCAATGGGCTCCCAAATTTGATTCTCCTTGTGCGATACGGGATCCCACACTTTGTTTTGACACCCATCTTCAAATTGATCATCATGATTCCAATTGGGTGGTATGACCTTCGAATTCTCAATTAAGCATCCAAACATTATCCTAGACCCATGCAATTTGGTTCTACACCAACCATTGCCATCCAACTTCGAGCATGCAACCATCATGAACTTAGAGTGGTGTGTCCAACCACTACACAACCAAGACACTCCCTCACTATGCTCCTTAGTTGCTTCTCCACATTCGACAATGGGAGTGTCTTGGTTGCTTAGGCTTAGTTGGGAGGAGGCCATATTGCTAACGGCTTCCACTAGGATAGCCATCTTGGCTTCTAGCTCCTTAAACTCCTTTTCTATCCTCTCTTGTTGCCTTTGGAATTGAGAGTTAAGATCTCCTAGTTCTAGCATGAGGGCTTCATCGGGGGGCAGTGGTGGAAGAGAGGGTTCATTGTTTGAGAGAAAGGCGTTGTAGTTGGAAGGTGGCTCATATTGGTAAGGGTATGGAGATGGTGTATATGGAGGTGGTTCTTGGGAGTAGTTGTGTTGGAATTGTGGTGGTTCTATGTATGGTTCATATGGCTCAGAAGGTGGTTGGTATGGTGGATAAAGATTAGGGTCATATGGGGGTATTTGGTGGTATAGGGCTTGTGAGTAAGGTGGTTCAAAACCTTGTTGAGGGGGTAGTTCATAGGCATGTGGTGATGGTTGTTGACAATCACAATAAGGGTCACCACATCCATTAGATTGATATGCATTAGGATGAGAGTTATACCCATAAGAATCCAGAGGTTGTTGTTGCCAAGAAGGCTGATCAATCCCTTGAGGCTCCTCCCACGTTTGATTGTTCCATCCTTGATGCATATTGTCACTATATTTCTCATTTCCTACAACATAATTTGAACCAAACTCATAGCCAAAGGGCTGAGAATTCATAATAGTAAATGAAAATAAAAACAAAACTAGTAAGAACTAATAAAAACTAACTCCTAAAACAAGAAAAAACTAGCAAGGAAGTATATTAACATATATACAACAGCCAATAACATAACACCATTGCAACTCCCCGGCAACGGCGCCATTTTGATGAGTGAGATTTTGTCGTATCGGTCTAGAATTTCTCTCATAGAAATAAGAACTTCGTTGTAAGCATAGCTCCAAACCAAAAAATAATTCCTACATAAAAAATTTGAGTTGTCACAAGTACAAACTCCAAATAAGAATTAACCGAAGTATTTAAACCTCAGATCGTCTCACAAGGAATTGCAATGAAATGATCAATTATTGGCTATGAAGAACAAGGGGGGTTTGATTTTATATTTTTGCAAGAAAATAAACGGCAAGAAAAATTAAATGACAAGAAAGTAAAATGATAAGAACTAATAAAATAACGGAAAAGTACGCTTGGCTAGACATAGGTAATTGAGATCACCATCCTTGTCTACAAACCAAATATTGATAATTATGAGGAACCAAGCTCATTAAGTGTACTTCTATACTTGTAGTATATCAAATAGCTTAATCAAAATCAACCCATAAGTCCCAACCTATCTACTAATTAGATTAGTAGTGGGTTAGTGTCAATGGGTATCAAATTGATCACCAAGGGTTCTCAAATCACCAATTCAATGAGACCTAATGACTCAAGGTCACTCAATTCCCTTAGCCTAGGCCAAAAGTCAAGAAAACTACTCAAAAACTAGAGGAAAAATTTTATCAAACACCTAGAATGCAAGAAAAGTAAACATCACCAAATACAAGAATTAAGGGAAACCAATAACTAGCATAAGCAAGAAATCAATAATAGCAATCAAGATCAACATAAAAGAAACATGAAAACATAAAATTTCATTAGAGGAAATCAAGATCTAACAATTGCTCATAAACATAAAAGAGAGAAAAATAAGAAACTAACAAAAGAAACTAAGAAGATTAAGACAATAGAACACTAAAATATAAGAGAATTGTAATCAAAACAAGAATTGAAAGATGAATTTTAGAAAGATTGACCTAAACTACCCTAAATTCTAGAGAGAAGGGAGAGCTTCTCTCTCTAGAATTCTAACCTAAAATATGATGAAAACTAAACTATGACTACTTGGTTCATTCTGTCTTCAATCTTGGGTTCAATAGCATTAGACATGAGTTGGATTGGGCCCAAAATGAGCTATAAATTGCCCCCAACGAGTTGCTTAAAGTGGACCCACGCTGCTCCATCAACGCGCACACGTACAGTGCACGTTCGCATCCCTAGACGTTAGGAAACTATGGCAAATTTTATATCATTTTGAAGCCCTGGATGTTAGCTTTCCAACGCAACTAAAACCGCCTCATTTGAACCTCTGTAACTCGGGTTATGATCAATTGAGTGCAAAGAGGTCAGGCTTGACAGCTTTACAGTTTCTTCATTTCTTCATGAGTTCTCCCACTTTGCATGCTTTTCTCCTCACTTCTTCCATCCAATACTTGCCTTATAAACCTAAAACCACTTAGAAAACATATCAAGGCATCGAATGGAATTAAAGTGAGTTAAATTTAGCTATTTTAAGGCCTAAAAAGTATGTTTTCACATTTAAGCACAAATCAAGGGAGAATTGCAAAACAATGCTATTTCATTGAATAAATGTGAGAAAAGGTGATAAAATCCCCCAAATTAAGCACAAGATAAACCAGAAAATTGGGGTTTATCATTAAACGCCAGCCAGGGAGCCCTGGCTGGGTGTTTAACCCCCAAGAAGGAGGTGTAATATGGCGTTAAACGCCAGAATGCAGGCACTCTGGGCAATTAAACGCCAGCAAGACAGCATGGAAGTAATTTCAAAATTCTTATCTTTTCTTTAGTCAATCTAACTTTTTCAAATTCAATTTTAAGTATTCTTTGATTTTTAAATCAAATCTTTTCAATTTAATTTCAAATTTAACATATTTTCAAATCTTTTCAAATCTTTTCAAAATTTCATATATTTTTCAACTAGTTTTCAAATTCTTTCATAGTCTTTTCTCATCTTTAGTAATTCTTGTTCATATCTTTTATTAAACTTTAAAATCTTTTTTATCTTATCTTTTTTATCTTGTATATCTTGTTCATATCTTTTTCTTATCTTTCAAATTTAACAACTTATCTTTTCTATCCTTCTCAAAACTTCTTTATCTTTCTTCAAAGATTATTTTCGAAAATCCCTACCCCCCCTCCCTATATATATGTATGTCCGTGCCCCCTCTCCCTCACTCACCACCTCTCTTTCGAATTCTATTCTACTTTTCTCTTCTACTTCACTTTTCTTCTTCTTTCTTTCTTACCTTTTGCTCGAGGACGAGCAAATCTTCTAAGTTTGGTGTGGAAGGAGCCCTGTCTCTCATCAAAAAATTCTAATCCCATGGCTCCAAGAAGTGACAAGACCGCCCCGAAGAACAAGAAAGAAGATAACTCCATAGTTGTTTTCAAACCTGTTCGATTCCTTACCAAGCAACATGAAGAACATTATCACAAGATAATGAGTAAAAGGCCAGTAATCCCTGAGGTGGGATTCAATTTAGGAGAAGAAGAATACCCGGAGATCCAAGAGCAAATTCGAAGGAGAGGCTAGGAGATTCTAACTGATCTTGAGTTTAAAGTTGGATACAACATGATCCATGAATTCTATGCAAATCTATGGATGACAGATAAGCAAAAGAAAGATGGAATAGCATTCCATACTTTTTGCACTATAGTCAGGGTGAAGATCATGTATTTTCATCTGGATAGGGTGAGAGAGATCTTCAAATTACCCTTGCAAAGGGATGACCCTGAATCATACAATAGAAGGGTGGTAGCCAACCCAAAGCTAGATCAAATCCTAGAGGACATATGCCTGCCTAGAACTCAATAGATTGAGAATGCAAAAGGCAAACCGAACCAGCTGAAAAGGGTGAACCTCAAGCCAATTGCTAGAGGATGACTAGACTTCATTGGGCGTTCTATACTCCCCACAAGTAACTGCTCTGAAGTCACTATTCCAAGAGATGTGGTGATTCGATGCATCATGATGAGGAATGAGGTAGACGTCCACCAAATAATCCCCTGTGAGATCGACAAGTTGGCAAACAGGATGTCTACTAATGCGATGCTGGCTTATCCAAATCTCATCTTTCGCCTATGCCAAGAGGCTAAGGTTCTGATCCATGTGGACAATTTTATTCTAGTGGAAAGCTCGATCACCAAGCAGGTGATGGAGAGTTCCAAGATACAAGAGGATCAACCCAAAAGGAAGGCACCTAAGCCTCCTCAAGAGATCCCTCCAATTGAGTATTGGGATCAGCTAAAGGCGTCTGTGATACACTTGCAAAGCACCTTAGATCAACTCAGAGAGGAGCAGAAAGATCAGACTAGAGATGAAGGAAAAAATAATTCCACACAAACTCATCGACAAGTGTACCGGATCGCATCAAGTAGTAATAACTCATAAGAGTGAGGTCGATCCCACAGAGATTGATGGATTGAGCAATTTTAGTTAGGTGATGAATTTAGTTAAGTCAATATTTGATGATTTGAGTGAAACTTGATTAATAGAAGCTAAATAGCAAGTATATAAAAGGGAGAAGGTAAATTGAGAGAATCTAAAGGTGCTGAAGAAGTAAATTGTAGAAACTTAAAGAGCAAGAAAGTAAAAGAACTGAAACTTAAATTACAAGAAAAGTAAATGACTGAAACTTAAAGTGCAAGAAATGTAAATTGCTGAATCTAAATTGCTGGGAAATGTAAATTGCTTAAAGAATAAAAGGGATTTGAGTATTGGGATTCAGAATTGAATGAGAAAATGTAAATTGAAGTAAATCAGAGAGCTATGAGAGGAAGATATTCAGCTCAGTAGCAAAACAGAAATGGAAAATTGATTTAAGAAATAAATAGCAAGAAAACTTAGCTCATTTATGAAATTCTAAAAGAGAAATTGAAAATTGAAGAAGAGCAATGAGATTAGAAAGCAGATCTAGATCTCAATTACTCTCTTGACCAAGCAGAAGAGAAATTACAGAAGAAAACGAAAATGAAAACTAGAAAAGAAAATTAAGATCCAATTCTTAGAACTATTGAGAAAAAAAGTAAAGATGATTCTCAGATTAAGAATCAATGGAGCTCTTCAATCTCAATTTAAAACAGAAAGTAGAAGTTGCAGAAGAAAGAACAAAAAGAAAGAAAATAGATCTAATCCCAATTCCCAAATTCAAAATGAAAATTAAAAAGTAAAAAACTAAAGTGAGCTAAAAGGTCCTTTTACAAATTGAATTTGATCCTATTTATACACTTTCTATTTTGGTCTTCAGATCTTGGAATGGGCCTTTTGATTTCGGATTTGAAGAACCAATGGATCCGGATGGCATTTCATTGAAAATGGGTCAGGGGTGCTAGCTCCAGTCGAGCGTTCCGTTTGGTTTTGTGAACACTACGTTCACTCTTGCCTTGCATGCCTTCCTCGTGCCAAGCCTCCTTGCCTATAGCGTTCACTAAGTGAACGCTACGTTCACTCTTTGAACGTAGCTCTTGATAAGTCTTCCTCCCCAAGGCTTGAAGCACAAAAACATTGCCACAAGAAATTGCTACGTTCTAATTTCCAAACGCTGCCTCTTTGGTGCGTGCCTTTCTTCCTAGGCTAGCAATCCATGACAAAGGTGGAGATAGTGAACGTAGCGTTCACTTCTTTGAACACTACCTTGGTTGATTGCTTTGAGCCCAGCTTCCCTTGGTTGAGAGGTCATGAAAACGTTCACAAAAGTGAACACTACGTTGGGACTTTTGAGTGCCACCCTTGTTGCTTTGTTGCACCATTTAGTGCATCTTGATTGAGCTCTCGAAAATGTTCACTAAAGTGAACGTAGCGTTCACTTGCTTGAACGCTCATGCCTTGGTTTGGTTGGTTTCCTTGTGAATGCAATGCTTTACTATCATGGGCCACGCTTTTAAAAGTGTGACCTAAGGTCCAAAGCGTGCTCAAACTTCAAAGTGTGCCCCCAAAATTCTCCTTTCCTCTGTTTGGGCTAAATTTGTGCTTTTTGCTTTTTTTCCTTTATCTTTTTACCTATTATCAACTAAAAAAATACATCAAAGTCTCACCAAAATCACAAGATCTTGTATCATTTATAAAATCAATTAATTCTAGCATAAAACCTATGATTTTGTGTAAAATAATTGATGTTTGATTGATTCAACATAGTCATGAAAATCCACTCCAATCACTTACTTATTATGCAAGAAAGTGCATAAAACCTAATGAAACTGATGAAAAATGCTTGTAAAACTAGCATAAGATGACTTGTCATAATGCAGACAAAAATGCAGCTCACTTATTCTTTGCTGATAGATAAGAGATGTTTCTTTGAGGATTCACTAGAGTTGCTGTCATAATGCCTTGCTGTTTGATTGATCCCTTTTTGATTTTTCTATCTTTCTTTTGCTTAGAAAGCTTATTTCTCAATGATAACTCAGTGTCAAGTGTTGCAGTAGCCTTTTGGCTTAATTTTGCTCAACACTTCTTCACTACAGACACTTGGCTCATGATTCTTCTTAGGAACATTGATGCCCAGCATCTCTTTGGATCACTAAATGCTTTGTAGCTAGGTTGCTCTTGATGATAGACTTTCGGTTGGTAATCCCAGATTAGTTAATCCAAGTTACCATGTTTTAAAAGACTCCTCAGAAACTAATTATCCAAGCATATCCTAGTACAAAAAGCGCCACAGACATATGTCCTAAGGTCCAAGCTATTGGTGTCTAGCCTTATTGTTTGTTTCTTTGCCAATTCTTGGCTTTTCTTTTCTTTTTCTTTCTTACTTTGCTTCATTTTCCAGGGATTTTCATTAATAAAAGGTTTTATGACAGCAACTAAGTTCACACTACATAGAACACTCTATTATGCAGCTTTTATTATTGAGCTTTCCATTCAATCAAGCAAATTACCACCACTGAACTTCATTCTAATTCCTACCAAATTGGACACTTACTCTCTATTTCAAACATTTTCTCTTATTGATGCAAAAGGAAAGAAGATAGAATTTAAGATAGATGAGTGATAACAAGCATAATGCAAATCCTATCAAGAAAACTACTCAAGATATGAAAGTGCAGAATATAAAATATTTGGAGGCATATCATGTTTCAGATATGCATCATCCTTATTTAATTAAAACTATAAAAGGAACTCCACCACCTCTAGTTGTCATGCTCTTTCCCTTTGATGCATTCTCCTTTCTTCTTCTTCCTCTTCTTGCTTGTTTCTTGGGGTTCTTCAACAGGGCATCTTCGATCCCAAATGTGGTCTATCTGACCCCAGAGCCCAGCATCCTTCAATCCTTGTTGCATGTGTGCTGTATTTTTATTGGCTAGTGCTCTCTGATGGTCTACCAATTCTTGGCATTGCTCAAATGGCTTGATCTGTTAGTTCAATGCTGGCATGCTATAGACTACATAGTCCAACTTTGCTTGAGTTGCTATATCATACTCCATTCTGTCAAAGTTCCTATGTTCTCCAATTGTATGATAGCTATTCTTCCATTGGTAGAGATTTTGGGTGTACTCCCCATACTTGGACTGTCGTAGGGACAATCTATTAAATGATTCTTGAAAGTTTGCTGATTGTTCCCCTTGCCCCTCAAGAATTCTTGCTTGAAACTTTCTTTGTTGATCCAACATCTTGAGTTGAAAGCTTTCTTGCTTCTCCATCATTTGCTGCTGCCAATGCTGTTGTTGCTCACGATCCTTCAAATACTGCTCTTGTTGCCTCAAGTATTGATCCTGTTGTTGCTCCTGTGCTCTCATGTATTGTTGAGACATTTCTTCAATGGCTCTTTGCATTTGGCTCAGATCCATTGCACCAGGAGCTTGTTCCCCCTCCACTTGTGGTCTCCTCCTTCTTCCTTGAGCTCTTCTTTCTTGTTGATTGTCAGTGTCATCAGTGACAACTTCCATGCTTTGCTTGGTGACCCCTCTGCTTCCTTTTACCTTCTCAGTATTTTCATCCTTAAAGAGTACTTCTGCTCTTTTGCACTGCCTCAGAATAGTGCTTGGGTGACCAAGTCTACTTGATTTACCAGTATCTTCAGCTATCTCTTGAATACTTTATGCGATGAGCTGTGGGACATTGACTTCTCCTCCCCTAAGTATGCAATATGTCAGAATTGCTCTCTTTATTATGTCCTCAGATGTGTTCGCAGTAGGGAGTATGGATCTTCTCACTATCTCGTACCAACCTTTGGCTTCAGGTTTGAGATCCATTCTCTTCAAGTGGCTTGGACCTCCCTCTGAGTCCCTTTCCCAATCCTTGCCTTCAAAACATAACCAATTTAATATCTTATGTGCAGTCTTTCCTCAAAGCTGGGTTCTCCATATGATCTCACCCTTATCTGTAAGGCTCTCATAATGGATGGTGGGATGAAATCTACCTCAACCCCTCTAACGTAGCTCTTATAGGGAGGGTTGTCCTTGCTTGTCCTCACAGCATTTGCATAAAACTCCCTTATCATGACTGCACTCACATCTGTGAGAGGCTCACATAGAAGTTCCCATCTCCTCTCTGCCTCTATTCTTCTCATGATGGGATATTCTCCATCTTTCAACTTGAACCCCATCTCTGGAATGACCTTCTTTGATTCCATTAGCCTATAATACCTTGATTCATGAAATTAGGACTTAAATCTCTTGGTATCATATGTTGGTGGTTCAGCTACAGCTGGTTCCTTTCTTTTCCTTCTTCTAGAACTTGATGAAGCCATAGATTAAGAAGGGAGGAAGGGGGGAAGTTGGTTGAGGCACGGTTTTGATGAAAAGAATGGGAGGTAAGGTGTTGTATGATGCCTTTGGGTGAAAGAATAAGGATATAACGTGTTTGGGAGGAATGTTTGAGTTATAGAGAAAGCAAAGACATGTGAACTCCAGAAGTATCACTGCCAATTTATAGCCAAGGCATGAAACAAAGCAAAGAGTTGGAGGATTCGGTTGAGTTGGAAGGAATAGTGGGGATTGAACAATTCATTGTTGAAAAGCCATTAAATGGACGGTGTGCATGTGGAGATGGATGAAGACAAGGATTACTCCCTCATTGGTTGCATGTGGTTCGGCCTCTTAGGTGATAAACCATGCAGGTTTTGTTTCCAAGAGAGCACACTCCCCTAAGCGCATGTGACTCCCTTTTTCATCTTGTGATAACCGTACATGCATGCCTTCTGTCCTTTTCTTCAATCTCACCATTCCTATCCACGTAAACCAAATAATTAGTGAGCTTAAACTTTTAAATGTCATACGGTGGTGGTGTACTATATATAAAAAGAAAATGTTGCTATGTGTTCCTCATTTGTGAATAAGCAATTATGCCTCTTAGAGATTGAACAAAATTTTGGTGAACACCAAACTTGTTTTCTTCTAAGTAATCCATATAAAACCCAATGAATATCTGTCATGATTGATATATTCATTATAAGGAACATTTTATTTGCTACCATACTACCATAAACTCAGAAAATGATGAAATATTTGGTTTATCTATTCATGAAGTTAAGCTTTTGAGTAGAAGTGAATTTCTTAAAATTCATAGCATATACGGACACCAAACTTAATGTTTGGCTATATACTTAAACAAAATGAATGAGTATATATCCCAAATTTGTTCTATAATCAATTATGCAAGCTATTTTAAAGTGCCTTTAGGCACACCAAACTTAGGAGTCAAACATATGCTTCAAAGTGATGTGTGCAATTATCAAATCCACTCATGAGAGCTCAAACTTATGCTAGAAATACCATTATTTATTGAAAGCAAAAAACAGAATATTAAATCATGGGCTGCCTCCCATGGAGCGCTCTTTTATTGTCACTAGCTTGACATTGACCCCTTGTTAGGGTGGTTGATGATTGTGGTGCCTCAATTTTTCTCCTCTCACTGTGAGACTTCTTCCTCTATGTTGATGGTCAATCTCTACATGCTCCAGTGAGAGTATCTTGTTGATGGTGTAGTAATCAATAGTTTGTGGATCTGTCTCCAACTGTTGATAGATCAATCTTACTCTATCCCCTTCTGAGAATCCTTTAGTTGGTATCCTTTTGTTCTTCCACCCTTTTGGAGCTCTTTTCTTGTTCTTCTTTCCTTTCTTTGGTGGCTCTTCTGTCTTTACATCGGATTTAATGTCAGGAACTTCCTTCCCATAGATCGAATCTTCAATCTCTTCCTGCTTTCTCTTTTTAGCCTTCTCCTATTCCTTACCCTCTTTTTCTTCTCCACTGTCCATCTCTTGTTTTACAAGTGAGCTGATGAGCTCTTCATTAGGTTTTTCTTTCCACTGTAACTCTTCTTCTTCAACTCTCATGTAGCTTGTTTCTTCAATAGTATGCTGTACTTCCTAGAAGACATTTAAGGTGATCTTCTCATCATTTACCCTCAAGGTCATTTCTCCTTGTTCAACATCAATGATGGCCCTTACTGTGGCCAGGAAAGGTCTTCCCAAATTGATAGAATCATTCCCCTCTTCTTCTAAGTCAAAGATTACAAAGTCTGCTGGAAATATGAATTTCCCTACTCTGACCAAGAGATTTTCAATCACCCCCTCAGGAATTACCAGAGATCTATCCACTAGCTCCAATGACATCTGTGTAGACTTCGCTTCTTCTATAGATAGCCTTGTCATCATAGATAGAGGCATGAGGTTGATAATGGAGCCCAAATCACACAGTGTCTTGTCAATAACTGTGTTACCAATGGTACATGGCAAGTAGAAACTCCCAGGGTCATTGAGTTTTGGTGGGATGCCTTCTTGGATCGCTGCACTGCATTCCTGGGTTAGGATCACTGTCTCTCTCTCATTCCAGCTCCTTTTCTTATTGTTGAGCTCTTTGAGGAATTTTGCATATAGAGGTATTTGTTCTAGAGCCTCAGCAAGTGGAATATTGATCTCTAGCTTCTTAAACACCTCTAGGAACTTGGGGAACTGTTGATCTTTAAGCTCTCTGTTAAACCTTTGAGGATATGGGATTGAGGGAGTGTATGGTCTTTCCTCCTTCCTCTGTTCTTGTGATTGTTCCTCAATAGCTTGCTTTCCCTTCTTTGAGGCTTGAGGTTCCTCCTTCTCCTTGAGCTTCTCTTGGTCTTGCTTGTCTTTTTCTCCTTCTTGCTTTTTGCTGCCAACATCATTCTCCATAGGTTTCTTCATAGTTTCTTTCTCAGCTGGCCTCTTGTCGTTCACCAAGGTTCTTCTGCTCCTTAATTGGATGGCTTTGCATTCTTCCTTGGGGTTGGGAATGGTGTCACTTGGTAATGTATTGGTTGCTCTTTCAGCCACTGTTTGCTTGGACAACTGACCAATTTGCCTCTCTAGATTTCGTAGTGAAGCTTCATGGTTTTTGTTGACCAGTTCTTGATGCTTGATCATCTTCTCCATCATCATCTCCAAGTTGGAGATCCTTTGAGATTCTTGGGGTGGTTGTGGCTGATTATGGGATGTTGAGGGTGAATGATAGTTGTTTTGGTTAGTGGATGAGTTGTTGGGTGGATAGTAGTTGGGTTAAGGTTGATTGTTTTGTGGTTTTTTGTATTGGTTTTGGTTAGTGTTTTGCGGGTTTTGATGGTTTGTTTTTCTGAAGTTGTTTTGGTTTGAATTTCTTTACCAAGGTTGCTGGTTTTGGTTCTCTCCCCATTTCAGATTGGGGTGGTTTCTCTAGGATGAGTTGTAAGTGTCTCAATGGAAGTCATTTGATCTAGAACCTTGGTTGTGCATGTACTACACTTGTTCAGGCTGCTATTCCTCATAACTTTCCTCCTGCTATCCCCACACCACTGATGGTTGGTTAGTTGTACTCGCTGCTACAAGTTGCAATCCATCCATTCTCTTTGACATTGTTTCAATTTGTTGTTGGAGCTGCTGGTGCATGAGTTTGTTTTGAGTCAATATGGTATCAATTCCTTCAAACTCAAATACACCTTTCTTTGGAGCTGCTTACCTTTTAGAGGAATAAAAATACTCATTGTTGGCCACCATGTCTATGAGATCATGTGCCTCTTAAGCAGTTTTCATTATTTGCAAAGATCCTCCTGATGAATAATCCAAAGCTTTCCTTGAAGGTAAAGACAGGCCTTCATAGAAATTCTGCAACTCCACCCATTCACTGAACATTCCTTCTAGACACCTTCTGATTAGAGCTTTGTACCTCTCCCAAGCTTCATACAATGATTCTCCTTCTTGTTGTCTGAAGGTTTGAACATCAGTTTTTAGCTTGATGACTCTTTGCGGTGGATAGAATTTCGCTAGAAATTTCCTAACCAAATCATCCCAGCTGAAAATGCTCTATTGAGGGAAGGTTTCTAACCAATGTGTGGCTTTGTCTCTCAGTGAAAATGGGAATAAAAGAAGCTTATAGATGTCAGGGTTGACTCCATTGGTTTTGACAGTGTCACAGATTCTCAAAAACACAGAGAGGTGTTGGTTTGAATCTTCAGCAGTACTACCTCCATATTGACAATTATTTTGAACCAGGGTAATCAATTGAGGCTTGAGTTCAAAGTTATTGGCATTGACATTGGGGGTTTGGATACTACTCCCATAATTCTTTGGGTTGGGGATAGTATAGGAGGCTAAGACTCTTCTATGAGGCTGGCCATTGTTGTTGGCCATACCATCATTGTGATTTGGGATGTTATCCTCCATCACTTGATCTTCCTCCTTTGACTCCTCTTCACCAATAATTCCCTTTCCTCTTGCTTCTCTTCTCAATCTTCGGAGGGTTCTCTCGTCAAGGTTAAAAGATGTGGATTCACCTCTTCCTCCTCCAGACATAAAGCACAAAACCAGAAACCAAAAGCAATTCACTCTACAGCTAGAGTGAGGTGAATGTTAGCATAAACAAAAACTCAAACAGTTAGTATGCTTAGTAAAAATAAAAAGAAAATTCTCAATCTAGATTATCACCCTACTTAATCATTGTCAATCTAAATCAATCCCTGGCAATGATGCCAAAAACTTGATGAGGGAAAAAACAATTCCACACAAACTCATCGGCAAGTGTACCGGGTTACATCAAGTAGTAATAACTCACAAGAGTAAGGTCGATCCCACAGAGATTGATGGATTGAGCAATTTCTGTTAGGTGATGAATTTAGTTAAGCGAATATTTGATGATATGAGTGAAACTTGATTAACAAAAGCTAAATTGCAAGTATATAAAAGGGAGAAGGTAAATTGACAGAATCTAAAGGTGCTGAAGAAGTAAATTGCAGAAACTTAAAGAGCAAGAAAGTAAAAGAGCTGAAACTTAAATTGCAAGAAAAGTAAATGACTGAAACTTAAAGTACAAAAAATGTAAATTGGTGAATCTAAATTGCTGGGAAATGTAAATTGCTTGAAGAATAAAAGGAATTTGGGTATTGGGATTCAGAATTGAACAAGAAAATGTAAATTGAAGTAAATCAGAGAGCTATGAGATGAAGATATCCAGCTCAGTAGCAAAACAGAAATGGAAAATTGATTTAAGAAACAAACAGCAAGAAAACTTAGCTCAGTTATGAAATTCTAAAAGAAAAATTGAAGATCGAAGAAGAGCAATGAGATCAGAAAGTAAATCTAGATCTCAATTACTCTCTTGACTAAGCAGAAGAGACATTGCAGAAGAAAATGAAAATGAAAACCAGAAAAGAAAATTAAGATCCAATTCTTAGAACTATGAGAAGAAAAGTAAAGATGATTCTCAGATTAAGAATCAATGGAGCTCTTCAATCTCAATTTAAAATAGAAAGTAGAAGTTGCAGAAGAAAGAAAAAAAATAAAGAAAATAGATCCAATCCCAATTCCCAAATTCAAAATAAAAATTAAAAAGTAAGAAACTAAAGTGAGCTAAAAGGTCCTTTTACAAATTGAATTTGATCCTATTTATACACTTTCTATTTTGGTCTTAAGATCTTGCAATGGGCCTTTTGATTTTGGATTTGAAGAACCAATGGATCCGGATGGCATTTCATTGAAAATGGGTCAGGGGTACTAGCTCCAGTCGAGTGCTCTATTTGGTTTTGTGAACGCTACGTTCACTCTTGCCTTGCATGCCTTCCTCGTGCCAAGCCTCCTTGCCCATAGTGTTCACTAAGTGAACACTATGTTCACTCTTTGAACGTAGCTCTTGCTGAGTCTTCCTCCCCAAGGCTTGAAGCACGAAAACATTGCTACAAGAGAATGCTACGTTCTAATTTCCAAACGCTGCCTCTTTGGTGCGTGCCTTTCTTCCTAGGCTAGCAATCCACGACAAAGGTGGAGAAGTGAACGTAGCGTTCACTTCTTTGAACGCTACCTTGGTTGATTACTTTGAGCCCAGCTTCCCTTGGTTGAGAGGTCACGAAAACGTTCACAAAACTGAACACTACGTTGGGACTTTTGAGCGCCACCCTTGTTGCTTTGTTGCACCATTTGGTGCATCTTGATTGAGCGCTCGAAAACGTTCACTAAAGTGAACGTAGCGTTCACTTGCTTGAATGCTCATGCCTTGGTTTGGTTGGTTTCCTTGTGAACGCAACGCTTTACTACCATGGGCCATGCTTTTAAAAGCGTGGCCTAAGGTCCAAAGCGTGCTCAAACTTCAAAGTGTGCCCCAAAATTCTCCTTTCCTCTGTTCGGGCTAAATTTGTGCTTTCTGCTTCTTTTTCTTTATCTTTTTACCTATTATCAACCAAACAAATACATCAAAGTCTCACCAAAATCACAAGATCTTGTATCATTTATAAAATCAATTAATTCTAGCATAAAACCTATGAGTTTGTGTAAAATAATTGATGTTTGATTAATTGAACATAGTCATGAAAATCCACTCCAATCACTAACTTATTATGCAAGAAAGTACATAAAACCTAATGAAACTAATGAAAAATGCTTGTAAAATTAACATAAGATGACTTGTCATCAACTAGCATGATTTGCAAACTGATCAAGGAGCAAGAGAAGCAGGGGCATGAAATGGATGAGTTGAAGCGCCAGAAGCTCTCCCCTGAAGAGCCCAGCGCCCCTTAAACTGAAGAGCCCAATGCCCCTCAAGCTGAAGGTTGTTGAGTTTCAACTCCATGGCTATTCTAATTCCTATTTCTCATATTTTCTATTATTCTAATTCCTATGTCTCATATTTAGGCTTACATGATCACTAGTAGTATTTACGTTTTTATTTATTTTATTTCTTTTAATTTTTAGAATTAAATAAGCATTAGTATTAATTAATTTTTATTTTCTAATTTGCTAAAAAATATTCCTCTTATCATCATTAAACATGAATAAAATAGTGGATTTTTTTTAGAAGAATTAAAGATGCATAAATTTTCGAGTTCTACAGTAAAGAATAGTCAATTATTTTGATGTGGTGGCATTGCTTTAGTTTTCTGAATGTATGAATAAACAGTATATATTTGAAGTTGAAATTAAGGATGCTAGCTCTTGAAAGAATGATAAAAAAGAAGAAATATTATTAATAATCTGAAAAATCCAAAAATTGATTCTTGAAGCAAGAAAAAGCAGAAAAAAATCGTGAAAAGAAAAGAAAATAGGAAAAGAAAGAAAAAGCCATTAGCTCTTTAAACAAAAAGGCAAAAGCAAAAAGCCAGTAACCCTTTAAACCAAAAGGCAATGGTAAAAGGATCCAAGGCTTTGAGCATCAATGGTTAGGAGGGTCTAAAGGAAACAAAATCCTGGCCTAAGCGGCTCAACTAAGCTGTCCCTAAAAGAACGAAACTCACGCGCGATCTAGAATTTTCGCAAATAAATTCGCGTTGTAAGTATAGCTTCTAGACCGACAAGAATTCCTTTCTTACAAACGTTTTGGTTGTCACAAGTAACAAACCCAATAAAATTTATAAACCGAAGTATTCAAACCTCGGGTCGTCTTCTCAAGGAATTGCAGGTAAGTATGATTTATTATTGGTTATGAAAAACAGTATTTTTGGGTTTCAAAAGGTTTGAACAAGGAAAATAAATTGCAGGAATTAATAAATTAATATCTAATCGAACTCTTGGTAAGGTATGAAAATTTGGAAGTCCTATCCTAGTTATCCTTATCGATGGTGATGAGAATTGAGTTTTAATCCCACTTAGTTATCCTTTACTAGAGCAAAGAAAAGTCAAGTGAACTAATTAGTTTGATCCTTAAGTCTAGCCAACTCCTAAGGAAAGACTAGAGTTATTGGGATTCAATTCAATTAGCAAAAATAACAATTATCAATCACGATGAGTTTGATAACTCAAGAGTCTCCAATTAATCAATTAAAGCCAAGAATATGAAAAAGCTAAAGATAAATCTGAAATACCTCAATTGCATTAATAAAAGAAACTCAATCTAAACATAAAGAGTTCATGAGCCAAATTGGTAACATAAGTCAGATACGAATAAAAGCACTAGAATAAATTTTAATATAAAAGGAATATTGAACCTGAGAGGAAGTTGAAATCTTAAATCGTTTAAGAGGAATCCTAATCCTAAAACCTAAGAGAGAGAAGAGAACCTCTCTCTCTAAAAACTACATCTCATCCTAAAATTATGAATGTATGATATATATCCTTTTGATTCCTCCATTCTATGGCTTATATTCTATGTTTCTGGATTCAGAATTGGGCCGAAAAAGGGTCCAGAAATTGCTGGGGGCATTTTCTGCAGTTTCTGCACGTGGCGTTTGTCACGCGTCCACGTGGGTCACGCGGTCGCGTCATCTGGGAGTTTTCCTTGTCACGCGTTCGCTTCAGTCACGCGTACGCGTCATTTGCGTTCGACTCAAGGCACGCGTCTGCGTTAGTCATGCGTTCGTGTCACTGCCTTTTCGCGCTAGGCACACGGCCGCGTCGTCCATGCGTTCGCGTCGCTGCCCTTTTCTTCAAAACTCTATTTTTGTGCTTTCCTTCCGATTTTGTATGTTTCCTTTCTGTCCTCTAAGCCATTCCTGCCTTGGGAGATCTGAAAATACTTAACACACAAATCACGGCATCGAATGGTAATAAAGGGTAATTAAAATTAATATTTTTAAAGCATAGGAAACATGTTTTTCACATATATCACATAATAAGGAAGGAAAAGTAAAACCATTCAATTTACATGAATATGTGGGTGAGGGATTGAATAAATCACTTGAATTGGGCACAAAATACATCATAAAATATGGGTTTATCAACCTCCCCACACTTAAACAATAGCATGTCCTCATGCTAAATCCAAGAGAAAGGGTAAAGTGAGAATGGTGGAATCTCAAGCAATGCATTCTATTCTAAGTGCAACTACCTAAATGAATCATGCAATTCTAATTATTATCCACTTGTATATAAAGCTTACATGTAATTCAATTAATTCATGTCCTCAAGGAATCATATATGCATAGCCAAACCCTAGATAATGTTAAAGCACTTTTACAATTGAGATGGGTAAAAGTATTTCAGAAACTTGCAAGACAATTAACAATTAAGCAGAGATATATGGTGATGAGCTATTGAACCCTCACTGAATTTTGTGTTTACTCTCTAGTCACTCAGTGTTTATTGGGTTAATCACTCTATTCTTCTTTCTATCCTTGCTTTCTAAAACATTGTTTTTCATCTAACCAATCAACAGATATGGAATACAGACATACAAAAATCATGAGGTCTTTTTCGAGGTTGTAATGGGGCCAAGGTAAAGGTAAGGGTATATGTATAAGGCTAAGTGAGCTAACAAAGTGAATCCTTGATTAGTCTAAGATCTCACCTACATTACATACTTTATATAATTTAAAGTTTCTTTACCTATTTACCCAAATTTTCCCACTTTGTATTTATAAGCTCATGCATTAAATTTAATTTTGAAATTTTGTCCCATGTGCATTGATTTTTTTTTTTTATTTTGCACTTGGGGAATTTTTGTATCCCCTTATTTGAGTACTGAAAATATAGAATTATTATTATTATTTTATTATTTTTTTTAAATCTATGCACATGGTAATTTAGTTATTTTGATTTCACATGAGCATGCTTTCCAAATTTCTGAAATAACTTATTCATTTTAAATCCCTACTTTGTTTCTATCATCCCATGTTCCCATAAAATTCCCTACACTTAAATTGTACACAATATCTATCTTAAGTTAACCAAGGATTCAACTTGGGATTTTTATTTTGTTTTTCTGCTTAAGGCTAGTAATGTGGTTATAGAACGTGAGGGGATTAAAAAGCTCAAGGGGGCTAACAAGGGTGATGTAAAAGGTAGGCTAAATTGGGATAAGTGAGGAAAAATTCAAATGATGGTCTCAATCATCTCTTGGTATGTATCTATATTCTATATTGGATATATAGATTAAAACAAAGAAAAGAACATCAAAATGAAAAAGAAGGGCAAAACACACAGGAATGAAATTTATGGTTTGAATGTAACCATACAATTAAGCTCAAAACTCACAGGCTGTGTGTTCTCCAGCTCAAAAATCATATCTCAGTTATACATGTCATGCAAGTAGAAATCAAGAGTTCCCATTATTCTCAATGTAAATCTTAGGGTGGCCTTTAAAATCTTAGTGTTTCTCCTTGATGAAATGTTGTTAACTAACTAACATGTAATGCTATATATACAAGGTGTGTGGATTGTTTTAATTTACTAAAGTTTCTAGTTTACTCCTTTTTATTTTCAATTAAACCAAACTAATATATGCTAAAGGGGTAAACTATACTAATTAATCCACATTTTTAAATAACTAATAAGTTTAGAATTGTAAACTAAACTAAATGTCTAAGAAATAAACTAAAGTGCAAATTGCAGAAATAAAGTAAAAATACAACAAAAGAACAATGTGTAAGTATTGAAAAATAAAAATAAAAATACAGAAGAATAAACAAAATAAGATAGAAGAGTCTGTACTGGTTTACCAAAAAGATAAGCCAGGGATGGCGACCTTCCCACACTTAAAATATAGCATCTTCCTCGATGCTCACTCAAGCTGGGTGTGAAGAAGCGTCACCACCAGAAGGATGTGCTGCTGGTGTCTCTATGGTAGGCTGAATATCTGTAGGCTGGATAAGTGTAGGAGGATCAGTCTGCTGCAGTGGAGGCTCTGACTGTAGAGAAATCTCCAGGTCTGCGACCTGAATCTGGTGTGGCTCCTCATGCTGTGGTGCAGCATGCTCTGGTCCTGCCTGCTCAACCTGGGCATGTGTCTCTGCCTCAGGGTCGCTCGCCTCCGCCTCAGATGTATCAGAAGGGGTGTCAGGCTCAGAGGGGATGTCACTGCCGGATCGGATCATCAACTTAAGGTGCTCATAGTGCCGCTTGTTGCGACGCTCCATATGATCTTCCTACTGTGAGGAATGATCTTCTTGCAATCTCCAGCAGTTGGCTTCGCATCGGCCAGCTCCCAATGCACGTCAGCTCGGTAGCCTAGCTTGGTGATCAGATAAGGGAAAGGGAGAGTGCCTCTGACATGGACCCTGGCCATATAATGCTTGATGAAACGTGGAAGATACAGGTCCTTACCCTCCATCACACACCAGATGAGCGTGATCATAGCAGCGGACAGCTCTGTCTCATGAGTGCTCGGTATCACATAGTTGCTCAGAATCTGGTGCCAGAGCCGAGCCTCATCATTCAGGTAAATTAGCTTGATTCCCTTAGGCAGTGCTGTATTCTTTCCCATGGCCCATGGGACAGTAGGATCAAGGGCTATTCTCTGCTTGACAGCATCCAGTCAAATCTCATAAATTGCATATCCTCTTCAGCCTTTTGGTAACCGTCAAGCTGATCAGACTTAGGCTGAAGGTGGACGATGTTCTCAATAGCTTCCTCAGTGACCAAAATCTGTTTCCCTCTGAGGTGCACTGCATCCAGGGAAGTCTTGAAATAGTTGCAGTAAAACTCTCTGTCCCAGGAAGCATTGACCTCTGTCAAGTTTCGTTCCAAAAAGAACTAGCCTCTCTGGTTTATCTATTCGGAGGTGTACTGCTGTAATTCTTTTGGAATTTTTAGATTTTTCTCCAGGTACAGGTTCCTGGAAGTGGCAAAACTGGGTACTTCAGCTCACAGTATTTGTTTGCAAATTTTACCGGGTCAGCTGCAGGTACCAACTAGTCAGCCTTTTCCTGTGCGGTAAAGTTCTTTTCCCGCCAGGAATCATCATGCAAGATATCGAGGATGGTCATAGAGGATTCGCCTCTTTTCCTCTTGCCAGTGGTTGCTTTGCCTTTTCCTTTGCACTGAGGGTCAGACATCCTGAAAAGCAGAAATTCCAGGATATAATTGAAGAACAAAAGCAGGAAAATAAGTAGGCGAATAGAATAATGGCAATATGAGCACATAGTGGCAAAAGAGAAAGAGAAGCATGAAATGAGTTGAATATATGTACAATTTGGATTGTATGCGAGTGAAAAAAAAGTCTGAAAATAAAAAAAATGCAATCCAAAATATAGGATAAGCGGAATTCAAGTTATATAGGGAAAACAATTATCATTCCCTGAGTTAGAAAGTTGAAGTAGTTAGGTTAAAAGCAAAAAGAGAAGTTAGAAAGTTAAAGTCGGTTAATAGGTGAAAAAGAAGTTAGAAAGTGAAAGCCGTGAGTTAGTAAAAGAAAGTTAAAGTGAGTGGGATGATAAATGTTTCCTAGGTAACAATAAATCCACAAATTTAAAAAATAATCAACTCATATTCGAGCAAAAATTTCAGTGTATTGATGATAATTCATAAGGATAGAAAAGTTGCAAAACTAACATGAAATCATCAATAGTGCAAGTTATTAACTAGGGGATCAAAAGGAATAAGAATGCTAGCCTGGGCAGTCATGAATTGGTTTGGTTAGAGCCAAGTAAGGCAAAATAGTAAGTTTCCAAACTCAATACATGAAAATAATTTGCAGAAAATTGGGCAGCATTCCAGCTAAAATTGGATGTTCCCGAGTAATAAACAGCAAGAAAAACAGTTCATATGAGATAAAAAGAAATGTTGAAAGAGTCATAAACAGTAGGAACAGTAAAGAACAATCTAATAGCAGCATGAAACATTAAGGAATAGCATATGAATAGTATTAACATCACAGACAGATCAAAATTGCAGAATAGGAAAAACAAGTAACAAGAACGGCACAATTATCAGGCCTAAATCCACTAACCACATGCTAGCTACCTAACCACCTAGAATCCACTACAAACATGCATCTCTAACTATCCTAAATTGAACAGAATCTGAAAAATATGCAACTAACTAGGGAAGATAGAGAAATTGGTGTTTGGTGGAATCTGGTATGTGTATGAACAGAGATGAGGACAGAGAGATGGTGGTGGAGACGTGGCGGTGCCGGGAGGGTGGCGCGGCGGCGTTCTGCGGTGGCGCAGGGGCGGGGTGGAGGTTGGAGTTTAGGTTGGAGGAGGTGGGAGAGGAAAGAAGGAGGGGGCGAGGGTTGTGGGGGCTGTGGTGGTGCAAGACGACGGTCTGAGGTTGGCCGCGGTGGGGGGGAGTGGCGGAGGAGGGCAGCGGTGTGTGAGAGGGGTGGAAGAGAATGGTGGAGGAAAAAAGAGAAAGAAGAGAAGGAGGGAGGGTGGGTTTCGGTGGTGGGGTGCGGTGGTCGGCGGTGGTGGCTGGGAGTGGTGGTGGTTAGGTGGCAGAGGAGGGAGGGGGTTGCAGAGAAGAGAAGGAGAAGGGGGGGTATCGGGGCGCGACGGGTAGGATTTCGCGTGAAGTGGGTTAGTATTTTTGAATCGACGCGAACGCGTGGAGCACGCGTTCGCGTGACTAGGGTGAAATGGATTTGGCGTGGTCGCGTGATCGACGCAATTGCGTGGGCTGGATAAAAGATGGGTGACGCGGACGCGCAAGGCACGTGACCGCGTCGCTGAAGATTGTGCTAGACAGACACTTCCAGTGTCATTTCAGCGTAACTCTCTGTTTCCATTTAGGGGGCCATTATATCCATACGACGCAGACGCGTCGCTCAGGCTTTTCCGTGGGATGAGTGTTTTGCATGTGACGCGTTCGCGTCAGGGACGCGAACGCGTGGGCCGTTTTGTGCTAAACGCACACCAGCCGCACGATTCTAGCCCAACTTTCTGGGCATTGGATCTTTACGCCGATTTCCTTCTCAAGCCCACGCGTGGCCTGCGCGCTCGCGTGGGGTGATCTCTTTTTTTTTTTTACAATTATGCAGTATTCAATATGCAGTGCTAATGTAGATGCTATGAATACTTCCAGGTTCGATGAAAATAAAATAAAATAAAAACAAACAACACAAAATAAGATTGAAAAAGAAACGATCATACCATGGTGGATTGTCTCCCACCTAGCACTTTTAGTTAAAGTCCTTAAGTTGGACATTTGATGAGCTTCCTGTTATGGTGGCTTGTGCTTAAATTCATCCAGAAATCTCCACCAATGATTGGAATGCCAACAGCCTCCGGGGTTCCAAACTAGGCATGTAAAGTTTCTGAGCAGCTTCAAATAGATTCTCAGGATCCCGGGGTGACGAATGTCAGAATAGATTTCAGGATCCCAAACTTTGCTTTTAAATCCGCCTTTGTCTTGATCTATATTCTTCCATCCATGCGGTTTAGAAATTGTATTCTCACCAAGATGACCAAACGCCTTCCGAGATCCATTCAATTGAACTTGATACCAATCCGTGCACTTCGAATTGAAGCGTGGAACCTTATTTAACCTTGCACACCAGCTCTGACTACGAGCCATTTCCTTCTTACTCTTGAAGCTGCAGAGAGCTCTAAACTAGCCATCTGTTTCAAGCAAACCATATTCAAGTGGAAAAGTAAAGATAAAGGTTAAGGATTGTACCCACTTGAAGCTTGTATTAGGTGGTAATGGCCTTGGGATAGGTGTTTCCAGTGGTTCTGTAAGCTTTACACCCTTGTTTTCTACTGTGAATTCCTCCACTTCTTTGCAAAGTTCTTCAACTGCAACTGCGTCTTGATCAAAGCCTTCTATGTCTTCTTCGTCACTCAAGTCATAAGTTGGAGGTTGAGAGAAATCTACTTCGACATCATCTTCGTATTTACTTGGATAAGGTTCTTCAGTCTCAAGGAGTTCAGTTGCAGATGCAAGTTCATGACTAGCAGAGCTTGATTCATGATCATCACTGCATAAGGAATCAATTTCTTGGTCTGTTCCGTCCAATTTTTTACAAGGTATATGCTTTGGAGGTTGTGCGCTATTCTCCTTGGCATCAAATTCGAACTTCTCGGTGGAATCCTTTACAGTTCTCGATTCCCATGGAGGTTCAGTATCTCCTAAATCTTCAGCCACTTCTTCCTCTACAGCTATTATGGCTTCCTCCACTTGTTCCAGTACGGAGCCATGCTCCTCATTGTCCACTGAAGTTTCTAGTGTTTCCTTCATGCTACGCTGTTCTTTTGATTCTCCACATGTAGCCATGGGAGTACTTTGAGTGCTCAGATGTTGGGAAGCTAATTTATTTACCACCTCGGTTAAGGCAGTAGTGAGTTCCAGTACGTCCCTTTGCATCTTCGCTTGCCCTTGAAGAAGAACATGAAGTTTGTCATCCATTGTAGATTGGTGTAGATATGAGGGTTCATTGGTTGGGAGAGAGGGTTCATAATAAGAATGTGGTGGTTCTTGGGAGTAATTGGATTGTAATTGTGGTGGATAAGGGTCATATGGTGGTGAATGGTGAAAAGGAAATTGTGAGTGTGGTGGTTCAAAGCTATTTTGAGAGGGTGGTTCATAAGCACAGGGTGGAACTTGTTGGTAACTACAACAGGATCCACTGTATCTATTGCCTTGGCATGCATTGTAGAATGGTCGTCGTCTGTGATACTGTGGAGGGTGTTGTTGCCTAAAGGGTTGATCAAGTCCTCGTGGCTCCATCCATCCTTGATTGCTCTGACCTTGATGCATGTTCCTGCTATAGCTTTCATTCCCTTCAACAATATTAGAACCAAACTCAAACCGAGAGGGGTGAGAATTCATAGTAGCTAATAAGAATTAAAAATGAAAACAGAAACAAATAAACAAGCAAAAGAAAAATACTTACAATAACCAATAATAAGGCACACGTTTGCAATTCCCGGCAATGGCGCCATTTTGAAAGAACGAAACTCTCGCGCGATCTAGAATTTTCGCAAATAAATTCGCGTTGTAAGTATAGCTTCTAGACCGACAAGAATTCCTTTCTTACAAACGTTTTGGTTGTCACAAGTAACAAACCCAATAAAATTTATAAACCGAAGTATTCAAACCTCGGGTCGTCTTCTCAAGGAATTGCAGGGAAGTATGATTTATTATTGGTTATGAAAAACAGTGTTTTTGGGTTTCAAAAGGTTTGAACAAGGAAAATAAATTGCAGAAATTAATAAATTAATATCTAATCGAACTCTTGGCAAGGTATGAAAATTTGGAAGACCTATCCTAGTTATCCTTATCGATGGTGATGAGAATTGAGTTTTAATCCCACTTAGTTAACCTTTACTAGAGCAAAGGAAAGTCAAGTGAACTAATTAGTTTGATCCTTAAGTCCTAGCCAACTCCTAAGGAAAGACTAGAGTTATTGGGATTCAATTCAATTAGCAAAAATAACAGTTATCAATCACGACGAGTTTGATAACTCAAGAGTCTCCAATTAATCAATTAAAGCCAAGAATATGAAAAAGCTAAAGATAAATCTGAAATACCTAAATTGCATTAATAAAAGAAAATCAATCTAAACATAAAGAGTTCATGAGCCAAATTGGTAACATAAGTCAGATACGAATAAAAGCACTAGAATAAATAAAAATATAAAAGGAATATTGAACCTAAGAGAAAGTTGAAATCCTAAATCCTTTAAGAGGAATGCTAATCCTAAAACCTAAGAGAGAGGAGAGAACCTCTCTCTCTAAAAACTACATCTCATCCTAAAATTATGAATGTATGATATATATCCTTTTGATTCCTCCATTCTCTGGCTTATATTCTGTGTTTTTGGATTCAGAATTGGGTTGAAAAAGGGTCCAGAAATCGCTGGGGGCGTTTTCTGCGGTTTCTACACGTGGCGTCTGTCACGCGTCCGCGTGGGTCACGCGGTCGCGTCAACTGGGAGTTTTCCTTGTCACGTGTTCGCTTCAGTCACGCGTACGCGTCATTTGTGTTCTGCTCAAGGCACGCATCCGCGTCAGTCACGTGTTCGCGTCACTGCCTTTTCGCGCTAGGCACGCGGCCGCGTCGTCCATGTGTTCGCGTCGCTGCCCTTTTCTTCAAAACTCCATTTTTGTGCTTTCCTTCCAATTTTGTATGTTTCCTTTATGTCCTCTAAGCCATTCCTGCCTTGGGAGATCTGAAAATACTTAACACACAAATCATGACATCGAATGGTAATAAAGGGTAATTAAAATTAATATTTTTAAAGCATAGGAAACATGTTTTTTACATATATCACATAATAAGGAAGGGAAAGTAAAACCATTCAATTTACATGAATAAGTGGGTGAGGGATTGAATAAATCACTTGAATTGGGCACAAAATACATCATAAAATATGGGTTTATCAGTCCCTAACCATGTGCTTGTGGCATGAAGGTGTCAAGTGAAAAGCTTGAGACTGAACAGTTAAAGTCGTTGTATAAAGCAAAAAGAGTGTGCTTAAGAACTCTGGACACCTCTATATGGGGATTCTAGCAAAGCTGAATCACAATCCGGAAGGGTTCACCCAGTTAAAGTGTCTGTGGCATTTATGTATCCGGTGGTAATACTAGAAAACAAAGTGCTTAGGATCATGGCCAAGACTCTAAAAGCTGTGTTCAAGAATAAAAAAGAATTGAACTAGGAGAATCAATGATATCATCCGAATTCTAAGTTCCTAAAGATGCCAACCATTCTGAGTTTCAATGGATAGTGAGATGCCAAAACTATTCAGAAGCAAAAAGCTATTAAGTCCCGCTCATCTAATTGAAACTGAGCTTCATTGAAAACTCTGGGATTTATTGGATCTTACTCTTCTTTTCATCCTATTTTGTTTTTTGTTGCTTGGGGACAAGCAACAGTTTAAGTTTGGTATTGTGATGAGCGGATATTTTATACGCTTTTTGGCATTGTTTTCATATAATTTTTTGTATGTTTTGTTTAATTTTTATTAAGTTTTCATAGGTTTTAGTGTTAAATTCACATTTTTGGATTCTACTTTGAGTTTGTGTGTTTTTATGTAATTTTATTTTCTGGCTTAAATTAGGGAGCTGGAGCAAAAGTCTAATTCAAAGACAGAGAAAGCACTGCAGATGCTGTCCGGATCTGAACTCCTTGCACTCGGAAGAGCTTTTCTAGAGCTACAGAAGTCCAAAAATGGAGCGTTCTTAACGGCTATGGAAAGCTAACTTCCAGAGCTTTCCATCAATGGATAATAGTCCATACATTGCTTCAGATTAGAAGGCCCAAAACTGGCCTCATAGCATCTGGATCTCATCAAAGTTCAGCCCAAACACTCACCAAGTGGGCCCCATAAGTGGATTTTAGCACTAAAAAGGCTGTCTTATCCTTACTAGTCATTAGTTAAGTATTTAAGGAAGAAGATCACACTTGTTTAGGATCTCTTCTAGCATATTTCATTTATCATTGTATTTTCTATCTGTATGAGTTTCTAAACCTCCTAGGTTGAGGGGAGGAATCCTGCTGAGTTCTATGAATTAATAAAAGTATTACTGTTTCTCTTTAATCCGTGTTTGATTTGATTCTAAGATGTATTCCTTCTTCAACATGGTGAATGGGATGATCGGTGACAATCAGCTCTGTTTATCATACCAAGACAGCGTGCCTGACAACCACCCATGTCTTCTTGGGTTCATGTGAATACGTGTGACTGGAAAGTATCGAACCGCCAGCTTGATTATACATCTCTCAGACAGATAATTCATGACTTCGTTAGGGACTTCTTGAGACACTAGTTTATCTGATTTACGGGGAGATTAAGGTCTCTGTGCTAGAGGCTAGAACCCAAAGGTGCAACATTCTCGATCCGAAAGATTCGACCTTGTCTGTGGCGTTTTGAGTAGAATCACCAAAGAGAATGAACTGCTAGAGCTTCACCCTCGTTCAGATTAGATGACCGCAGCCTACAGTGTTTGATCTGAAGCAGAGGAAATTAATGATCACGGCCATACGGCACTGATCACATACAGCCTGCCGTAGAAGAAATCATTCACACTTGAAGGAGACAGTTAGACCAGAGTTAATTCAGAAAGACAAAGCAGTTCTAATCCTTAACCATCTTCTTATCACTGGTTCCATTTAAATTTACAAAATATTTTATACACTTTTTATTCCTCTAATGCTTTCACCCAAATTCAAACCAACAACCTCTTGATTCACCTGACTAAGACCTACAAGATAACCATAGCTTGCTTCAAGCCACAATCCTCATGGGATTGACCCTGACTCGCTCAAGTATTACTTGGACGACCCAGTGCACTTACTGGTACAGTTGTACGAAGTGTGGGGATTCATGCACCACTTAGGGAGAAGAAGACTAGGCATGCCATGCTAGGTGAAGGCATGCCACACCCTTGAAGAAACAAAGCTGGCATGCACATGAAAAATCGGTGTGGCATGCTTAAAGAAAATCAACACTGGGAGCAAATTGCAATGTTGTTAATACTGGCCTCTTCACACTTAAGTGATCATAACTTGAGCTAAAGAGGTCCAGATGAGGCGGTTCTAACGGTGTTGGAAAGCTAACACCCAGAGCTTCAGAACGATATGGTGGATTTTCAGTTTCGGCCACAAACAACCCTCATCTTTCTGGCTCGGAAATCAGAACTGTGATGCAGGGCGTGGCACGCCCAAACAAGCATGTGGCACGCCCAACCACCCAAGACAATAGCGTGGCATGCCTAGAAAGCTGCGTGGCACACCCAGACAGCCCAGTACATGCCCAAGACCATCTTACACACCAATTGAAGCCCATTCTCCCCTAAATGATGTAATTTTGGTTAAGATTATGGAAGATTCTATACGATAGGATTTGATTTAAATTATTTTTTATTAGGATTTGAATTATTGTTATTAGTTATCTTACTCTTCTTAAAAGATAAGATAAAGATTTAGTTTTTGAATTTGAATTATTAGGAATCTTAGGATTTAAATGAGATTGTTCATAGAGTGGACATCCGAGAGAGGGGAGGATCTTTGGATCTGATTCCACACCTTCCTCTCCTTTGCTTTTGTTTTTGAATTCCTCCATGAGTTACTAAACTTTTGTCAAAGGGTTAGGAGCTCTATTCGTGTGGGTTCTAGCTTTCATGTGTGTTCTTCTTCACCACTTCGTCCCTACACTACTTTGACTAAAGGAACTGTCTTGCCTTTCAGCTGTTTATTGCTCCTTCCCAAGATCTTGACTGGTGATGCTTAATATGTCTGATTATTTCTCAACTATACTATCTTTGGTTGTAAAATATGACTCTTCTCGTGGGGAATGTATATCTTAAGTTGTGAAATATGGAAAACATCTTGAAGGTTTGATAGATAAAGAGGAAGGGCTACTTGCTATGCCACTTGACTGACTATTTTAAGTATTTGAAAAGGTCCTACGTATCGACGATTAAGTTTCTTAGTCATAAGGGCTTGACCTACTCCGGTAGTCAGGGTTACTTTTAAGAAAATATGGTCACCTTCACTAAACTCTAAAGGTCTACGTTTATTATCAGCATAGCTCTTTTGACGGCTCCGAGGTATTTGAATCTTCTCAAGGATCTTCTTTATCTAATTGCTAGTTTCTTGCACCAGGTCTAGATCCAAGATGCTAGTTTCCCCTCGGTCGTACCAACACAACAGTGACTGACATCATCTTTTGTAAAGAGCTTTATACTGTGCCATTCTAATACTCTATTGGTAACTGTCGTGGTAGGCGAATTTGACCATTGGTAAATACTTATCCCAATGGCCTTGATGATCCACTACAGAAGACAACAACATATCCTCCAACGTTTGGATTATTCGCTCTGAGTGTCCATCTGTTTGAGGATGATTGATGGGGGATAAATGTCGGTCTAGAATTTCTCAAAGGAATTTCGTTGCAGGCATAGTCCAAACCAATAATTCATCTACCAATCAAAGTTTAGAAGGTTGTCACAAGTACAAATCCCAATAAAAATAAACCGAAGTATTCAAACCTCGGGTTGTCTCTTAAGAAATTGCAGGAAAGTATGCATACTATTAGTTATTAGGTGTCTTTTGGGTTTTAAGATGATGAACAAGAAAGCAAATGACAATTAACTAATAAAGGAAAGAAAATCAAATGTCAAAAGGTCTTGGCAAGGGTTGATGGTTAAGGATCACTATCCTTATTGCTAACCACAACATGATAATTGCAAGGATCAACCCCATTTAATCATCCTCTAACAATTGAAGGAAAGTCAAATGAGCTTCATCAATCCTAATCTACAAGTCCTAGCCACTCACTAATTGAATTAGTGAAGACTAGTGTCAATGGACACCAATTATCAATCACTTGGACATAAGCAACTCAAGGTCACCCAAGTAACTAACCCAAGCCAAGAATAGAAAAATCTACTCTATAGCTAAAAGAAATATTTCATCAAATATCTAGAGTGCAATAAAGATAAACATCACAAAATGAAAGAATTAATAAAGTCTATGATGCCAGGGCATTTTGGCCAGTTTCACTGACCTTTTCTTTACTGTTTTAGGGTAGTTTCATGCATTTTCTTAGTGAATAAGCAAGTTTTGGGGAGATATTCACTTACATCTTGATTCAAGCAAACATTGTGAACTTGACATGATTTTATGAGAATTATGCATGAATTGAATGACAAATTAGATAATGGATGATCTCATGACTTGGAATAGAGCTTTGATGCACTTTAATTGCTTGATTTCAGGATAAAGGAAGCAAGGAAGAACCACGTTAGTAGTCACGTTAGTCTAATTAACGTGACCACTAACGTGGAATGGGAGCTAGCTTGCAACGTTAATGAGAAAAGTGATCGCCAATAACGCCTTCGAAAGCCATTATAGCCCACGTTAGTTGCCACGTTAATTACATTAACGTGGAAGCTAATGTGGAGGAGAAAGGAAGCTCTAACGTTAGTGGTAAAAGTGAATACAACTAACGTTGGAAAAGGGGCACACTTGGCCACGTTAAGAGTTACGTTAATTACATTAACGTGAACCCTAACATGGAAGGAACAAGGAACTGCCAACGTTAGTGACACTAACCTTTGTCACTAACGTTGGATTAAGCCACTATTGCCCACGTTAGTTGCCACGTTAATTACATTAACGTGGAAGCTAACGTGGAGGAAGAATTGATGGACCAACGTTAGTGACACTCACCTTTGTCACTAATGTTGGGAATGGCAATCACCACCACGTTAGAGGCCACGTTAATCTAATTAACGTAAACTCTAACGTGGGAAGGAGGGGCGTTTGGAGCGTTAGTGACAAAGGTAAGTGTCACTAATGCTCTCGAAAGAAAGGCAACCCATGTTAATGGTCACGTTAGTTATACTAACGTGAACTCTAACGTGGGGAAAAGGGGCAGTAAGCAATGTTATTGGAAAAGGTGAATGCCAATAACATTTGCAAAGCACCAATAGGCAACGTTAGTGGTCACGTTAGTGCCACTAACGTTGAAGTTAACGTGGACCATTTTTGGCTTGAAACGTTAGTGAAAAAGGTGATCGTCACTAACGTTCTCGAACCCACATTTTCACTTAACGTTAATGCCACTAATGTTCTAACTAACATCCATGCCTAACTCACACTTTTTCTACAAGCAAAGCTGAGCCCACTGAAGACTGTAACTGCTTCAACTAAAAGATCCAAAGGCCCATATCCAAGACATGAAGAGCCAACTAGAAGATCAGAAGAGTAGTATATATAGGAGTAGTTTTGAACTAGATAAGGAGCTTTTTGCATTTTGGAGAATTACACTATATATTTACTTTCTCTGCAACTTCTAGTTTGGGTTTTCAAAATGTACTTTTCATTTACGCTTTCCATTCCCAGAGCTATGAACAACTAAACCCCTTTCATTGGGTTAGGGAGCTCTGTTGTAATTTGATGGATCAATAATAGTTTTCATTATTCATCTTCTTTCTTTTCTCTTGATTTTACTAGAAAGCTTTCAATCTTCATCCTATTGGGTAATTATCTTGGAAAAGAAGCTATTCATACTTGGATCTCTTCGGACCTTGGAAGAGGAATAAAGAGATCATGCTAGAAATGCTTTCTCCTGTTGGACCAAATTGGGGTTTGGATGGATATGGTGACATATAATCCTACCAACACTTTGATTTGGAAATACATGTGGTATAATCAGTGACCATACTTCATCTCTTCTCATGAGCAATTAGACCAAGGAATTGGCTATTGATCAAGATTTGAGAGATTGGGTTGCCAAGGAATTGGAATTCAATCACTTAAGATTGCCAAAGAGATCAATGAATGCATTGATTGAGGAAGAGATGAGAATGAACTTGATCCGGATAATACAACATCTCCTGAGCCCAATAAATTCCCCATTTCTGATCTTACCCATTCTCTTTACTTTCTGCCATTTACTTTTATGTTCATTTCCCCAAATCCCCATTTAAGATTCTGTAATTTACTTTCCGTTATTTACATTTTGCTCTTTATCTCCAGCATTTACACTTTCTGTTATTTACTTTCCTGCCATTTATGTTTCTGCAAATATCAACTCAATTTCTGCGTAGCTCAACTAGAACATTCCTCTGATTAAAGTTGCTTGACCAATCAATCCCTGTGGGATTCGACCTCAATCTATTGTGAGTTTTTACTTGACGACAATTCGGTATACTTGCTGAGGGAAAATTGTTGAGAGACAAGTTTCCGTGCAGCAAGTTTATGGCGCCATTACCGGGAATTGATTTTGTATCAACAATGATTAAATTGGTGGATAACTAGATTGAGCATTTTTCTTTTGTTGATTTAATTTCTGTTTGAGTGATTTACTTTCAGTTTTAATTATTTTCTTTCCTTTATCCCTTACCCGTTTGTGGTGTTCTCTTACTTGTTACAATTTAGTTCACTAATCCACTAACTGTTTGATATATTGCATCACTCACACTAATAGCATTTCTGATAAGAATACTTTCTGCATTTATTTTCTCCTTCTTGCTTTTGCCTTGTTGGTTGTATGACAGGTAGAAGAAGCGGGGCTTCAACTTCCTTTGATTCGGAACCTGAGATGACCTTCCTTAGATTAAGGAGGGAAGCAAGAGGAAAGAGAGTCGTTGGTGCTGAGGAAGAAGAAGAGTACTTTGAACCAGACATGGATGAGAATATGGAGAACCGTCATGAAGAAGAGGCTCACAACCATGGCAGAGAAGGTCCAGTGCATCATGCTGGATAAGAGAGAAGAGTTCTAGGCTCTTATATTAATCCAAACCCAGGAAACTGTGGAAGTAGCATCCAAAAGCCAACCATACATGCCAATAACTTTGAACTAAAGTCACAGCTTATCACCCTTGTTCAGAACAACTGTTCATTCAGAGGAAGTGTCCAAGAAGACCCCAAACAATATCTAACCACCTTCCTGAGGATATGTGATACTGTGAAGTCTAATGGTGTTCATCTTGACACCTATAGATTGCTTTTGTTCCCCTTTTCACTCAAGGACAAGGCATCTAAATGGCTGGAGTCTTTCCTGAAGGAGAGTTTAACAACCTGGGAAGATGTAGTGAACAAATTCTTGGCGAGATTCTATCCTCCTAAAAGAATCAACAGGTTGAGAGTTGAGGTACAAACCTTCAGGCAACAAGATGGTGAAACTCTCTATGAAGCATGGGAGAGGTTTAAGGACTTGACAAGAAGGTGCCCGCCAGATATGTTCAATGAATGGGTACAGTTACACATTTTCTATGAAGGTCTTTCTTATGAATCAAAGAAGGCAGTAGACCACTCATCTGGGGGGTCTCTGAACAAGAAGAAGACCATTGAAGAAGTCATAGATGTCATTGAGACTGTAGCTGAGAATGACTACTTCTATGCTTCTGAAAGAGGCAACACTAGAGGAGTGATAGAGCTAAACAACGTGGATGCACTGCTGGCTCAAAACAAGATGATCACTAAGCAGCTGGCTGACCTTACCAAGAAGATGGAAAGGAACCAAGTAGCAGTAATCACTACCTCATCAGTAGCTCAAGAAGGAGTGAATGCAGAGGCAGGGGATGATCAGGAACAAGCCAACTACATTGGGAACTCACCTAGGCAGACTCATGATCCATACTCCAAAACTTATAATCCTGGTTGGAGTAACCACCTAAACTTTGGGTGGGAAAATCAACAAGATCAAGGCCAATATCAGAGACGTCACAACCCCAACAACAATGCAACTCACCAACATTCCACACAGAGATCATATCAGAACTTACCTAACAACACCTCTCAACATCCATATCAAAACCAAAATGGCCCTTCTCATCTCTCCAATCTTAACTCACCAGCATCCGAAGATAGACTCTCAAGGATTGAGACTCTACTTGAACGTATATGCAAAGAAGTTCAAGACAGTAAGACGTTCCGAGATGAAGTGCGGTCCAATATGCAGAATCAAGATACTGCCATCAAGAAACTTGAGACACAAATTGGCTACCTATTTAAGCAAATTCCCAGCCATAACCTATGCAGCAACACTGATTCAAACCCAAGGGAGGAATGTCAAGCTATCACCCTCAGAAGTGGGAAGGAATTGAAGAAAACTTCCAATAAACCACATCAAAAGAACTCAAATGAAGGGGAAGAGGAACAAGATGAAGTTCAAGTTCCCACTCTCAATTCACATCAAAAAGGAGAAATGCTGAGGCCAGATGTTCCAAAAGCTCCATACCCTCAGCAATTGAAAAAGAAGGGGGATGACAACCAATTCTCAAGATTTTTGGAAATCTTCAAGAAACTACAGATTAACATACCCTTTGCTGAAGCAATAGAGCAAATGCCACTCTATGCCAAGTTCTTGAAGGAATTAATGACTAAGAAGAGAAGCTGGAAGAGCAACGAGACTGTAATACTAACCGAAGAATGTAGTGCCATCATTCAGCACAAACTACCCCAGAAATTGAAGGATCCTGAGAGCTTCCAGATTCCTTGTATTATAGGGGAAGTCATAGTGAAAAAGGCCTTATGTGATTTAGGAGCCAGCATAAATCTAATGTCTGTAGCTATGATGATAAAAATAAGGATTGAGGAGGCCAAGCCAACAAAAATGGCCCTACAACTGGCAGACCGATCATTCAAGTTTCCTCACGGCATAGTAGAAGACTTGCTGGTGAAGGTAAGAGATTTTATCTTCCCAGCAGACTTTGTAGTGTTGGATATGAAGGAGGGAGCCAAGGCCTCTATCATCCTGGGAAGACCATTCTTGGCCACTGCTGGAGCTATCATTGATGTCCAAAAAGGTGAACTTACCCTGAGATTACACAATGAGAAGATGACATTCAATGTGTTCAAGGCCGTGAGTTACCCACAAGAACCATTGGGAGAATGTATGAGGTTGGATTCACTGGAAGATGCAGTACAAGAGATTTTTGAAGAAGAAGAACTTGAGGGGTTAACAGAAGAGAAATCAGCATCAAGCGAAGAGGCTGCAACAGCAGAGATTCATGTTCAAGGCACACCAGAGGAGAAGAATGAAAGAAAAGAAGCACCCAAACTTGAACTCAAAGCACTACCACCCACTCTCAAATATGCATATTTAGGAGAGAATGAAAGTTATCCAGTGATCATAAACTCGGCCCTCAGCCAAGAACAAGAGGATGAACTACTCCAAGTATTACAAAAGCATAAGGATGCCATTAGATAGACCCTCGCTGACTTGAAGGGAATCAGTTCGGCCATATGAATGCATAAGATACTGTTGGAAGATGATGCCAAACCATCCATCCAACCCCAAAGGAGGCTAAATCCAGTCATGAAAGAAGTGGTACAGAAGGAAGTCATGAAGTTGTGGCAAGGAGGGGTGATCTACCCAATTTCAGATAGCCCATGGGTCAGCCCCGTCCAAGTGGTCCCCAAGAAAGGAGGAATCACTGTAGTACCCAATGAAAGGAACGAACGCATCCCTACAAGAATGGTCACATGATGGAGGATGTGCATTGACTACAGAAAACTCAATGAAGCTACAAGAAAAGATCACTCCCCACTTCCCTTCATGGATCAGATGTTGGAAAGACTTGCAGGACACGCATATTACTGTTTTCTAGATGGTTACTCAGGATATAATCAAATAGTGGTTGATCCGAGAGACCAGGAGAAAATGTCATTTACTTTCCCATATGGAGTGTTTGCATACAGGCGCATGCCATTTGGGCTATGTAATGCTCCTGCAACGTTTCAACACTGCATACTTTCTATCTTCTCAAATATGATAGAAAAATTCATTGAAGTCTTTATGGATGACTTTTCAGTATTCGGGGATTTCTTTCCTAATTGCCTAAATCACCTTGCCCTGGTGTTAAAAAGATGTCAAGAAACCAATCTGGTCTTGAATTGGGAAAAATGTCACTTTATGGTGACAGGAGGAATAGTTTTTAGCCATAAGGTTTCTAACCAAGGCATTGAGGTAGACAGAGCTAAAGTAGAACTCATTGAAAAATTACCCCCACCAAGTGATGTCAAGGCAATTAGGAGCTTTTTATGGCATGCTGGCTTTTACAGAAGATTTATCAAAGATTTTTCAAAGATAGCCAAGCCCTTAAGCAATCTCCTTGTATCTGATACACCATTTATCTTTGATGAAAAGTGCATGCTAGCATTCGAAAACTTGAAAAAAAGGCTGTCCTCTGCCCCTATCATTTCCCTACCTGATTGGAACTTACCATTTGAACTGATGTGCGATGCATCTGATTTTGCAGTTGGGGCAGTGTTAGGACAGAGGAAAGATAACTTGGTCCATGTGATATACTATGCCAGCAAAGTCCTCAATGACACTCAAAGAAATTATACCACTACTGAAAAGGAGTTGCTGGCAATAGTTTTTGCATTTGAAAAGTTTAGATCATACCTCATTGGTGCCAAAGTGATCATTTTCATAGATCATACAACACTTAAATATTTATTTGCCGAGCAGGAATCAAAACCAAGACTGATAAGATGGATCTTGTTATTGCAGGAATTCAACATTGAGATCAGAGACAAGAAAGGAGTAGAGAACAAGGTAGCCGATCACCTATCCAGAATCCTTCATGACAAAGGTGGAACACATAATGCCAGTGTGACTGAGTGATTCCCAAATGAGTAGTTAATGACAGTTCACAGAGCACCCTGGTTTGCATACATTGCTAATTTCAAGGCAACCGGGGGCTTTACCTCCAGAGATCAACAAACATCAAAAAAGAAAGCTCATCAATAACGCAAAATATTTTGTCTAGGATGAACCATATCTCTTCAAGAAGTGTTCAGATGGAATCCTGAGAAGATGTGTGTCAGAAGAAGAGGGACGAGAGGTCCTGTGGAACTGCCACGGCTCATGCTATAGAGGCCATTTTGGAGGGGAAAGAACTGCAGCCAAGGTGTTACAAAGTGGATTCTTTTGGCCCACCCTTTTCAAGGATGCCAACGAACTAGTAAAGAACTGCAATGAATGGCAAAGAGCTAGAAACTTACCCAAAATAAATGAGATGCCACAGAATTTCATCTTAGAGCTGGAACTATTTGATGTGTGGGGAATCGATTTCATGGGACCATTCCCAACCTCATATTCAAACAAGTATATCTTGGTGGCAGTGGATTACGTTTCCAAGTGGGTAGAGGCTATTGCAACCCCAATAAATGATAACAAGGTGGTCATGAACTTCCTCAAAAAAAATATCTTTAGCCAGTTCGGAGTCCCAGGAGCACTCATCAGTGATGGGGGAAGCCATTTTTGTAACAGACCACTAGAAGCTCTCCTCCTACGATACGGGGTAAAATACAAGGTTGACACACGTTACCACCCCCAAACAAGTGGGCAAACTGAGATGTCTAATAGAGAGCTAAAAAGGATTCTGGAAAAGACTGTAGGAGCATCAAGAAATGACTGGTCAAAGAAGCTAGATGATGCTCTTTGGGCATACAGAACGGCATTCAAAATACCTATTGGGATGTCCCCATATCAACTGGTGTATGAAAAGGCCTGTCATTTACCATTGGAGCTGGAACACAAAGCCCTCTGGGCTCTCAAGCTACTAAATTTTGATAGCATTGCTGCTGGTGAAAAAAGGGTCTTGCAGCTGCAGTAAATTGAAGAGTTTAGATCTCAAGCCTATGAAAATGCCAAGATCTTTAAAGAAAAGGCAAAGAGAAGGCACGACCTCAATCTGACATCCAGGAGTTTCGAAAAAGGACAGCAAGTGCTCCTCTACAACTCCAAATTAAGACTTTTTCCTGGAAAACTCAAATCAAGGTGGTCAGGACCCTTTCTTGTCACAAAGGTCTCGCCGTATGGACACATAGAAATCATGGAGGAAAGTTCAAGGAGGACTTTCACTGTGAATGGAAAAAGGCTCAAGCACTACATGGGCAACATGGGGAAAAGCCCCAAAATGAAATATCATCTCAACTGATGGAGAAATCGTCGAGCTAGCGACGCTAAAAGAGCACTTCGTTGGGAGGCAACCCAACCTAAGGTAGTTTCCTTTTCATGATCATCTCAATAAAGGATACAAGTAATTTTCCCTGTATTGTGAGGAGCTAAGTTTGGTGTTGCACACCAAAACAATCCAAGAGTGAACGTATAATTCTAAGTTTGGTGTTCCACCAAAGATTTCATTTAGAATCACATTACACCTCTTCAATGGCAAGTTGCTAGCCCCAACCAATCAGGAAAACCACTTAACAATAGTTTAGTTTCTAGTTCATAGCCGTCTTATTAATAAAAGCACATAAGGTTCTCTGCATGTATTTAATCTGTGCATGAGGCAAGGAACTAAGTTTGGTGTTCACATACCAAATTAAGTTCAGACATTCACGAGCATACATGCATGCTAACCATTTCTTAAGTGCTTTGGGAACAAGCAACTTCCAATAACTTTGTAGGGATTCAATCAAGCTTCTGGAAAAAAAAACAGTGCACCATCATCCAAGGAGGCAAAGAAGGATGCAGAAGCTATGGATGATGACAACAAAGGGATAGCTAGAAGGCACCACCAAAAGGTTGTATTGTTGCTTGATTCATATGCTTGGAAATGCTCAAAATTAGAAGTCTGAATGTGCCCCTGATTAATAGTTACTCTTTAGTTTAAATCACTAGAATTTAATGTTCGTTTTCCTTGCTTTTGTCATATGTGTACTGGTCCAAGTTACCTGTTTTCATCTTCATCCTACTTACTTGTATGCTTGCCCATTGAATTTAATGAAAGAGAATGTTATGAAAGAAACTAGAGTAGAGTTCATATGGTGAAATAAGTCCTCAAGGTTGGTGGTGGGATAATAGATTAGCTAAGTTGGATCACCTATAAGGTATGAGGGCACTTATGTGTACTGAAGAACATGCTTGAAGCACATTCTATGAGATTAACCAAATAACAAGATCCTAATAAGAAAAAGAAAAAGAACAATAAGAGTTGAAAAAGAAAGAAAAGTAATAAAAAATAAGGCTAGGCACCAAGGGTTTAAATCTTGAGGGATGTGTCTGTGGTGATCCTGTACCAAGGATCTGCTTGGATGAATAAGTTCTTAGGAGTGCTTCATTACTTGGTAACTTGGGTTAACTAACCCGGGATTATCAACTGAAAATCCACTATCAAGAGCAACCTTGCTACAGAACATTTAGTAACCTAAAGAGGTGCTGGACACCAAGTCCTCAAGGAAAGAAAATAACAAACCATGTGCCTGTGGTGTGTATGTATGGGGGAGAGAGACTTGAGGGAGTAAGTCCTTAGGGGTGTTTCAACACCTAGCACCTTGAACCAACTGGTTCGGGAGTGTTGGCTGAAAGCTTATTTTAAAGAGTCGCCCCCTCACAGAGCACTTAGCATAAGGATGCAATAAACCCTGAAAAAAAAAGGGGAGGATCAAAGAATAAGGATCTCATAGGATGCAATCAAGCAAGTATTCAAAAGCATGATAAGGACCTGGAAACCAGTAAAGGAATGAACCTAAGTTGCTATGCATGAAAACCCATAAACCAAGAGCTTTACTTCTTTAATAAGAACTTATGTCTCTTGTTCTTTCATCATTCTTATGTTTCAGTACTTGCTTAGGGACAAGCAAGCTTTAAGTTTGGTGTTGTGATGCCAGGACATTTTAGCCAGTTTCACTGACCTTTTTTTACTGTTTTAGGATAGTTTCATGCATTTTCTTAGTGAATAAGCAAGTTTTGGGTAGATATTCACTTACATCTTGATTCAAGCAAACATTGTGAACTTTACATGATTTTATGAAAATTATGCATGAATTGAATGACAAATTAGATAATGCATGATCCCATGACTTTGAATAGAGCTTTGATGCACTTTAATTGCTTGATTCCAGGACAAAGGAAGCAAGGAAGAACCACGTTAGTCTAATTAACGTGACCACTAACGTGGAATGGGAGCTAGCTTGCAACGTTAATGAGAAAAGTGATCGCCAATAACGCCTTCGAAAGCCATTATAGCCCACGTTAGTTGCCACGTTAATTATATTAACGTGGAAGTTAATGTGGAGGAGAAAGGAAGCTATAGCGTTAGTGGTAAAAGTGAATACCACTAACGTTGGAAAAGGGGCACACTTGGCCATGTTAAGAGTCACGTTAATTACATTAACGTGAACTCTAACGTGGAAGGAACAAGGAATTGCCAATGTTAGTGATACTCACCTTTGTCGCTAATGTTGGATTAAGCCATTATTGCCCATGTTAGTTACATTAACGTGGAAGCTAACGTGGAGGAAGAATTGATGGACCAACGTTAGTGACACTCACCTTTGTCATTAATGTTGGGAATGGCAATCACCACCACGATAGAGGCCACGTTAATCTAATTAACATAAACTCTAACGTGGGAAGGAGGGGCGTTTGGAGTGTTAGTGACAAAGGTAAGTGTCACTAACGCTCTCGAAAGAAAGGCAAGCCCACGTTAATGGTCACGTTAGTTATACTAACGTGAACTCTAACGTGGGGAAAGGGGCAGTAAGCAACGTTATTGGAAAAGGTGAATGCCAATAACGTTTGCGAAGGACCAAGAGGCAACGTTAGTGGTCACGTTAGTGCCACTAACGTTGAAGTTAACGTGGACCATTTTTGGCTTGAAACGTTAGTGAAAATGGTGATCGTCACTAACGTTCTCGAACCCACATTTTCACTTAACGTTAACGCCACTAACGTCCTAACTAACGTCCATGCCTAACTCACACTTTTTCTGCAAGCAAAGCTGAGCCCACTGAAGACTGTAACTGCTTCAACTAAAAGATCCAAAGGCCCATATCCAAGACTTGAAGAGCCAACTAGAACATCAGAAGAGTAGTATATATAGGAGTAGTTTTGAACTAGATAAGGAGCTTTTTGCATTTTGGAGAATTACACTCTGTATATTTACTTTCTCTGCAACTTCTAGTTTGGGTTTTCAAAATGTACTTTTCATTTACGCTTTCCATTCCCAGAGCTATGAACAACTAAACCCCTTTAATTGGGTTAGGGAGCTCTGTTGTAATTTGATGGATCAATAATAGTTTTCATTATTCTTCTTCTTTCTTTTCTCTTGATTTTACTAGAAAGCTTTCAATCTTCATCCTATTGGGTAGTTGTCTTGGAAAAGAAGCTATTCATACTTGGATCTCTTCGGACCTTGGAAGAGGAATGAAGAGATCATGCTAGAAATGCTTTCTCATGTTGGACCAAATTGGGGTTTGGATGGATATGGTGACATATAATCCTACCAACACTTTAATTTGGGAATACATGTGGTATAATTAGTGACCATACTTTATCTCTTCTCATGAGCAATTAGACCAAGGAATTGGCTATTGATCAAGATTTGAGAGATTGGGTTGCCAAGGAATTGGAATCCAATCACTTAAGATTACCAAGGAGATCAATGAATGCATTGATTGAGGAAGAGATGAGAATGAACTTGATCCGGAGAATACAACATCTCCTGAGCCCAATGAATTCCCCATTTATGATCTTACCCATTCTCTTTACTTTCTGCCATTTACTTTTATGTTCATTTCCCTAAATCCCCATTTAAGATTCTGTAATTTACTTTCTGTCATTTACATTTTGCTCTTTATCTCCAGCATTTACACTTTCTGTTATTTACTTTCCCGCCATTTATGTTTCTGCAAATATCAACTCAATTTCTGCGTAGCTTAACTAGAACACTCCTCTGATTAAAGTTGCTTGACCAATCAATCCCTATGGCATTCGACCTCACTCTATTGTGAGTTTTTACTTGACGACAATTCGGTATACTTGCCGAGAGAAAATTGTTGAGAGACAAGTTTCCGTTCATCAGGCTATAACTAACATAAGCAAGAAATTAACAATAGCAACTAAGGTAAACATAAAAAGACATGAAAACATAAAATTGCATTGAAAGGAAATTGAAATTTGACTACAGAGTTCATGAAATAAAATTGGCAAATTAAATAAATTAACAAGAGTGGTAAATAAACTAAAGTGCTAGAACAATTAAAATGAAAGGAAAACTAAAATGAAGCAAGATTAAAATCTAGTTCTAAGAAGAAATTAAACTAAGAACCCTAAAACCTAGAGAGAGGAGAGAGCCCCTCTCTCTAGAATTCTACATCTATCTAAAACTAAGCTAATGTGTGTATGAATGAATTGTTGGTTCCTCCCCCCCCCCCTTTTCACTCCCCAGCCTCTAATTTGCAGAATGAGTTTGAAACTAGACCAAAAACTAGCTCAGAAATCGCCCCCAGCATTTTTCACTTTATTGAGGCATGTGCCGCTTTGTCACATGTATGTGTCAGCCACACATACGCGTCATCGAACTTTGCACAAGGTCATGCTTACGCATCAGTCACGCGTACGTGTCAGGTGGATGCTGCATTTGGTCACGCATACGCGTTAGTCATGCATACGCGTCGGCACCAGCTTCTCAAATCTCCAAATTCTTGTGTTCCTTCCACTTTTGCATGCTTCCTTAGTTCCTTTCCATCCTCTAAGCCATTCTTGCCTTATAACCCTGAAATCACTTGACAAACATATCAAGGCATCGAATGGTAATAAGATAGGATTAAAAATTCGGAATTTTAAGGCCTAGAAAGTACGTTTTCAATCTTAAGTACAAATTAGGAAGGATTCACAAAACCCTGTAATTTATATGGTTAAGTGTGAAAATAGTTGACAAAATCTACTCAATTCACTACAAAATAAACTATAAAATAGTGGTTTATCAATGATATGTCGTACTCATGTGCAGCTCTGTTCCGAATTCCTTCTGTAAAGCTCCTTAAAATCTGGAAGTAAATCTTTGATCTCGATCATAAATAATTGATGAAGGTATCCCTTGCAGTCGCACTATCTCTTGAATGTATATTCGTGCAAGCCTCTCCAAAGTATAATCAACTCAGATTGGAAGAAAATGTGCCGACTTCATTAATATATCCACAATTACCCAAATAGCATTGTAAGACCCCAGATATTTTTTAGAAATTTGATTATGATATTTATTTATGATTTTAAAGGAAAAATCAATTTCATTATCTCCCATTTTTATTGCATTAGTATTTATTGGAAAATAATTTGCAAGTTGATAATAAAATAGTATTTCAAAGATAATTATTTTTTTATTTAATTTGGTTTTTAAAACTATTACTCTACCCTTCAATTTTTATTAAAATTCTTACTTTACCGAAATTTCCAATTCCATTAACAAACCCAAATCTACATACATTCTCTTAAACGCTGACATTCCCTCACCACTCCCACTTCCAGCTGGCACCCTCCTTTTCTTTCTCTCTCACACACACACACACACACATACACACACACACACACCCACACTGAAGAAACAAAGAGACCAGCAAGGAAGAAGAAGAGAAGAGAGGAAGGGGGATGTCCCACCATCACTACCATCGAGAAACAAAACTGTGAAGAGAGAGAGAAAGACGCACAGGAGGGAGGGTGTATCTTGGAGGACGAGGAGCCGTTTGCTAGAGCCGAAGCCTCCTTCGCTGTCATGGTGCCCTGGGCCATCATTGAAGGGAGCCGCAGAGCCCTCCATCAACACTGTTGCTGAGGAGCTCGAGGAGTGAGATACATCTCGTAGAGGAGAGAGAAATTGCGATTGGGGCTCCGCTGCTATTGCTGCAGTTGTTGCCACCGTGCACAGTCGCTGGGAGCAACGTTGACGCCGCCGCAGTTCGCCGCTAGAGTTGTGGCTGTTCCATTCTTGGTTCCTATGATGCAGTAAGTTGTTCTGCTCTGAAAACCCTTTTAATCATTGTCTCGTTATATATCTGCATGTAGCGTTTGGAGTTGCTGTTGTTGTGGCAGAAGCAGTACGGAGCTGTGGTTGCGGCTATCACTGTTGCGGGCTGAGAGAAAATGGGGTTTGCTGTATTTAATAATTACCGAGTTCGATAATCGAGGTAGGGATTTTTCTTAAAACTCATTTTTATTTACAAGAATTATTACAAGTCGATATCAATGAAAGCTTTATATATTTATTATTACGTGAGTCTTATGAATTGAACTGTGCTACTTTGGATGGATATAATTGTTTGCTTAATTGATTTATCAATTGATTTAGAATATTTAATTAGTTAATGTTGAAGTGGTCGCTTGACAATGTTGTATTTGTTGTGGAATTGAGAATTTTGATTTATTGATTGATTGATGAGGTTGGATTTTTGGTTGTTGATTTGATTTTGTTGGATTGGTTTTTCTGATTTATTGAAAATGATTTGATACCGAATTGGTTTGAAATTGGAGATGACTTGATATTGAAATTAGTTTGATTTCAAAATAGTTTGACATAAAAAATGGCTTGATATTTGGAAATCTCAATTGTGTTTTGTTGGGAAATGATTTGATTTTGAACCCGTTGGAAAGAGTTGAATAATGGTTTGGATAGGACCCGAGAAAGGTGACAAAGTATGATTTTTAAGGTAGGTGCTGCCAAAATTTTTATAAGCATTTTAGTGAAATTTAATAATGAGAGTTAAACTATTTTGGGTTTTGATTAATTATGAAAGAAGTTGAAGTTCACTTATTCAATTGAAGCTTTCTATTTTGAAGAGTTTTGGGAGTTTTGGTTATGGTTTTGAAAAAGGGTTGAAAGTTTGGGCTAAAAGAAAATGAGTTTGGATTGAACAATTTTATCAAGACAGACGTGTCATGAATAGTTTTAAAGATTTTTGAGTAATTAAAGTAATGGATTTGTGGATAAATGCTTTTGAGTTTTTCAATGCTTTTGTGTTTTTCAATTAGGATTTTCAATTTTTAACTGGTATGACTTTGAACCTTCTTGAAAAAGTTTTAAAACTTGAAATGGTTTTAAAAATTGTTTATGATTTAACTCATTTAATTTTGACAACAGTTGGAGACAGTGAGGCTACTTTAAATTGATATTTTGATTCTTTAGGAAGTTTTGTAAGTTTGTTTGAAAAGATGAGATTGGTTGTCGCTCCCTTAAAGTCTAGAGACCTTGTCAAGGAGTTTAATTAATAAATGATTTTCATTTTTCTTTTGAAAAACGTTTGAATCTTGAAATAGTTTGAAGTAGTTTGAGAAATTTCGGTTAAGTGAGGATTGAGTTTTAAAAGAAGATTTGGTTTTAAGTGGAATTGTTTTAAAAGTTTGGAACATGTCACAAAGAAGTGGTATTGGTTTTACAGGAAAAGAATTTGAGGTAAAGTTGTTGAATGGCATGTTGTAAGGAAAGTGGGAATGTTTTGAACTTAATAATGAAATTGAAATGGAGAATTATGGAAGTTGGCTCATTAGACAACAAAGTGATTATCTGAATTGAATTTGATTATGGTTTTTTTAAACTCCGGGTAATTAATAAGTTGTTAACGAATAAATTAATTTTTATTTAAAGAAATTAGGAAATTAAATTTGATAAGTTAGAAGCGTAGAAATAATTAAAATATGAATTTTGACATTAATTTTAAAGGTTTTGGCCCAAGATCAAACCGACAAACTGAACCGGTTGGACCAGACCCATGGCCCAATATATATCAAGCAAGTTTAGCCACTTCTTTTACCCATTTTCCACATTTTACGTTGAAGAGGGCTGGGAGCAAGAAGGAAACCCCAAACCCTAACCTCACCTTCAATCCTCCATATCTTTCAATCCAGAGCTCCGATTGACGAGCCGTCAGCGGCCACGCGTTCGTCTCAAAATTCTCTATGAAATCGAACAAACAATTTCGTAAGAAACTTGAAATTTTGTGCCCAGTTCATACATCTTCAGTTTCGAATTTTGATGTTTTGATTTTGAGAGATTATGTGATTTTGGTGTTTAGGATCAAATTAGCTATGTGGATGATACGTGAATATTTTATACCCTTTTTCATAGCATTTTCTAGTTATTTTTAGTTAGATTTTATTTATTTTTAATTCATTTTAGTGCAAAAATCCTCTTTGGATGCTACTTTGATTTGTTTTGGTGTTTTTATGATTTCAGGTGAAATTTGGGCGAATTTTGCAGAGTTTTGTGCAAAGACAAAAAATGGATAATAGATGTTGTCAACTCTGACCTCTTTGCATTCCAATAAGCATAACTTGAGTTACAAAGGTCCAATTGATGCGGTTTCAACAACATTAGAAAGCCAATTTCTAGAGCTTTTCAACGATATATAATAGTCTAGACTTTTCTTTTAGAATCACTGCCAAATCTGGTGCTAAACACCGAACCTGGCATTTAGCACCGAAGAGGGACAAAAGCAGCACCAGGAACTTCCCCGTGCCGGCGTTGAACGCCAGTAGGGAATCTCAGCATATACGAATTTTGACCCCCTTTCGGGCGTTTAATGCCCATTATTGTTGTTAAACGCCAGCAGCAGCCCGAATCACTCCTCTTTGGGCCTCTCAAGTGGATTTAGCACTTCTTAGCCTATTTTATTTTCTTTGTGTAATTTTTATTTACAAATAATATCTTTTAGATTCATAATTATTACTTTATTTTATTCTCATATCAAACAAGGTTAGTATATGGAATAAGATCCACCCTTTAGAGGGCATGAAGGATCTTCTTCCTTCCGCACGTTCAGAACAATGTTTTCTCTGTAAGTTATGAGCAAATAAACCTTCTGGTTAAGGTTAGGAACTTTGTTTATTTCTATGGATTAGAACTATTATTCTTCTATTTTAATTAATGTTTGATTCAATTCTAAGGTATTGCTTTCGTTCTTAATCTTATGAACTGGGTGGAACGAGAGTATGACCCTTTTCCACATGAGTTCTGGTGATTCTCGAGAGAGTTATCTCGCTTGAACTCTAGCTTGAAAACACTCCTTCTAAATTGCGAATTACACGAACTAATTGGGATATGTGTCATATAATCTTGTTAGCTTTGGGTAATTAGGGTTTTTATGGCATTAAACTAGTTTTTTGAACTTCACCCTCTGATTTGAATTGAGTGACCAAGAGAGTGGCGTTATATGAGAATTAGAAGAGATTAAAGCACTAAGAGATTAGGGTTTAATCACTTATGGTTTGCCATAGAATGAATCACTCATTGTTAAAAAAGTTAGTAAGACGTTTTAATCCGAAAAAGTAAACATCTTCGAGACCTTAACTGTTTTCTCATCATTGTTTTACACCAAACCTATTTGTTTGATTTATTTACTTGCTTTTCACTATTTATGCATTTTACACCAACAAACAACCTTTATTGTTTCCCTGACTAAGTCCAACAGGATAACCATTTCTTGCTCAGTCCGACAATCCTTGTGGGATCGACCTTCACTCACATGAAGTATTACTTGGATGACCCGATGCACTTGCCTGTGAAGTTGTGCGAGTTCTAATTTCGCACACCAAATTTTTGTCGCCGTTGTCGGGGATTGTTCGGTATTGACAACTACCAGTTGTCTTGTTGCTTAGATTAGGTATTTTTATTAGTTTCTGTTTATTTATTTTTCTTTTTAATTTTCGATTTCTCTTGTTTATTTCTCTTAATTTTTGGTTTTTATTTTAATTAGTTTTCTTTAATTTCTGACTTTAAGTTTGGTGTCCCTTTAGTGTCTTAGCATTTGTTTTCAAAATCGTGTGTTTTTGTTTTTTTTTTTCTGATGTAATTGTATTTATTTCCATTTAATCTCTGATTCTAAGTTTGGTGTCTTTTAGTGTTTCCCCCTTTTTATTTTTTTTTTTGAAAATTTGTTTAGTTTCTCATTCTTATTTTCAAAATTTTTAGTTTAATAGCTTGTTTTAATTTATTTTATTTCTTATTTTTTTGGATATCTCACTAGGAGCTCTTTAGACTTTCACATAGAGACTCCCATTTTTCTTTGTCTCTTGTTTGTATATGCAGGAGTAAGGAGAGTTCACTATGGACCCGAATGGGAGTGCACAACCTTGAAGAACCTTGGGATCTTACACAACTTCCACTCTTTATTTCTATGTAAGGAGTATCATGTGCCTCCTATTGGAGTAGATAATTTTGAGCTCAACCCACAGTTGATTATCTTAGTACAACAAAACTACTAGTTTCATGGACTCCCATAGGAAGACCCCAATAAATTCATCTCTAACTTTTTGCAGATCTATGATACTGTAAAGACCAATGGAGTAGATCCGGAAGTCTACAAGCTGATGCTCTTTCCATTTGCTGTGAGAGATCAAGCAAATGAATGGTTAGATACTCAAATTAGAAAGAGCTTAAACACATAGAGCAAAGTAGTTAATAAGTTTTTGAACAAGTATTTTCCTCCAAGGAGGTTGACTAAGTTCAAGATAGATATTTAGACCTTTAAGCAAAGAGAGAACGAGTCCCGCTATAATGCTTGGGAGAGGTACAAGCTGATGCTTAGAAGATGCCCTATTGAAATGTTCACAGATTGGGTCAAGCTGGATATCTTCTATTACGGACTCTTTGACATAGCAAAGGTGTCCCTGGATAATTCTGTAGGTGGTTCTATACATATGAAGAAAACACCTGAAGAAGCTGATGAGCTCATTGAGATGGTTGGTAACAATCAATACTTATACTCATTTGAGAAGACCATAGTAAAAAAGGAAGCTAAGGAAAAGTCTAATGAAGACACCTGAAGAAGCTGAACTTTCTTACACAACAAGTGCAATTCTTGCAGAGTGCAGCCAACAATACTCCTTCTTATCCCTCCACAACCCAACAATGCATCAGATTTGGCTTCGATGCTTGCAGAAATGACAAAAAGCCGACAAAGCTTATTGTAGGAGACCCGAGCTTCCCTCAAGAAGTTGGAAACACAATTGAGCCAGACAAACTAGCAATTATCTGAATAGATAAGAGAGGAATTGTAACAACCCTGATTTTCGAGTATGCAAGATCTTTTCTAAAGGCACGGATTCCTCCGAAAGATCAGTAAAGGGAACACCTCTTCTATATCAACAAGTATCTCGATCCTCATTGTCATTATGTCATCCTTAAGCTAGAACTTCTTCTGAGGCAAGCTTGATAACGCAATCACGAAGAACCTAGTTTTTGAACCGTACCGGTTTGGAGTTTTAATTCTGATTTTCATAAGTAGTCTCAGTTTGACGAACCAGACTCGATTCATGAGAGAATAGAGATAATAGTATAATATTAGTATTATATTAGTATTAGAAGATGCGTGAATGATATTATAAGGTTACCTGGTCTGTTTTAGTTAAAAACAGGAAATCGGTTTAACCGGGTTCACAGTTTACTGGTGCAGCTTAGCACCAGCACTCTCTGATGACTTTAGCAATGCTAAGGCCTCATTATACATATTTTATTCTCATAATAAATATGTTACTAGTGTCATTTATGCTAGTAGCTCAGAAAATAAGTTTTAGAGATGTTTTTATAAGTGTTCCGATACATCTAGTTTTAGTAGTTATACACCTGAGATATTTTAATATTATTTTAACCCACCTCCAAGACAACCAATCACAACTCACCCTACACCCCCAAGACACTCCAAGGCTGTCTCATTTCTTCATTTTCGCCGAAAATAACAAGAGAGAAAAGAGAGAAACTTTCATGAACACTTAATCTTCAAAGCTTGATTTCTTCTGAACTAAAACTCAAATCAAAATTCCAATTTCACCAAAATGATCCTCTTTTCTTCATCTACATAACCATATAACATATCAAGGCTGGAAATAAGGTGAGATGGCTGTCTGCCTCCTTCTTCAATTCGGTTTTCAAGGAAACATGCTTAAATAAGTGTTTTCTTGATGTTCTTCCTTAGATCTCTTGCTTAGCTTGACTTGTGGGCCAAGGATCTTTGATTTCCTGCACGTTGAAGGTGAGGATAACCTTTCTAAGATGCTACTGAAGTTTGTTTAGTTGATGGTTTAGAGTTTTAAAGTTGTTCTTGATGTGTTTTAGGAAGAAAAAGTGCTTTAAGAACACTTCAAAGAGTGACCGGATTTGGAGCAGCAAATCAAGGTAGGGTGACGTTAAGATTTTTGCCAGTAAAGAATGTCATAAAAACAGTCGTGTTGTAGATATAGTCTCTAAACCGACAAAAATCCCTTCGTACAAATGTTTTGGGTGTCACAAGTAACAAACCCCTTTTAAAATTGATAACCGAGTATTTAATCCTCGGGTCGTCTTCTCAAGGAATTGCAGGGAGGTATGTTCTTATTATTGGTTATGAGTCTTGTAAATTAGGGGTTTTAGAAAGTAAGGAAGCAGTATGTTGCATAAGAAGAATAAGATAAATAAATAACTATAAAATAAACTCTTGACAAAGTATAAGAACTGGAAGTCCTATCCTTATCAATTGTGATGAGAATTGGATTTTAATCCCACTTGGTTAGCCTTTACTAAACAAAGGAAAGTTAAGTGGGCTGATTGGCTTGATTCTCAAGTCCTAGTCAACTCCTGTGGAGAGACTAGCTTTAGAGCAATCCTAGTTCAATCAGAATCTGCCAATTTCAACCACTGTTTTATTTGATAGCTCAAGCGTCACCAATTACCTTAACCAAAGCCAAGAATGTAGAAAGCTAAATTAAAATCATAAATATCTGGAATACCTCAAAAAAAATACATTCAAAGTAGTAAAATCTAACATGGAAAAGTTCATAAGCTAATTGAAAAAATAAATAAAAATAAAGAACCTGGGATTGAGAGTCACTCCTAAAACTAAGAAAAGTCCTAAATCCTAATCCTAAGAGAGAGGAGAAAACCTCTCTCTCTAAAAACTACATCTACTCCTAAAATTGTAAATTATGAGAGCCTCCCCATGAATGGATGCATTCTCCCACTTTATAGCCTCTAATCTATATTTTCTGAGCCGCAAACTGGGTCAGAAATAGCCCAGAATTCGCTGGTTGCGAATTCAAATGCGCTGGTTTCCGTCATTGCGATGCGGCCGCATGGATCACGCGGTTGCGTTGCCTAGCATCAGGGGAACTATAGCATATTATATATTAAATCGAAGCCCCGGATGTTAGCTTTCCAATGCAACTAGAACTGCGTCATTTCGACCTCTGTAGCTAAAGTTATAGCCGTTTGAGTGCAGAGAGGTCAGGTTGGACAGCTTAGCAATTTCTTCAACTTCTTGCATTCCTTCCACTTTTGCATGCTTTCTTCCCATCCTCCAAGCCATTCCTACCTTATAATATCTGAAAATACTTAACACACATATCAAGGCATCTAATGGTAATAAGAGAGGATTAATAATAAGCAAATATAAGATCAAAGAAGCATGTTTTCAATCAAAGCACATAATTAGGAAGGCAAATGTAAAACCATGCAAATAGTATGAATAAGTGGGTAAAGAGTTAATAAAAACCACTCAATTGAGTACAAGATAAACCATAAAATAGTGGTTTCTCAACCTCCCCACACTTAAACATTAGCATGTCCTCATGCTAAGCTCAAGAGAAGCTATAAGGAAATGAAGAGGAATGGTAGAATGTATGAAATGCAACCTATGAATGCAACTACATGCAAAATGTTTCTACCTACTTAGTTAAAAGTAAACAAATCCTTCAAGAAGAAATATAAAATGGATTTCACTAATTTAAATTATGAAAATGAAGTACAGATACACTTTCAAGAAGACAATAGCTCATGAAAGCAGGGAACAAGGAATTGAGTATCGAACCCTCACTGGTAGTGTATACACTCTAATCACTCAAGTGTTTAAGGTTCGATTCTCTCAATTCTCTACTAACCTTACTTTCTAAGACTTGCTCTTCATCTAACAATCAACATAAATTTAATGCATAAATACACAAATCAAGAGGTCTTTTAAGGGTTGTAATGGGATTAGGGTCAAGGTAGAATTGTATTTGGTCAAGTGGACTAAAATCTGAATCCTTAATTAACTTAAACTTTTCCCACCTAACTTAAATAATCCATGTAATCATAATACAATATCTAACCATCCATTAACCTTGTTTTCCACATATTCATGCATTCTAATTTCAAGTACAACTCATATGCATTGCTTTCACCACTTACTTTGGGGCATTTTGTCCCCTTTTACTTAATTACTCTTTTTCTCTCTTTTTTTTTAAATTATATTTTATTTTTTTCTTTTATTTCTTTCAATGCATATGATTACATTATTGAATGCATGAACATGTCCTAAATATTTCTTTCACATTTTGAGAAAATTCTAACATACTCAATTCTCAAACCAAATGTTTTCAATCCCAATTTTCCCACACTTAAATCATAAGCACTCTCATTAGTCTAAGCTAACTAAGGATTCAAATTAAGGACATTATTGTTTTTTTGCTTAGAGTTAATGATGTGCTAAAGTAAAGAATAAAAGGGGTAAAATAGGCTCAAATTGGTTTGCAAAGGATAATGAAAGGTAAGGTCATATGGGTATGTAAGCTCAGTGAAACAAAGGCCTCAATCATGTAAGTGCATGCATACATCAAACCATGGAAATATAGAATTAAGCAAGACAAAGATCACAAATTTAGAGAGAAAAATACACACTAAAACAAAATTTTTGGTTGATAAAATGCAACCAATTCAAATAGGCTCAAAAATCTCACAGGTTTTGTGTGTTCGAGTTCTAAACCATGTTCCAGTATAATATCTCTTCAAACAAGTGTAACATTAAATTTTATTCAAATTAGTGAAATTCTCTAAAAGGTTTCTTGAAAAAGAAAATATTACTTTAACCAAGTGGTAAAATATGCAAAAAATCAAACAAATATGCAATCAAACATGCAAATGCAACAACAAACAAATAAAATAAAAATTTTGGTGTTGAGTCAAGAAATAACTAACCCATGGAGATCGGTATCGACCTCCCCACACTTAAAGATTTCACCGTCCTCGGTGTATGCTGAGATGTGCAGGTGGACGGGTTGCTCCAACTGACGCTTGTAGATGGAGGCGCCTTAGTTGGAGATCTCTTGGTTCCTTTCCTTGCTGGTGTCTTGTCAGTGGCCTTCTCTTTTCCTTTCTTGGTACCCATGCCTAAAGAAGAAGAAAAAGGAAGGGTGTGAAATATAGAAAACTAAGACCGGAAGGGAGGAAATTCCAAGTGATAAGGAATGCCAAAGGAAAGATGATAGTCCATCTACATGGTAGCTACAACATGTAGGGAAGACAACAATAAAGATTAAAAAGGGCAATTCAAAATAATTAGATGCAAGAGGGTAAGAACATGAAAATAATAGGCATGAGAAGCATAGCTCAAGCATCAAGTAATAAATGTGCCAAATTAAAGAGCATGTGTAATGATGACAATTATGAATGATAATCCCAAATACATTGGGTGTGCAAGTTAAAATAAGGATGAAAATAATATAATCCAAATGTATATGAGAACCATAAGTAAATGTCAATTGTCAAATCTCTTCTCCGAGTAGCCACGTGCTCAAATAAAATAAGGCACTTATCCAAATAAAACTCCAACACCAATGAGAATAATGCAATGAATGAAAGTATGCAAATAAATTAAATAAAATAGAATGAGAGTGAAAAAGGATGAGAAGAAGAAAAAGAAAGTGAGAAAGGAGAGAGAAGGAAGAAATTAGGATTAGAAAAGATAAGAAAATTGGCACTAATCTGGATAGGTTGTGCAACGCTGTCGACGCGATCGCATGGTCGACGCGATCGCGCGGGTGGCCTTTTTCTTAAAATTACGCGGCCGCGTGGGGCAGGCTGTCGCGTGGTAGGGCTTGGGCTTCCAGCACGAATCCAACCCAACTCCAGCTCAACTTTTGGCCATGCACCCTTTTTACGCCGATTTCAGGTCACGCGGCTGCGTGGGTGACGCGGTCGCGTGGGAGGCCAAAGTTCCCATGTGACGCGGACGCGTCGGCGACGCGGTCGCGTGGGTCGATTTGTGCCACTGGCACGCCTCCAGCCACGCTCCAGTGTAACTCTCTGTTCGTTTTTATTTTCTCCCCTCTCCTTGCGACGCGGACGCGTCGCTGATGCGGTCGCGTCGCGTGGCATTTTTTTTTTTAATCTGAAAAAAATATGCAGAATGCAGTCTTAATATGAATGTGCTGCAAAACTCCAGGTTCAATATAATAAAATAAAATAAAACTCAAAAACAAATAAAACTAAATAAAAATGAAAAAGGATGATCATACCATGGTGGGTTGTCTTCCACCTAGCACTTTTAGTTAGAGTCCTTAAGTTGGACATTTGGTGAGCTTCCTATTATGGTGGCTTGTGCTTGAATTCATCCAGGAATCTCCACCAATGTTTGTATCTCCAGTCACCTCCGGGGTCCCAAACTAGGCATGTAAAGCCCTTAAGAAGCTTCAAACAGATTCTTAGGCTCCCGGGGTGACAAATGCCAGAACAGATTCCAGGATCCCAAACTTTACTTTTACACCCGTTTTTGTCTCGATCTGCATTTTTCCAGCCGGGTGAAAGGTGATCTGAATTCTCACTGCAGCGACCAAACAGCTTCCTAGACCCATTCAGTTGAGCTTTATACCAACCTTTGCGTTTAAACTTGAAGCTTCCAACCATGATGTACCTTGCAGGACGATTCTTACCACTGGCCGTCTTCCTCTTACTCTTAATGTCACAAAGAGCTCTAAGTTGACCATCCGTCTCCAGTAGCCCATATTCAAGTGGGATTAGAAAGCTATGGGATATGAATTTTATCCACTTGAATGTTGTGAAGGATGATGGCAACTTAGGGGGAGATATTTTTAATGAAATTGCAAGCTCCACTCCCTTGTGCTCTTTTCTGATAATTACCACTTCTTTGCAAGCTTCTTCAATTTCAACCTCTTTCTCTTGGCAGATCTCTTCCAATTTAATCTCCTCTTCATTGCTTTCCAAGGGCATGGGAGGTTGTGCTTCTTCTTCTTGAATCTTCATCTCTTGATCAACCTCTTCCAAGTCTTCAACTGTGATATGCTTTGGAGGTTGTACACCCTCCTCAGCATCAATTTCAACCATCTTGGAGGGAGGCTCTATGACTGGACTTTCCCATGGAGGTTCTGCATCTCCTAAGTCTTCAACCACTTCTTCTTTTTGAACAATGACAGCTTCTTCTACTTGTTCTAGTACGAATTCATTCTCTGTCTTGTCCACTGGGGTTTCTGGTGTCTCCTTCATGCTACGCTCTTCACTAGACTGTCCACATGGGGCTGTGGTTGATCCTTGTGTATTTAAGCGTCTAGAAGCCCATTGAATTAATGCTTGCCCCAGTCGTTGAGTGGTTGCCTGAAATTGATCCACTGTTTCCTTGAAACGATCCTGTGTCTCTTGATGCACTCGGCTTTCATAAGTAGGATCATAGTGCTTTTGGATTGATGGATATGGAGATGATGAATATTGAATTGGTGGTTCTTGGGAGTAATTGGGTTGGAATTGGGGTGGTTCTATATATGGTTCATATGGCTTTGGTATGGTGGTTGAGGGTTAGGGTCATATGGAGGTGAATGGTGGTAGTTGGCTTGTGAGTGTGGTAGTTCAAAGTTGTGTTGAGGAAAGGGTTCATAGGCATATGGTGGTGGTTGTTGATAGTCCATTGGAGGTGGTTGTTGCCATGAGGGTTGATCAAATCCTTGTAGCTCCTCCCATCTTTGATTGTTCCAACCTTGATGCCTGTTCTCATTGTAATTTCTTCTTCCTGCAACATAATTGTAACCAGACTCATAGCCAAAGGGTGAGAGTTCATAGTAGTAAATAAAAATTAAAAATAAAAATAAAAATAAATTTAAATTAAAAGGTTATTTAAATTTTGAAATTGAAAATTAAATTTTGAAATTTAAAATTTTTGAAATTTGAATTTTGAAATTTGAATTTTAAATTTTTGAAATTTGAATTTTGAAATTTGAAATTTGAAAATTTGTTTTTTTTTTTAAATTTGAATTTTGAAAATTTTTAAATTTGAATTTTGAAATTTGATTTTTTGAAATAAGATAAGATAAGATAAAAATTTTAAAAATAAAAATCTGAAAAAAAATTTTTTTTTCGAAAAAATTAATTAAAAATATTTTTGAATTTAATGAGGAAAGAGAAAAACAATAAAATAACACCAAATTTCAAATTTTTAGAACAAAACGAAGAAAACAACTAAGAACAGCTTGAAGGTCAAGATGAACGTGAAGAACAACTTGAAGATCAAGATGAACACTAAGAACAAATTTTTGAAAAAAAATTTTTTTAATAACTAAATAAAAACAAATAACCTCTTAACTTAAGAAAAAAAGCAAAAATAAAAACAAATAAACAAGCAAAAATAAAAAAAAAAATATTTACAATAACCAATAATAAGGCACACGTTTGCAATTCCCCGGCAACGGCGCCATTTTGACGTTAGGATTTTTGCCAGTAAAGAATGTCATAAAAACAGTCGCGTTATAGATATAGTCTCTAAACCGACAAAAATCCCTTCGTACAAATGTTTTGGGTGTCACAAGTAACAAACCCCTTTTAAAATTGATAACCGAGTATTTAAACCTCGGGTCGTCTTCTCAAGGAATTGCAGGGAGGTATGTTCATATTATTGGTTATGAGTCTTGTAAATTAGGGGTTTTAGAAAGTAAGGAAGCAGTATGTTGCATAAGAAGAATAAGATAAATAAATAACTATAAAATAAACTCTTGGCAAAGTATAAGAACTGGAAGTCCTATCCTTATCAATTGTGATGAGAATTGGATTTTAATCCCACTTGGTTAGCCTTTACTAAACAAAGGAAAGTTAAGTGGGCTGATTGGCTTGATTCTCAAGTCCTAGTCAACTCCTGTGGAGAGACTAGCTTTAGAGCAATCTTAGTTCAATCAGAATCTGCCAATTTCAACGACTGTTTTATTTGACAGCTCAAACATCACCAATTACCTTAACCAAAGCCAAGAATGTAGAAAGCTAAATTAAAATCATAAATATCTGGAATACCTCAAATAAAATACATTCAAAGTAGTAAAATCTAACATAGAAAAGTTCATAAGCCAATTGAAAAAATAAATAAAAATAAAGAATCTGGGATTGAGAGTCACTCCTAAAACTAAGAGAAGTCCTAAATCCTAATCCTAAGAGAGAGGAGAGAACCTCTGCCTCTAAAAACTACATCTACTCCTAAAATTGTGAATTATGAGAGCCTCCCCATGAATGGATGCATTCCCCCACTTTATAGCCTCTAATCTGTATTTTCTGGGCCGCAAACTGGGTCAGAAATAGCCTAGAATTCGCTGGTTGCGAATTCAAATGCGCTGGTTTCCGTCACTGCGACGTGGATGCATGGATCACGCGATCACGTCACCTAGCTTCAGAAGAACTATAGCATATTATATATCAAATCGAAGCCCCGGACGTTAGCTTTCCAACGCAACTAGAACCGCATCGTTTGGACTTCTGTAGCTAAAGTTATAGCCGTTTGAGTACAGAGAGGTCAGGCTGGACAGCTTAGCAATTTCTTCAACTTCTTGCATTCCTTCCACTTTTGCATGCTTTCTTCCCATCCTCCAAGCCATTCTGCCTTATAATATCTGAAAACACTGAACACACATATCAAGGCATCTAACGGTATTAAGAGAGGATTAATATTGAGTAAATATAAGATCAAAGAAGCATGTTTTCAATCAAAGCACATAATTAGGAAGGCAAATGTAAAACCATGCAAATAGTATGAATAAGTGGGTAAAGAGTTAATAAAAACCAATCAATTGAGTACAAGATAAACCATAAAATAGTGGTTTATCATAGGGTTTGATGAATTTAATCTTGATTGATTGAGTTTGAGATGTGTGATTATGATATGGTTTGGTTATGCTTGAAATTTATTGCTTATATGAGTTATTCTTGGTGAAAGTTTGTTGAAATTTTGATGAAATTTGATGATATTTAAGCTATGAATGTTGTTCTTGAGGGCTGCTGCAGAAACAAACCCTAGAGCTTAAATTGGGGTTCAATTTGTGTTAAAATCGTGTAGAAAAGATTGGGTTTTAGTGGCTGCTAATTTAATTTGAATTATGGTAAAAATTGGTTGCTGAAAAGACTGAAAAACGAGTAAAAACAGAGAAAGAATCTGAAGAATTTACGAAGAACACGAAGAACACTTTGAGTGTGGTGAAGAACAATGAATAACACCTTTTTGATTCATAAAAGGGCAAGGAAGTAATTAATTTGGTGTTTGGGGGGTTATTTTGTAATTTCTGAAAGTTAGGGTGGTTAAAGTAGAAATATTAAAAGTTACGGGTGGTAAAAAGTGAATTTTAAAGGTTAATAGTTAAAGTAGGGTAATTTTCGAAAATATATTAATAAAATAATAAATAATAATAAAATATTAAATAATAATATTTAATTAAAAATAATATTTTAATAAAAATAATAAAATAATGCAAAAAAGGCAGTTTTCTGTAAAAGTTTTAGAAAGACAACTTTAAGTGCAGAATCTGTAACAACCCTGATTTTCGAGTATGCGAGATCTTTTCCGAAGGCTCGGAATACTCCAGAAGATCAGTAAGGGGAGAACCTCTGATATATCATCAAGTATCTCAATCCTCATTGTCATTATGTCATCTTTAAGATAGAACCTTTTCTGAGGCATGCTCAACAACGCAGTTACGTAGAACCTAGTTTTTGAACCGTATCGGTTAGGAGTTTTGATTCGGTTTTTTGTAAATAGTCTCAGTTTGACGAACCGGACTTGATTCATGAGAGAAGAGAGATAATAGTATAAAATTATCATTATATTAGTATTAGAAGCTTCTTGAATGATATTATAAGGTTACCTGGTCTGTTTTAGTTAAAAACAGGAAATCGGTTTAACCGGGTTCACAGTTTACTGGTGCAACTTAGCACCGGCACTCTCTGATGACTTTAGCAATGCTAAGGACTCATTATACATTTTTTATTCTCATATTAAATATGTTACTAGTGTCTTTTATGCTAGTAGCTCAGAAAATAATTTTTGGAGATGTTTTTACGTGTGTTCCGATACACCTAGTTTTAGTAGTTACACACCTGAGATATTTTAATATTATTTTAATCCACCTTCAAGCCAACCAATCAAAACTCACCCTACACCCCCAAGACACTCCAGGGCTATCTCATTTCTTCATTTTGGCCGAAAATAACAAGAGAGAAAAGAGAGAAACTTTCATGAACACTTAATCTTCAAAGCTTGATTTCTTCTGAACTAAAATTCAAATCAAAATTTCGATTTCACCAAAATGATCCTTTATTCTTCCTCTACATAACCATATAACATATCAAGGATGGAAATAAGGTGAGATGGCTGTCTCCCTCTCTCTTCAATTCGATTTTTAAGGAAAACCATGCAAAACATGTGTTTTCTTGATGTTTTTCCTTAGGAATCATGCTTAACTTGACTTGAGGGCCAAGAAACGTGAATTTACAGCAAGTATAAGGTTATAAATTACTTCCTAACATGCTGAGTGAGATTTGGTTACTGGAGGGTTTTTGGATTTAAAGTTGTTCTTGATGTGATTTAGGAGCAGCAAAACCAGGTAGGGTTTGATGAAATTAATCTTGATTATTTGTGTTTGAGTTGTGTGAATGTTGTATGATTTGAATGTGCTAAAAATTGGTTGCATATATGATTGATTCTTGGTGAAAATTTGGTGAAATTTTGATGAAATTTGATGAAATTCAAACTTTTAAGTTCATGTTCTTGGAGCAGCTGGAAAAACGAAAACCTAGGCTTAAATTGAGGTTCAATTTATGTTGAAATCATGTGGAAAAAATGGGGTTTTAGTGGTTGGGAATTTATCATGAATTATGGTAAAAATCGGTTGCTGAAAAGACTGAAAAACGGGTAAAAATAGAGAGAATCTGAAGAATTTATGAAGAACATGAAGAACACTTTGAGTGTGGTGAAGAACAATGAAGAACACCTTTTTGATTCATAAAAGGGCAAGGAAGTAATTAATTTGGTGTTTGGGGTGTTATTTGGTAATTTCTGAAAGTTAGGGTGGTTAAAGTAGAAATATTAAAAGTTACGGGTGGTAAAAAGTTAATTTTAAAGGTTAAAAGGTAAAGGCAAGGTAATTTTCAAAAATTTAATAATAAAATAATAAATAATAATAAAATATTAAATAATAATATTTAGTTAAAAATAATATTTTAATCAAAATATTAAAATAATGCGGAAAAGGCAGTTTTCTGTAAAAGCTTTAGAAAGACAACTTTAAGCGCAGAATCTCATAATTACCTTCATAAAACACTTAGGGAGTGGTAATAACATGTTAGTGAGGCAAAGATAAAAGAAAGATAAAAAGTTGAAGAAAATACAAAAAGTCGAAGAAAAAGTCTGTAAAGTTTTAATGACAAAAATAGACAGAGATTAGTGAACGAACTAGGGCAACATAGTTAGTCCTTGAGTTGCGGCTAGGGTTAGGTATTATATGAAAAGTTAAACTGTTTTAGTATAGACTTAATGAACCTATACTTGGGACAGACTAACTATTCATACCGAAATTTACATAAGCTTTAAATACATACATTAAGCAGAGAAATCAAAGCAGAGGAAAGAAACACAAAGAACAGAGTAACCAGAGAAGAATAAAGGGATACAGAGAAAAGAGTAATCTGATAAAGAGAAATGGTTTGAGTTAAGATGTTGTAAAAGTAAAAGCTGTAAAGTTTGTATAGTATGATTGAACAGAGAAAGAAAGAAGTACTGCTTAAGAATGTGAAAGTGATGATGAATAATGAGAATGATAATGAATGATGATAATGAGAAAAAAGTAATATAACAAAGAGAATAGAGGAGAAGAGTATAAAAATAAAGAGTTAAGCTTTGTGGCATGATATTCTATTATATGTTCATCTAATGCTTTTCTATTGGCCCTAGAGGTCCTGTAGGCCCAAATTCACCTACAGTGAGTTGTTATTCCTGTAGGCCGAAGTTCACCTGCAGTGAATATCAATTGTGTATCTCAGGATGTTGCTCCTGTAGGCCAAAGTTCACCTACAGAGAGTTGTAATACTTGTAAGCCGAAGTTCACTTACAGGGACGCTATTTCTGTAAGCCGAAGTTCACTTACAGAGGTGCTATTTCTGTAGGCCGAAGTTCACTTACAGAAAGTTGTTATGCTATAATTAGACTATTTATATAAGCCGAAGTTCACTTACAGAGGTGTTATTTCTGTAGGCCGAAGTTCACCTACAGAAAGTTGTTGTGTTGTGTTTAGACTATTCCTGTAAGCCGAAGTTCACATACGGGAGTGCTATTTCTGTTGGCCATAGTTCACCTACAGAAAATAAGCCATATCTAGGACTAGTTCCTAGGTAATGTCGGGCTGCAGGGTGTAAACCGACACGTGAGCTCATGGCCTGCATAGGACAGACATGCATCATTCTTGGTTGCGCATTTCCTCTGTTATGATTGTTATTTGAATGTATGCCTTCTTCGTTTTCATTCTATTCTCTGTGTCTATATTTTGTTTTCTTATATTCTTTTGTTTGTATTTTGCTTTTTATTTTCTCTATTTTCTCTATTTATCTATTTCTTCTGTCTACTGCTTCTCGGTATTCTGCTATTTATCTGCTAAACAACACGGAATTAATGAACGTAACTAATAACCCCGGCCTTACTAAGAACTCCACAGTTCTTACCCCTTCTCTCTCCCTTCCCCCTCCAGATGGAAGCATGAGTACCCTTCCGTAGTTTGCTGATGACAGTTCTACAAAGAGGATTCCGCTCTAGGTAGTCTTCTGAGTCTAGAGTGAACTCCGTTACTTGTTTATATGTATATATTGTGAGGCCAGCCAACGTCTGCACCCTGTTTATCTACAAACTTTAGCCTATGTCCTCCGTACGATGTTGCTGTTTTGTGGCCATTCGATGAAGTACTTGAGAGACGCTCTTTGATAACATATCATCGTGCAGAGGAGTAGTAGACGACCTTCCACCTTTTGATGACGTTCCACCTGACTTGAGTTTTGAAGACCTAGAACGTACTTTCCCTCGCTTTAGTAGTTTAGAGGGACTAGGTGAGTATAGAGTCTAGGCTAGCCTGGGCGCCAGCTTAGGGACTTCTTGAAAAGGTCAGGACCTGGGATGTTGTATGTATATATATGTATATAGATATTATTTAGCTATATCTAGGGGTGTTCTAACTAAAAGGCTATACTCTAATAAAGGCTGGATCACAGAATCATATCAACTGCTTGTGATATATTTATGTATGTTTGTTTATAAATGTTTTAACTGTTACTATTTGTGGATTGATTATAAATGATTCTGTTTTTAATCCAAACGTTTTTTTTAAAAAAAAGTACCTCGTAAAATAACTACGCTTTTAACAACGAATCAGGCTCATATAATAAATAATAGATAATAATTAGGTAGACAAGTTGGTAGCGCTCAGTTTCTAGTATGATCATGACGTACCAGAAATTAGGTCGTTACAGAATCTCATAATTACCTTCATAAAACACTTACGGAGTGGTAATAACATGTTAGTGAGGCAAAGATAAAAGAAAGATAAAAAGTTGAAGAAAAAAAAAAGTCGAAGAAAAAGTCTATAAAGTTTTAAAGACAGAAAAACAGACAGAGATTAGTGAACGAACTAGGGCAACATAGTTAGTTCTTGAGTTCCGACTAAGGTTTGGTATAATATGAAAAGTTAAACTGTTTCAGTATAGACTTAATGAACCTATACTTGGAACAGACTAACTATTCATACCGAAATTTACATAAGCTTTAAATACATATGTTAAGCAGAGAAATCAAAGCAGAGTAAAGAAACACAGAGAATAGAGTAACCAGAGAAGAATAAAGGGATACAGAGAAAAGAGTAATCAGAGCAAAGTAAAAAGACAAAGAGAAAAGAGTAATGTGATAAAGAGAAATGGTTTGAGTTAAGATGTTGTAAAAGTAAAAGCTGTAGAGTTTGTATAGCATGATTAAACAGAGAAAGAAAGAGGTACTGCATAAGAATGTGAAAGTGATGATGAATAATGAGAATGTTAATGAATGATGATAATGAGAATGATTATGTAAGAATCTGCTACAGAGAGGCAGTCAGATAGATGGTGGTACGACCACTGAGAACGCTTTCCTGGGATACCTTGCTATAATGCTTTGCTGTAAGACAGAGGTTGCTTACAGAGGTATCGAGATGAGTGTGCTCCTGTAAAATAGAGGTTGCTTACAGTGAGTGTGTTGTTGCTCCTGTAAGACAGAGGTTGCTTATAGTGAGTATGTTGTTGCTCCTGTAAGACAGAGGTTGCTTACAGTTAGTCTGTTGGGCATATATCGGCTAATAAGTGCCGCCCTGCAAGACAAAGGTTGCTTGCAGTGGATACCCTGCAAGACAAAGGTTGCTTGCAGTGTATATTGCCAACAGGAAAGCCTTATCCAGATAGAGGTTGCTGGGTAACGTCGGGAGCAAGTATGTAACTGACAGATGAGCTCATTACCTACACTAGGGCTAGACATGCATCATATTTGGTTGTGCATTTCCTCTGTTATGATTGTTGTTTGAATGTATGCCTTCTTTGTTTTCATTCTATTCTCTGTGTCTGTGTTTTGTTTTCTTGTATTCTTTTGTTTGTGTTTTGCTTTTTGTTTTCTCTATTTTCTCTATTTATCTGTTTCTTCTATCTACTGTTTCTCGGTATTCTGCTATTTATCTGCTAAACAACACGGAATTAATGAACGTAACTAATAATCCGGCCCTACTAAGAACTCCCTAGTTCTTACCCCTTCTCTCTCCCTTCCCCTTTCAGATGGAAGCATGAGTACCCTTCCATAGTTTGCTGATGACTGTTCTGCAAAGAGGATTCCGCACTAGGTAGTCTTCTGAGTCTAGAGTGAACTCCGTTACCTGTTTATATGTATATACTGTGAGGCCAGCCAACGTCTGCACCCTGCTTATCTACAAACTTTAACCTAAGTCCTCCGTACGATGTTGCTGTTATGTGGCCACTCGATGAAGTACTTGAGAGACGCTCTTTGATGACATATGATCGTGCAGAGGATTAGTAGACGACCTTCCACCTTTTGATGATGATCCACCTTACTTGAGTTTTGAAGACCTAGAACGTACTTTCCCTCGCTTTAGTAGTTTAGAGGGACTAGGTGAGTATAGAGTCTTGGCTATCCTGGGCGCCAGCTTAGGGACTTCTTAAACAGGTCAGGACTTGGGATGTTGTATGTATATATATGTATATAGTTATTATCTATCTATGTCTAGGGGTGTTCTAACTAAAAGTCTATACTATAATAAAGGCTGGATCATCGAATATTGTCAACTGCTTGTGATGTATTTATGTGTGGTTGTTTATAATTTTTTGATATATTATTAATTGTGAATTGATTAAGAATGATACTGTTTGTTAATCCAAATGTTTTCAAAAAAAAAAGTACCTCGTAAAATAACAATGCTTTTAACAACGAATCAGGCTCATATAATAAATAATAGATAATAATTAGGTAGACAAGTTGGTAGCGCTCAGTTTCTAATATGATCATGACGTACCAGAAATTGGGTCGTTACAGGAATGCCAAGCTATTTAATTGAGGAGTGGAAAGCTCTTAGATACTCAACCTCAGAACAATAAAGCACATTATTATAAAGAGATACCAGAGAGGGAAATTGCAACAGCAAGGGACACCACAAATGAAGTAAAATGCCCAGGAGGGGGCAGAATGGAAGTATAATGCCCAGGAGGGGCCAGAGTGGAAGTAGAACACCTAGGAGGGAGCCCAAAAAGGGAGGCAATAGACATCCATTCTAAAGACGTTCCCCCAAGCACCTTGACAACCCTTTTCCAGTCACGCTGGACACTCATCCTGCAATACCCAAGGCCCTAGAGTACAATGCCAAATTGCCATTCCCTTAGCAACTTTAGAGACCCCTCACTTTTCCGAGTGATACGGTGCTTACCCCAAGAGAAGAGTGCAAGGTCATTGTTGCTGAAGGATCAGAGCAAACAGAAACACCAGAAGAGGTTAAGAGCATTAAAGTACTTCTTTAGATGTCATAAGAAGACATTGAGTATGAGCAATTCATTCAGTTCTTATACAATATTCCTTATGCTATGGTGTTGGAGGAGGTGCCTCCCTATAAGGCCCTCATAAAAAGCCTACTCTCTAAGAAGAAGGTCTTGAAGGAAGATGAAATTATGGTCTTGATCAAGAAGGGCGAGTATAAGGAGGTGTATGTTGCTGAGGAATTGAAGAAAAAAAAGGCTCAAGAAGAGATTGGAAGGACATTGCTACACGCCCCATTGGTGGCACAGGAGCCTGAAGTACCATACCTTCAGAAGCCCCAAAAGGAGTCCAAGGATGAGCACCACTCATAGTTCTTGGAAGTCTCTAAGAAGCATCAAATCAATATTCCTTTTGTTGAGGTTTCGAAGGAAAGACCTCCCTCTAATTCACTTATGAAGGGCTTACTATCTGAAAAGAAGGCCTCAAAGGGAGATGAAACAGAGGTCCGGACTAAGGAGTGCGGTGCACTAATTCAGAATAAGCTGCCAAGGAAAATGCCAGACCTAGGGAGATTTCAGATTCCATGTACTATTGGAAATATTACTTTTAACAAAGCCTTCTGTAATCTTGGCTCAAGTATAAATCTGATGCCTCTGTTTGTAATGAAAAAGCTAGGAATCCAAGAAGCACAAGCAACAAGGATAACCTTGCAAATGGCTGACAAGTCTCTAAGGCAGGCATATGGGCTAGTAGAGAACGTTCTAGTCAAGGTTGGAGAGTTATTCCTCCCGGCAGACTCTGTAATACGTGACATGGGAGAGGATGCAGATGACCCCATTATTCTAGGAAGACCACTTCTAGCCACTGAAAGATCCCAGATAGAAGTTGAGAGAGGGAAATTGGTGCTGAGGTTAAATGAAGACTACATGATTTTCAAGGTTTTTAAATCTCCACTATCCCATGACAAAGGATGTACTTGCATGCATAGTACAATGCCGAAGCCTCCTCCATTGGTGGAAACTCACACAGTTCCTTGATGGGGGAAAAATCGTCGGTAAAGATTTTCACAAAAATAATCACGTTGCAAGTATAGACCTAAACCGACAATCAAGCCTCAATCAAATTTAATTTGTTTGTCACTTAAGCAAACCCAATAAAAATAAACCGAAGTATTTAAACCTCGGGTCGTCTCTCAAGGAATTGCAGGGAAGTGTAGTTATTATTGGTTATGATAAAGTATCTTTTTGGGTTTTTAAATGTTGAACAAGGAATTTAAATGACACGGAAATAAACTAACAATTAAGAAAAGTCCTAGCAAGGATTGATAATCGGAATTCCTATCCTCATTATCAACGTCAATTGTGATGGTAATTGTAAATTGCACTCACTTAGTTAACCTCTAACAAATAAAGAAAAGTCAAGTGAGAAAATCAACTTGAATTCAGAAGTCCTAATCAAAGACTAGAGTTAGTGAAACTCAAACCAACTAGCAAGTTTCAATCACCAACCAACATGAGACTTATGATGATTCAAGAGTCTCCAATTAATCAATCCAAGTTAAGAATGTAAAACGCTAAATTAAAACCCACCCAAGCATTTTATCAAACACTTGGAAGGCGCAAAATAAAAGCATAGAAAACTAACAAGTAATATTAAATCTAAACAACTAATTGCAAACATCAATAATAACAAACGAAGAAAGGAACAATAATTATGAAATACCTCAAATTGCATTAAATAGAAAATTGAATCTAACATGAGAATTCATAAACTAAATTGGGAACATAAAGTAATCAATAAGGGAAATAAATAAACTAGAATGCTAGAACAAATAAGAGTAGAAGAGAAACTAAATTAAACTAAGATAGAAATCAGAAATTGAGAATTAAAACTAAGAAACCTAAAACCTAGAGAGATGAGAGAGCCTCTCTCTCTAGAAAACTACATCTAAAACCTAAAATTATGTGAATGAAATGTTGAATGAATGATTCCTCCACTCTACAGCCTCTAATCTGTGTTTTCGGGCTTGGAACAGGGCCAAAAACAGCCCATAAATCACCCCCGACGATTTTTGATATGTCCAGCATGTGGCTCTGTCATGCGTACGCGTCGCCCACGTGTACACGTCGCTAAACTTTCGCAGCGTCATGCGTATGCGTGATCCACACGTGCGCGTCGCCTAACTGCATGGTAACTATGGCAAATTGCATATCATTCTGAAGCCCCGGATGTTAGCTTTCCAATGCAACTCCCCATTCGGACCTCTGTAGCTCAAGTTATGGTCGATTTAGTACGAAGAGGTCAGGGTTGAAAGCTTAATAATTTCTTCAATTTCTTATATTCCTTCCACTTTTGCATACTTCCTTTCCATCCTCTAAGCAATTCCTGTCCTATAATCCCAGAAATCACTTAACACACATATCAAGGCATCGAATGGTAATAAGAGAGGATTAATAATTAGCAATTTTAAGGCCAAAGAAGCATGTTTTCAATCAAAGCATAAAATTAGGAAGGAAAATGTAAAACATGCAATTTATATGCATAAGTGTGAAAATAATGGATAAAATTCACTCAATTTAGCATAAAATATACCACGAAATAGTGGTGCATCATTCCCCCAGACATCAAACCTATGTTTGGTGTTAGGCTATCACCACCCACCAAGGGGGAAGATCCCAAGAGGAAGCTGCTGATGACCAGAATTCACTCCCCATATAAAATAATGAATCTGTTCTTTTGGTAAGCGCACAAAAAATATCATCAAGTAATAACCCACTAAGAGTGGGGTCGAATCCACAGAGATTGGCAGATTTGTGCAATTTTAATCAATGGGTGAATTAGTCAAGCTGAGTAATATAGATTGTGATTGCAGAATTTTAAATAGACAGAAATGTAAATGACTCAAAAGTAAAGAGAAGCAGTAAAGTGCAGAAAAATAAATGGCAAGAATGTAAAATGCTGGAATGTAAATGGTTGAATTATAAATGGGAATGGAGAATGACAGAATGTAAAGAAAGCTATAAAGAATATGGAAGAAAAGAATAGGGGGAATTCATTGCGATTACGAGTTGTTGCTCTCTTTGGATTAAATCCAACACATCTCATCTTCAATCATGCAACTCATTGACCTCTTGGCAATCATGATTGATTGAACCCCAATCCCTTGGTGATTTAATCTCTCAAATCTTGATAATCAACCAATTCCTTGGTCTAATTGCTCATGAAGAGAGATATGCTTGGTCCCTGATTATACCACACATACTCATAGATCCAAATAGTGGGTGGATTATATGTCACCATATACAATCCCAAAACCCAGATCTACTCAATTGTGAGAAGTGATTTTAAGCATGATTTCATGTTTCCTTTTCCAAGGTTCCCATGAAATCCATTTTGTAGTCAACCTCTTTCCCAAGATGATTGAACACTAGCATGAAGAACGAAATTCTTTCTAGCAAATCAAAGAGAAGATAAAGAGAAGAAGAAATTCACTATCATTAATCCATCAAGTACAACAGAACTCCCTCTCCCAATGAGAGGGAATTTAGCTACTCATAGCTTAGAGTAAAGTACAAGAGATGGAAGAGATGAAGTGAAAAATAAAACTCAAACTTGTAAATCCAAAAGCTAAGTTCCCAACAAACCAACCCCTTTTTCAGTACTTCTAGGGGTTATTTATACTACTCCTATCACTAAAATTAAGAAAATACAAAAGAAAAAAGAACATTATAGCTGGAGGGAAAGAAAACTTAATAAACGTGACTCGTCAAGCTTGACGTGTGGCTGGTGTTTGAGTGGCGTGCCACGGCTAGCCACTAAGTTTGGCTTGGCGCGCCACGCCCAGCTCCACAAGTGGCACGCCTCTTGCATTAACCTCCCTGGCGTGCCACGCCTTCGAACCCAAGTGGCACGCCCAGGTTCTTCTCAAGCATTGGTTAGCCAGGCATGCCACGCCTTCGAGCTCAAGTGGCACGCCCAGGCTCTTCCCTCTTGCTCCTCTTCTCTGGACTTTTGAACTGGCGTCGCACGCCCAGGATCTGGCGTGCCACGCCCATTGTGTGCTCTTCATTCACCTTCTCTGGAAATATGTACTGGCGTCCCACGCCCATGGTAAACCCTTTCTTACTTCTCGGGAAAACAAAGCTGACGTGCCACGCCTAGTAAGTGGCGTGCCGTGCCCATGTATTATGTACATGGTCCCTTTGTTCCAGTAGCTGGCGTGCCGCGCCCAGAATTCAAGTGGCACACCCATGGTTATCTGGCCTTGGCATTCCATGCCTTAAAGCTCAAGTGGCACGCCCAGTCTTTTTTTTCTTTGGTTGATGAGGCTGGCGTGCCATGCCTTCGACACCAGGTGGCACGCCCAGTAAGTGGTTAGGCTTCTTCAAGCATTGGCGTGCCACGCCTGAGATTCAAGTGGCATTGATAAACCACTATTTTATGATTTATCTTTTGCTCAGTTGAGTGTTTTTAACAATTCTTCACCCACTTATTCATAAAATTTGCATGGTTTTATAATTCCTTCCTTATTCCATGATATATATGAAAACATGTTTCCTATGCTTTAAAAAAATATTAATTTTAATTATCCTTTATTACCATTCAACGCCGTGAACTATGTGTTAAGTAATTTCAGGCTTCATAGGGCAAGAAAGGCTTAGAGGACAAAAAGGAAACACACAAAAATGGAAGGAACGCACAAAATGGAGTTTTAAAGAAAATGGCAGTGACACGCATGCATGGACGACCCGGACGCGTTCCTAGCGCAAAATGCAAGTGATGCGCATGCATGGACGATGCGGACGCGTGCCTAGGCGCAGAGCACAAACGATGTGAACGCGTGACTGACGCATACACGTGACAAGGAAAAACTCCAAATGACGCGCACGCGTAACCCACGTGCACGCGTGATGGACGCTACGTGTAGAAAATTGCAGAAGTCGCCCCCAGTGATTTCTGGGTCCTTTTTCGGCCCAAATCCAAGCCCAGAAACATAGAATAGAGGCTGGAGAATAAGGGAATCAATTCATTCATTAATAATTGAATTGGAAAAGGACAATTAGAGGCTTTAGATGTAGTTTTAGAGAGAGAGAGGCTTTCTCCTCTCTCTTAGGTTTTTAGGATTAGGATTTCTCTTAGTTTATGGTTATTTCTTCATTCCAGGTTCAATGTTCCTTTAATTTAGTTTCTCTTCTACTTTTATTTGCTCTATTACTTTAGTTGCTCTATTTCACTTGCTAATTACTTATGTTACCAAATTGGCTTATGAACTCTTCGTGTTAGATTTGAATATCCTATTTAATGCAATTTGAGGTATTTCAGATTTATGATTGCTTTCTTTTATTTATGACATAAATAATTTAGATTTTTTCCCTTTGCTTTGGTTGAGTAATTGGTGACACTTGAGTTATCAAACTCAGCTGTTGATTGAAAATTAGAATTTCCTGATTGATTTGGGTCCCTCTAAAGCTAGTCTTTCCATAGAGTTGACTAGGACTTGAGGAATCAAATTAATTAGTCCACTTGACTTTCCTTAATTTAGTAAGGGTTAACTAAGTGGGAGCAATAAACAATTCTCATCACACCTGATAAGGATAACTAGGATGGGATTTCCAGTTCTTATAACTTGCAATGGTTTTCATGATAATTAATTTACTTTCTTGTCAGTTTATTTTTCCTGTTCACTATTCAAAAACCCCAAAAAGATAATCTTCCATAACCAATAACAAATCACACCTCATTGCAATTCCTTGAGAGACGACCCGAGGTCTAAATACTTCGGTTATCAATTTTATTTGGGATTTGTTACTTGTGACAACCAAATTTTTGTACGAAAGGATTTTTAGTTGGTTTAGAAACTATACCTACAACGTGATTATTTTTATAAAATTCTAGACCACACAAAAGTCTGTTCGTCAAAATGGCGCCGTTGCCGGGGAATTGCAATTGTGTGCCTTATTATTGGTTATTGTAAATATTTTCTTTTGCTTGTTTATTTTTTCTTATGTTTGTTTTTAATTTTTAATTTTTATTAGTTGCTATGAGTTCTCACCCCTCTGGCTTTAAGTTTGGTTCCAATGTTGTTGGAAGGAATGGAAGCTATAACAGGAACATGCATCGAGGTCAAACCAATCATGGATGGAAGGAGCCACGAGGATTTGATCAACTCTTTCGGCAACAACACTTTCCAAGATACCACGGCCATTCTACAATGCATGCCCAGACAATAGTTATGGTGGACCCCTTTGTGACAAACCACCTCTACCAAATTACGATAGTCAAGAGCCATTCCGAGGTGCTTGCCTAGATGATAGATATGGTAGACCCTATTATGGTTACCAACAAGCCCCATCATATGCCAATAAACCACCTCCTCAACATAGCTTCGAACCACCATGCTCACAAGCCACTGACAACCATTCACCTCTATATGCCCCTAACCCTTACCCACCCCAATTTCAATCCAATTACCCCCAAAAACCACCACTTCCACATGCACCATCCCGTCAAGAAATTTGCAACCGATGCTAAGGAGGATAGTACAAAACCCCCAAAGCATGTACCTTATGAAGAACTGAACGGAACAAATCAAGAAGTAAGTTTCCTTGGTAATGATCATCATGAACTAAGCTTTCCTAATGATGAACTTGCATCCACAATTGAATTCTTTGAGATTGACGAGTCTTCCCCAAGTGAGTATGAAGATGATGTGGAGGTAGATTTTTCTCAGTCTCCAGCTTTTGACTTGAATGATGAGGAAGAAATTGAAGACTTTGATCAAGACATAGTTGCAATTGAAGAGGTTTGTCAGGAATTGAAAGAATCCACAGAGGAGTACATGGAAGTGGAGCTTGACGAACCACTAGAAACACCTCTCCCACAGCCATTACCACCTAATACAAACTTCAAGTGGGTAAAATCATTAGCCTTCATCTTTACTTTCCCACTTGAATATGGCTTGCTTGAAACAGATGGCCAGCTTAGCGCTCTTTGCGGCTTTAAGAGTAAGAGGGAGATGGTTAGTAATAGAAGTTGGTATCCAAGGTTCAATACGGTTCCACACTCCGATTGGAAGTGCAAGGATTGGTATAGAGTTCGATTTAATGGGTTTCGGGAAATGTTCGGGTATCTCAGTGGAAATTCAGGATACGTTCTGTCCGGCTGGAAAAATGAAAATCAAGACAAAGACGGATACAAAAGCAAGGTTTGGGATCCTGGGATTCAATCTGATAATCAACACCCCTGGAGCCTTAAAACCTGCTTTGACTTACTGGAAGGCTTTACGTGTCTAGTTTGGGACCTCAGAGGCTATTGGAATTGCAAACGTTGGTGAAGATTCCTGGATGAGTTTAAGCATAAGCCACCATAACAAGGAGCTCATTAAATGTCCAACTTAAGGACTTTAACTAAAAGTGCTAGGTGGGAGACAACCCACCACGGTATGATCGTTCCTTTTTCAATTTTAATTTTATTTGGTTTTGTTTGTTTTAGTTTCATTTTATTTTATTTCATTTTCCTTAGAATCATTCATAACATCTGCATCTTGCATATTGCATAAAAAAAAAACACCCCACGCATGCGCATGGGCCATGCATGGGCGTCGACTCCAAATCGACGTCACAATCCAACGCCCAGAAAGTTGGGATGGAATCATGCGGTTGGTATGCGTTAGGCATAATTTGGGCCATGCGTATGCGTCAACGACGCGTACGCGTCATTTTCATTAATACACACCACGCGTAAGCGTGGGCAACGCATACGCGTCGCGTGAAAATTTTGCCCCCCTAATTGAAACAGAGTTGCGCCAAAACGATGCTGGAATTGTGCGTTTAGTACAATTCTAGTCGACGCGTATGCGTGCTCCATGCGTACGCGTCATTTCCCTTATCCACCATTCACACATTCGCGTCAATGACGTTTTCGCGTCGTTTCACTTCCGCTTCAGCCACGCTTTCGCGTGATCCACGCGTCCGCGTGGATTTGAATCCACTTAACCCCCGACGCGGAAACCCTAACCCAGCGTCGCCCCCTTCCCCCCTTCCAACGTTCCACCTCCATTTCTCTCTTCCCCCTCCAACCTCCCACTGCCACCGCCGCCCAGCCCGCCGCAGTGCCGCCGTCGCCACCCCCTCGCCGAACCACCCTCACCCCTCCTTCTTCTCTTCTTCTTCTTCCTCTTCTTCCTCTTTCACCCCCCTGCCCCTGCCTCCACCCGGTCAAATCAGCCCCGTCGCCACCACCTTGTCGCCGGCCACCACGACCAATGCCACTGATAAATTCCAATTTTGTGGTTTATATTGTGCTTAATTTGGGGGGTTTTTGTCAATATTTCTCACACTTATTCACAAGAATTGCATGGTTTTGTGTTCTCTTCCTGATTTTGCTTCATAATGAAAAACATGCTTATTTTGCCTTAGAATTGTTATATTTTAATCCTCTTTTATTGCCATTCGATGCCGTGATGTATTTGTTGAGTGATTTTAGGAATTATAGGACAAGAATGGCCTAGAAGAGGGAAAGAAAGCATGCACAAAAGGAAGGAACATGAAGATTTGGATTTTGGGAACTTCAGCACCGGCGCGCACGCACACTGCAGGCGCACACGTGCATGAGGGAAGCTGGAAGCGGTGCGCAAGGATGGACGCATCCGCGCGGATCAGAGAATTCCCACCGACGCACACGCGCACATGGCGCGCACGCGTGGATCACAAAAGCAATCGGCACGCACGCCCGCATGGCGCGCACACGCGAAAAGCTCATGTGACCTCATTAAAGAAAATCGTGCCTGGCGATTTCTGTGGCTCATCAGGCCCAATTTCAAGCTGTTTCTGCATGAAAAAGACCCAAGGATGCTAGGGGAAAAGAGGGGGGATCAATCATTTGACACTTAGACATAATTTTAGCTAGTTTTTGGTTCTTTATTCTTCTAGAGAGAGAAACCTTTGTTCCTCTCTAGATCTAGCTTTAATTTGATCTTCCCTTGTTGAATTCTAAATTGGATCTTGTTAATTACTAGTTTTAATTATTTAATTTGAATTCTCTAGTATAATTTTGCTTAGATCTTGTGTTAGTTTCATGTTTCCTTGTTGTTTGTCATTTTATACCCATTCCATGAATTTTGTAGATCTTGACTTGTTATTGTTGCATTGATGATCTCCCTGATTAATTGTGTTGTTTGAGTGATTGTATGTTGATAATTGTTAATGGGTACTTGTTAGTTCCAATTTAATTACAATTTGAATAGGTCTTTTATTAATGCGTACCATGTGTTTGATGAAATGTTTCCTTTGATTATGGAGTAGTTCTCTTTACCCTTGGCCTAGGCTAAGGGAATTGGGTAAGCTTGACTCATTGGGTCTAATGGATTTGATGATTTGGGAACCCTTGGTGGTCAATTTGATAACCATTGACACTAGCCTACCACCAAGTTAATTGGTAGTGAGGTTGGACCTTATGGGTTGATGTTGATCAAACCATTTAACATACTTCAATTATAGAAGTAGACTTAATGAGTATGGTTTCTCATAATTGTCAAGATATGGTTATCAGACAAGGATAGTGATCTCAATTCCCATGCGTAGCCAAGAGTTACTTTTATCATTCATATTTGAAAACCCAAAAATCTTGATTGCTTTGTCTTAGTTATAGTTACTTGTTTAGTTAGATAGAATTACATTGGATGTTATTTGATGAGTTTGAAATTATTCACATTTTGTTCTAATTGTTTGCATTAGTTTCTTGCATTCCAAGATTACTTGCTTGTTAAGATTCCTAGTTTAATTTCTTGCTCATGACTTGCAACCCCGGATTTCTAACCAATGTTGAAGCACATGTTTGCCCATTCTTTGTGAGACGACCCGAGGTTTGAATACTTTGGTTACTTTTATTGGGGTTGAACTTGTGACAACCAAATTCCTTCTAAATTTGATACTCGAGGATTATTGTTGGGAAGAGCTATGCTTGCAACCGGATGTTATAGATAAAGTCTATAGCAACATAGTCTCTTGAGCCGCATCAAATTTTTGGCGCCGTTGCCGGGGAATGGTTGCAAAATGTGCCTTGATATTGGTTATGTGAATATGTGAATATTGTAGATAGTTTACTTTCTTTTAGTACTTAGTTATTGTTTAGATTTCTTTTGTATGTGTGCTATGACTCCCATGTTTGATGACTCGGTCTGAACCGAATTCTAGCTTAGCCAAGTTTGATCCTGAGATTGAAAGAACCTTATTACACACTCGGCAAGCTAGACGGCGGTTGGATTATACGGCTAGTACTTCGGCCTCTCTTGAGGAACACACCGAATTACTAGACGGCACCGAGAGTGACTTGGAGTCTGCTACTTCCTATTCTTCTGTTGGCACTACTAATACATTTTTGCATCCTACAGGTGCGCCATACATGGCGGAGCCACAACGGATCACTTTGCATGAGCATGGAGCTCCAGATATCATACTCCAATCTTTGCAAGCAAGGTATCCTAACCTTGATCCAAACTTTGAGTTGAAGAGTAGTTTGATAAATCTACTTCCTAAGTATCATGGGTTACCGGGTCAAGACCCCATCCGACATCTAAGAGATTTTCAAGTTGCTTGTTCTACTGCTCAAAGGCATGGAGCCGATGAGTTGGCTATTATGGTTTTTGCCTTCCCCTTCTCTCTTGAAGGGCAAGCAAAGATGTGGTTTTATTCACAACCGGATGAGATTGTGACTAATTGGGATTTCTTGAGAAGAGAGTTTCTAGATAAATTCTTCCCACCGGAGAAGACCGACTACATCCGGAAGGAGATTTCGGGTATAATGCAAAAGGACCAAGAGAGTTTGTATGAGTATTGGACTCGATTCAAGAGGCTATTGGAATCTTGTCCACACCATGGATTGAACGCTCACTTGCTCATTAGTTACTTCACCGGAGGTCTTTGTGCAGAAGATAGAAGATTGCTCACCATTTCTAGTGGCGGTTCCCTTTCAAAGAGCAAGATGGAAGGAGAAGCTTGGAAATTGATAAATAATGTTGCCGAGGCTACACAACATGTAGGGGTGAGAAGTAATCCTCTCAAGGGTGTGGTAGAACCATCCCCTTAAGAAGCAAGCTTAACCAAGGCGCTTAGGGACATGACCACTATCCTCACTCAAATACAAAAAGATCAAAAGGAATATTACTCTATCCAAGCCATCCAAGCCCCACCTCAAGTTGCTCAACTTGAAGGCCCTCCTAGAATTTGTGGTTTGTGCTCTAGCACCACACATTACACTGATCAATGCCATCAAATCTAAGAGGAACATGCTCTTGTAGTCGCCAATATGAATTACAACAACCGTCCACCCTATCCTTCTCAAGGCCAAAACAACTACTCTCATGGTAGTAATCAAAATCAAGGGTGGAGGGATAATGCACAAGGGAGCAATCAAAACCAAAGATGGAACAATTATTCTTCTCATTACAACAACAACCAATCTTCATCTCAATATCACAACAACAACAACCACCAAGCCAACCAAAATCACCACAACCAAAACCAAAGCAACTATACCAAATACCAAGCACCACACCATAGACAACAATCCAACCAAGCCTCTTCATCTTCCACCAATCAATTCGATGAGCTTAGAACCGCTATGGAGAAACGGGACGAGAGCTATAAGGCTCAATTCGATACCATGGGCGCTCAATTAGCCAATCTCACCGACATGATCTCGAAGATGTCCTTGTCCTCCAATAACACTAACCAACCCTCAAGCTCTTCTAGCCTTCCTTCCCAACCCCAACCAAACCCCAAGAGCGGTCTCAACGCCATCACTCTACGGTCGAGGACTACATTAGAGGAGATACCTCCTAGGGTCATGGAAGACATTCATGAGGAAGAAGTGGTTGTTGAAGCTCCACATGAAGAGGAGGAGGTAGACAAAAAGCAAGATGAAGAATGTGTAAGCCTTAAGGAACCCAAGAGGAAAGCTATAGTGGATGAGTCCATTCCTATCCCATTCCCTTCCTTGGTGAAGAAAGCAAATAAAATGCCAGAATTCGATTTAAACATGCTTCAAGTGTTCAAGAAACTTGAGGTAACCATACCACTTCTTGATGCTATCCAACAAATTCCGAAGTATGCAAAATTTTTGGAAGACTTGTGCACACACAAGGATAGGATAAGAGAGTTGGAGACATTATCCTTGGATAGTTCAATTTCTTCATTGATGGAACCTATTCCAAAGAAATGTGGTGACCCTGGACCTTTTTTGGTATCTTGTTGTATTGGTGGACGTACCTTTCATGACTGTATATGTGATCTAGGAGCTTGCGTAAGCATCATGCCACTATCCATTTTTGTACGATTGAATTTAGCTCCATTAAAGAAGTCGGCGGCAAAGTTTGCCTTAGCCGATAAAAGTGTGATTACGGTGATGGGAATAGCAGAAGATGTACTTGTAGCAATCAAGGACTTGGTCTTTCCGGTTGACTTTTACATCTGGTGCGCAGAAATCGTGACGGTTCCATTCCTTGGTAACGGCGCTGAAAATTTTATACGCACGTTCATAATCTTAATTCTTTGTCATGACTTCGCACAACTGACCAGCAAGTGCACTGGGTCGTCCAAGTAATAAACCTTACGTGAGTAAGGGTCGATCCCACGGAGATTGTCGGCTTGAAGCAAGCTATGGTCACCTTGTAAATCTCAGTCAGGCGGATTCAAATGTAATAAGAGATTATAGTGTACTAAAAGATAATAAAATAGGATAGAGATACTTATGTAATTTATTGGTGAGAGTTTCAGATAAGCGTATTGATGAGCGGATAATTTATACGCTTTTTGGCATTGTTTTTAGTATGTTTTTAGTAGAATCTAGTTACTTTTAGGGATGTTTTTATTTGTTTTTATGTTAAATTCACATTTCTGGACTTTACTATGAGTTTGTGTGTTTTCAGGTATTTTCTGGCTGAAATTGAGGGACTTAAGCAAAAATCAGATTCAGAGGTTGAAGAAGGACTGCTGATGCTGTTGGATTCTGACCTCCCTGCACTCAAAGTGGATTTTCTGGAGCTACAGAACTCAAAATGGCGGGCTTTCAATTGCGTTGGAAAGTAGACATCCAGGGATTTCCAGCAATATATAATAGTCCATACTTTGGTTGAGTTTAGATGATGTAAAAGGGCATTGAACGCCAGTTCTATGCTGCTGTCTGGAGTTAAACGCCAGAAACACGTCACAAGCCAGAGTTGAATGCTAGAAATACGTTACAAACTGGCGTTCAACTCCAAGATTGACCTCTACATGTGTAACATTCAAGCTCAGCCCAAGCACACACCAAGTGGGCCCCGGAAGTGGATTTATGCATCAATTACTTACTTCTGTATACCCTAGTAACTAGTTTAGTATAAATAGGACTTTTTACTATTGTATTAGACATCTTTGATCAGTTTTATGCTATCTTAGACTTTCATGGGGGCTGGCCATTCCGCCATGCCTGAACCATTATCACTTATGTATTTTCATACGGTACAGTTTCTGCACTCCATAGGTTAAGGTGTGGAGCTCTGTTGTTCCTCAAAGATTAATGCAAAGTACTACTGTTTTTCTATTCAATTCAACTTATTTCGCTTCTAAGATATTCATTCACACTTCAACCTGAATGTGATGAACATGAAAATCATCATCATTCCCCCACGAACGTGTTCCTGACAACCACTTCCGTTCCACCTTAGATTGAATGAGTATCTCTTGGATCTCTTAATCAGAATCTTCGTGGTATAAGCTAGATTGATGATGGCATTCATGAGAGTCCGGAAAGTCTAAACCTTGTCTGTGGTATTCCGAGTAGGACTCTGGGATTGAATGACTGTGACAAACTTCAAACTCGCGAGTGTTGGGCGTAGTGACAGACGCAAAAGGATGGTGAATCCTATTCCAGTATGATCGAGAACCTCAGATGATTAGCCGTACAGTGACAGCGCATCGGACCATTTTCCAGAGAGGATAAAAAGTAGCCATTGACAACAGTGATGTCCTTACATAAAGCCAGCCATGGAAAGGAGTAAGACTGATTGGATGAAGACAGTAGGAAAGCAGAGGTTCAGAGGAACGAAAGCATCTCTATACACTTATCTAAAATTCTCACCAATGATATACATAAGTGTTTCTATCCTTTGATATCCGCCTGACTGATTTTTACAAGGTGACCATAGCTTGCTTGAAGCCAACAATCTCCGTGGGATCGACCCTTACTCACGTAAGGTTTATTACTTGGACGACCCAGTGCACTTGCTGGTTAGTTGTATCGAAGTTGTGAATGAAAAACGATTTATTAAGACGTGTGTACAGAGTTTTTAGCACCGTTGCCTGAGATCACAATTTCGTTCACCAAGTTTTTGGCGCCGTTTTTGCCGGGGATTGTTCGAGTTTGAACAACTGACGGTTCATCTTGTTGCTCAGATTAGGTAATTTTTTTTTTGTTTTATTTTCAAAAATTTTTCAAAAACCTTTCAAAAATTTCTCATCTGTTTTCGAAAAAAAAAATAAAAAAAATAAATCTTTTCAAAAATATATTTTTCTTCAGAATTTTTAAGAATGAATCTAGAGTTTCATGAAGCATGTTGAAGCCTGGCTGGCTGTAAAGCCATGTCTAATTCTTTTGGATAGGGGCTTCCAACCATCAGCATAGAGGCAAGTTAATTGGAATGTCAGCCGTGGCATGTCTGAGTTACATACTAAAGCTTGGCTGGCTATTAAGCCATGCCTAACCCTCGGATTGGAGCTTTAGACTAAGAATACAAGATTCCTGGAATTCATATTAAAAAATTTTGAAATCCTTATTTTCTTTTTCCTATATGTTTTTTTCGAAAAAAAAAATATACAAAAATCCAAAAAAGAAATCATAAATATAAAAAATATTTCATGTTTCTTGTTTGAGTCTTGAGTCAAGTTGAAAGTTTGGTGTCAATTGCATATTCATCTTGCATTTTTCGAAAAATTCATGCATTCATAGTGTTCTTCATGATCTTCAAGTTGTTCTTGGTAAGTCTTCTTGTTTGATCTTGATGTTTTCATGTTTTGTGTCTTTTCTTGTTTTTCATATGCATTCTTGCATTCATAGTGTCTATACATGAAAAATTTTTAAGTTTGGTGTCTTGCATGTTTTCTTTGCATTAAAAATTTTTCAAAAATAAGTTCTTTATGTTCATCTTGACATTCAAAGTGTTCTTGGTGTTCATCTTGACATTCATAGCATTCTTGCATGCATTCATTGTTTTGACCCAAAATTTTCATGCATTGAGTCTTTTTCATGTTTTTCCCTCTCATCATAAAAAATCCAAAAATAAAAAAAAAATATCTTTCCCTTTTTCACTCATAAATTTCGAAAATTTGAATTGACTTTTTCAAAACTTTTTAAAATCTAGTTGTTTTTATGAGTCAAAACAAATTTTCAATTTAAAAATCTTATCTTTTTCAAAATCTTTTTCAAAAATCAAATCTTTTTCATTTTTCTTATTTATTTTCGAAAATTTTAAAAAAATATTTTTCAAAAATATTTTTCTTATCTTTATCTCCTAATTTTAGAAAATAACATCATCAATTAATGTTTTGATTCAAAAATTTCAAGTTTGTTACTTGCTTGTTAAGAAAGATTCAAACTTTGAGTTCTAGAATCATATCTTGTGATTTCTTGTGAATCAAGTCAATAATTGTGATTTTAAAAATCAAATCTTTTTCAAAACTAATTTCAATCATATCTTTTAAAAAATATCTCTTTATCTTATCTTTTTCAAAATTTGATTTTAAAATATCCTTTCTAACTTCTTATCTTCTTATCTTTTCAAAATTGATTTTCAAATTTGTTTCAACTAACTAACTAACTTTTTGTTTGTTTCTTATCTTTTTCAAAACTACCTAACTAACTCTCTCTCTCTAATTTTCGAAAATATCTTCCCTCTTTTTCAAAATTTCTTTTTAATTAACTAATTATTTTAATTTTTGATTTTAATTTTCGAAAAATTACTAACCTTTTTCAAAAACTATTTTCGAAAATCACTAACTCTTTTTCAAAAATAATTTTCGAAAATTCTCCTTCTCTCTCATCTCCTTCTATTTATTTATTCATCTACTAACACCTCTCTTCATACCACATCTCTGCTCTCCTTACCCTTGTGTTTCTTTCTTTACATTACATTCTTTTCTTCTTCTACTCACACAGGGGAACCTCTATACCTGTGGTAAAAAGGATCCCTATTATTATTTTTCTGTCCCTCTTTTTCATATGAGAAGGAGCAAGGACAAGAACATTCTTGTTGAAGCAGATCCAGAACCTGAAAGGACTCTGAAGAGGAAACTAAGAGAAGCTAAATTACAACAATCCAGCAAGCACCTTTCAGAAATTTTCGAACAAGAAGAGGAGATGGCAGGCGAAAATAATAATAATGCAAGGAGGATGCTTGGTGACTTTACTGCACCTAATTCCAATTTACATGGAAGAAGCATCTCCATTCCTGCCATTGGAGCAAACAATTTTGAGCTGAAACCTCAATTAGTTTCTCTGATGCAGCAGAACTGCAAGTTTCATGGACTTCCATCTGAAGATCCTTTTCAGTTCTTAACTGAATTCTTGCAGATATGTGATACTGTTAAGACTAATGGAGTAGATCCTGAAGTCTACAGGCTCATGCTTTTCCCTTTTGCTGTAAGAGACAGAGCTAGAGTATGGTTGGACTTTCAACCCAAAGATAGCCTGAACTCTTGGGATAAGCTGGTCAAGGCTTTCTTAGCCAAGTTCTTTCCTCCTCAAAAGCTGAGTAAGCTTAGAGTGGATGTTCAAACCTTCAGACAGAAAGAAGGTGAATCCCTCTATGAAGCTTGGGAGAGATACAAAGAACTGACCAAAAAGTGTCCTTCTGATATGCTTTCAGAATGGACCATCCTGGAAATATTCTATGATGGTCTATCTGAATTAGCTAAAATGTCATTGGATACCTCTGCAGGTAGATCCATTCACCTAAAGAAAATGCCTGCAGAAGCTCAAGAACTCATTGACATGGTTGCTAATAACCAGTTCATGTACACTTCTGAGAGGAATCCTGTGAGTAATAGGATGCCTATGAAGAAGGGAGTTCTTGAAATTGATACTCTGAATGCCATATTGGCTCAGAATAAAATATTGACTCAACAAGTCAATATGATTTCTCAGAGTCTGAATGGAATGCAAGCTGCATCCAACAGTACTCAAGAGGCATCTTCTGAAGAAGAAGCTTATGATCCTGAAAACCCTGCAATAGCAGAGGTGAATTACATGGGTGAACCTTATGGAAACACCTATAACCCCTCATGGAGAAATCACCCAAATCTCTCATGGAAGGATCAACAAAAGCCTTAATAAGGCTTTAATAATGGTGGAAGAAATAGGTTTAACAATAGTAAACCTTTTCCATCATCCACTCAGCAACGGACAGAGAACTCTGAACAAAATACCTCTAATTTAGCAAACTTAGTCTCTGATCTATCTAAGGCCACTGTAAGTTTCATGAATGAAACAAGGTCCTCCATTAGAAATTTGAAGGCACAAGTGGGCCAGCTGAGTAAAAGGATCACTGAAATCCCTCCTAGTACTCTCCCAAGCAATACAGAAGAAAATCCAAAAGGAGAGTGCAAGGCCATTGACATAGTCAACATGGCCGAACCTGGAGAGGAAGGGGAGGACGTAAATCCCAGTGAGGAAGACCTCCTGGGACGTCCAGTGATCAATAAGGAGTTTTCCTTTGAGGAACCAAAGGAATCTGAGACTCATCTAGAGACCATAGAGATTCCATTGAACCTCCTTATGCCCTTCATGAGCTCTGACGAGTATTCATCTTCTGAAGAGAATGAGGATGTTACTGAAGAGCAAGTTACCAAGTACCTTGGTGCAATCATGAAGCTGAATGCCAAATTATTTGGTGTTGAGACTTGGGAAGATGAACCTCCCTTGTTCACCAATGAACTAAGTGATCTGGATCAACTAACATTGCCTCAGAAGAAACAGGATCCTGGAAAGTTCGTAATACCTTGTACCATAGGCAACATGATCTTTGAAAAGGCTCTGTGTGACCTTAGTTCAGGGATAAACCTCATGCCCCTCGCTGTAATAGAGAAACTGGGAATCTTTGGGGTGCAAGCTACTAAAATCTCATTAGAGATGGCAGACAATTCAAGAAAACAGGCTTATGGACAAGTAGAGGACGTTTTGGTAAAGGTTGAAGGCCTTTACATCCCTGCTGATTTCATAATCCTTGATACTGGGAAGGATGAGGATGAATCCATCATCCTTGGAAGACCTTTCCTAGCCACAGCAAGAGCTGTGATTGATGTTGACAGAGGTGAATTAGTCCTTCAATTGAATGAGGACTCCCTTGTGTTTACAACTCAAGGTTACCCTTCTGTAAACATGGAAAAGAGGCACAGTAAGCTTCTCTCAAAACAGAGTCAACCAGAGCCCCCACAGTCAAACTCTAAGTTTGATGTTGGGAGGCCACAACCAAACTCTAAGTTTGGTGTTGAAGTCCCATATCCAAACTCTAAGTTTGGTGTTGGGAAGTCTCAACAATGCTCTGAACATCTGTGAGGCTCCATGAGAGCCCACTGTCAAGCTATTAACATTAAAGAAGTGCTTGTTGGGAGGTAACCTAATTTTTATTTATGTAATTTTATTTTTCTTGTTTTTTCATGTTTTATTAGGTTCATGATCATGTGGAGTCACAAAATAAATATAAAAATTGAAAACGAAATCAAAAACAGCAGAAGAAAAATCACACCCTGGAGGAAGACCTTACTGGCGTTTAAACGCCAGTAAGAAGCATCTGGCTGGCGTTCAACGCCAGAACAGAGCATGGTTCTGGCGCTGAACGCCCAAAATGGGCAGCATCTGGGCGTTTGAACGCCAGAATTGCACCCTGGAGAAGAGCTGGCGCTGAATGCCCAAAACAAGCATGGTTCTGGCGTTCAACGTCAGAAATGGGCAACAAATGGGCGTTCAACGCCCAGAACAAGCACCAATCTGGTGCTGAACGCCCAGAGTTGTGTGCAAGGGCATTTTGCATGCCTAATTTGGTGCAAGGTTGTAAATCCTTGAACACCTCAGGATCTGTGGACCCCACAGGATCACCTCAGGATCTGTGGACCCCACAGGATCCCCACCTACCTCCACTCACTTCTTCTCACCCCTCTTTCACACAATCCCATAAACACTCTTCTCCAAAACTCTTCACCAATCACCTCAATCTCTCTTCCCTATAACCACTTCACCACTCACATCCATCCACTCTTCCTCATAAACCTACCTCATAAACCCCACCTACCTTCAAAATTCAAAATCAATTTCCCACCCAAAACCCACCCTTATGGCCGAACCTTACCCCCCTCCCTTCCCTATATAAAGCCCTCCATTCTTCTTCATTTTCACACAACACAACCCTCTCTTCCCCTTCTTGGCCGAATACACCCCTCCCCCCTCTCCTCCATATTTTCTTCTTCTTCTTCATCTATTCTTTCTTCTCTTGCTCGAGGGCGAGCAATATTCTAAGTTTGGTGTGGTAAAAACATAAGCTTTTGTTTTTCCATTACCATTGATGGCACCCAAGACCGGAGAATCCTCTAGAAAAGGGAAAGGGAAGACAAAAGCTTCCACCTCCGAGTCATGGGAGATGGAAAGATTCATCTCCAAAGCTCATCAAGACCACTTCTATGATGTTGTGGTCAAGAAGAAGGTGATCCCCAAGGTCCCTTTCAAGCTCAAGAAGAATGAGTATCCGGAGATCCGACATGAAATCCAAAGAAGAGGTTGGGAAGTTCTAACAAACCCCATCCAACAAGTCGGCATCCTAATGGTTCAAGAGTTCTATGCCAATGCATGGATCACTAGGAGCCATGATCAAAGTAAGAACCCAAACCCAAAGAATTATATTACAATGGTTCGGGGGAAATACTTAGATTTTAGTCCGGAAAATGTGAGGTTGGCGTTTAACTTGCCTATGATGCAAGGAGATGCACGCCCCTACACTAGAAGGGTCAACTTTAATCAAAGGTTGGACCAAGTCCTCATGGACATTTGTGTGGAAGGAGCTCAATGGAAGATTGACTCCAAAGGCAAGCCGGTTCAATTAAGAAGACTAGACCTCAAGCCTGTGGCTAGAGGATGGTTGGAGTTCATCCAACGCTCCATCATCCCCACTAGCAACCGATCTGAAGTTACTGTGGATCGGGCCATCATGATTCATAGCATCATGATTGGAGAGGATGTAGAAGTTCATGAAGTCATCTCCCTTGAATTCTACAAAATAGCCGAAAAGCCCTCTCCTGGGGCAAGGCTAGCTTATCCTCATCTTATTTGCCATCTATGTTACTCAGCTGGAGCTTTCATAGAAGGAGACATTACCATTGAGGAAGTGAAGCCCATCACTAAGAACAGGATGGAGCAAGCAAGAGAGCCCATTCATGGATCTCAAGAGACGCATGAAGCTCATCACCATGAGATCCCAGAGATGCCTCAAATGCATTTTCCTCCACAAAACTATTGGGAGCAAATTAACACCTGATGCACGGAAAACTTGTCTCTCAACAAATCTCCCTTCGGCAAGTGTACCAAAGTTGTCGTCAAGTAAAAACTCACAATAGAGTGAGGTCGAATCCCACATGGATTGATTGATCAAGCAACTTTAATTAGAAGAATATTCTAGTTGAGCGAATCCAGAATTTGGGTTGAGAGTTGCAGAAAATAAAATGGCGGGAATGTAAATAACAGAAAAGTAAATGCTAAAATTAAAGGACTGGAAGTAAATGACTGAAAATAAATTGCAGAATTGTAAATGGGAATGGGGGATTTGCTCATAAAAGTAAATGGCAGAAATTAAAGAGAATGGGTAAGATCAGAGATGGGGAGTTCATTGGGCTTAGGAGATGTTGCCATTCTCCGGATCAAGTTCATTTTCATCTCTTCCTCAATCAATGCACTCATTGATCTCCTTGGCAATCTTAAGTGATTGAATTACAATTTCTTGCAATTCAATCTCTCAAATCTTGATCAATAGCCAATTCCTTGGTCAATTGCTCATGAGAAGAGATGAAGTATGGTCACTGATTATACCACATGCATTTCCCAAACCAAGTATTGAGAAGGTTATAGTCACATACCCATCCAAACCCAATTTGGTCCAGCATGAGAAAGCATTTCTAGCTTGATCTCCTCATTCCTCTTTCAAGGTTCAAAAGAGATCCAAGTTTGAATAGCTTCTCTTCCAAGATAACTACTCAATTGGATGAAGATCGAAAGCTTTCAAGTAAAATCAAGAGGAAAGATAGAAGAAGAATAATGAAAAGTAGTATTGATCCATCAAATTACAACAGAGATCCCTAACCCAATGAAAGGGGTTTAGTTGTTCATAGCTCTTGAAAATGAAAACAAAGATGGAGAATACATCATAAAACTAGAAATTGTAAAGAAAAGTAAAATATACAGAGAGTAGTTCTCTATTTCCCAGCCTCCAGAACTTTTTTCTCAATTCAAAGCTACTCCTATATATACTACTCTTCTCAGCTTCTAGTTTACTCTTCAAGTCTTGGGCCTTTGGATCTTGAGTTTGAAGCAGTTCTTTTCTTTATTGGGCTTGGCTTTACTTGCAGAGAGAAAGTGCTAAGTGGGCAGAGACTTCAGCTCAGGGCGTAAGGGGTGTTAATCATTTAGTGAAAGTATAAGTTCGGGAACATTAGTGACACTTAACCTTGTCACTAACGTTCCAATGCACCCCTTTGCCTCACGTTAAAACCCACGTTAACTAGGTTAACGTGGCTTTTAACGTTGCCTTGTTAATCCTTCGAGAACATTAGTGACACTCAACATTGTCACTAACGTTCTAGTGTGCCCCTTCTTGTTTCACGTTAAAGCTTACGTTAACTAGGTTAACGTGGCTTCTAACGTGGCCCTTGCCAACTTTCGAGAACGTTAGTGACATTCAACATTGTCACTAACGTTCCAATGTGCCCCTGGGTCTCACGTTAGAGTCCACGTTAACTAGGTTAACGTGGCTTCTAATGTGGCCATCTTTAGCCATCCCAACGTTAGTGACAATGTTGAGTGTCACTAACGTTGTCTCATCCTTCATTCCTCATCGTTAGCTTCCACGTTAACCAAGTTAACGTGGAAGTTAATGTGACTCTTGGGGGTTGTGTGGTTGCTTCGACGTTAGTGACAATGTTGAGTGTCACTAACGTTGTCGACAACTCTTCATCCTTTACGTTAGTTCCCACGTTAACCAAGTTAACGTGGGAGTTAACGTGGTACTTTGCACCATAGGCCAACGTTAGTGACAATGTTGAGTGTCACTAACGTTGGCTTCTCTTCCCCCCTTAACGTTAGAGGCCACGTTAACTAGGTTAACAAGGCTTCTAACGTGGCCACTTATGAGTAATTGCCAACGTTAGTGACAATGTTAAGTGTCACTAACGTTGGCTCAACTTCTCTTCTCCACGTTAGAGTTCACGTTAACTTAGTTAACGTGACTCTCTAACGTGAGCATTGATGGCTTTTTTGAGAGTGTTATTGGCAATCACTTTTCTCATTAACCTTGCAAGTTACCTCCCCTTTTCTTGCTTCCTTTTTGGTCCTGAAATCAAGCAATAAAGTGCATCAAAGCTCTAGTCCAAGTCATGAGTAATGCAACATAATATTTGTCACTAAACTTATGCAAAATCCTCATGAAATTATGTAAAATGCACAATGTATGCTTGAATCAAGGCATATGTGAATATCTACCCAAAACTAGCTTATTTCCTACAGAAATGCATGAAACTAACCTAAAAATAGTAAAGAAAAGGTCAGTGAAACTGGCCAAGATGCCCTGGCATCACAACACCAAACTTAAAGCTTGCTTGTCCCTAAGCAAGTACTGTAACAAGAGAATGATGAATGGAATATCCAGAGGAATGAGTCATTCTTGTGGAAGTCATGTTACAGATTTTATGGTGGTTTCATGCATAGCAACTTAGGTTCATTCCATTACTGGCTTTCAGACCTTTATCATGTCCCTAAACACTTACTTTGTTTATATCCCATGAGACTTTTATTCATTGATCATTTTATTGTTATTTCAAGGGTTGTTTGTGTTATTTAGGCTAAGTGCTCTGTAAGGGGGCAACTCTTTAAGATAAGCTTTCAGCCAACACTCCCGAACCAGTTGGTTCAAGGTGCTAGGTGTTGAGACACCCCTAAGGACTTACTCCCTCAAGCCTATCCCCCACACATACACACTACAGGCATTTAGTTTATTTATTTTCTTTTCTTGAGACCTTGGTGTCCAGCACCTCTTTGGGTTACTAAATGTTCTGTAGTGAAGGTTACTCTTGATAGTGGACTTTCATCTGATAATCCCGAGTTAGTTAACCCAAGTTACCAAGTGATAAGGCACCCCTAAGAGCTTATTCATCCAAGTAGATCCCTCACACAGGATCACCACAGACACTTGCCTCAAGATTAAAACCATTGATGCCTAGCCTTATTGCTTACTCTTTTTCTTTTGTTTTTCACTTCCATTGTTCTTTCCCTTTTCTCTTCTTAGGATCTTGTTATTAACTTAGTCTCATGAGTGTATCCAATGTCAAGTATTCAGGATAGATAGTTGTCCTCCTAGCCTTGTGGTTGAACCAACTTAGCTAACTTATGACTAGCCCAAAGATTCATGAATGCACTTCCACAATATAAACTCTACTCTGGTCTTTTAAAAGCATAAACATTCTCTTCTTCATTTGATTTAAAGGGACAAGCTTACAAGAAAGTTAAGTGATGGTGCAGTAACATAAAGACTAGTGCACATAGACCTATTCAGAACTTAAAAGACAAAATTTAAAAAGGGTTTAAACATAACATGGAAGCAAGTTCTATTTCATACAAGATCTTCCTTATTTAAAACATAGAGAAAGATGGAACAAAGAAGGACCTCCACCACCTTTTACTGTTGTGGATGTCCACGCTTTTTTCCTTGCTTGTCCTCCTTGTTTCCTCTTGCATTTCCTCGCATCCGTGGCAATCTTGCTTGCTTCCAATCCTCAAGTGCCTTCCTCACTGACTCATGACTCTCTTCCACCCTTTGTCTTTCCTTTCGTGCTAATTCATCCTTCATTTCATCATACTTGGCTATTCCTGGATGCAATATTGGCAACTGTCCCACTAAGTAGCTGAGCCTGGCTTGAGTGTTTATATGATGTCCTGTTTGGCTCATGTAAACTTGATGAGCGGATAATTTATACGCTTTTTGGCATTGTTTTTAGTATGTTTTTAGTAGGATCTAGTTACTTTTAGGGATGTTTTCATTAGTTTTTATGTTAAATTCACATTTTTGGACTTTACTATGAGTTTGTGTGTTTTTCTGTGATTTCAGGTATTTTCTGGCTGAAATTGAGGGACTTGAGCAAAAATCAGATTCAGAGGTTGAAGAAGGACTGCTGATGCTGTTGGATTCTGACCTCCCTGCACTCAAAGTGGATTTTGCTAGAGCTACATAACTCGAAATGGCACGCTTCTAATTGCGTTGGAAAGGAGACATCTAGGGCTTTCCAGCAATGTATAATAGTCTATACTTTGCCCAAGTTTAGATGGCGCAAACTGGCGTTCAACGCCAGCTCTCTGCCCAATTCTGGCGTCCAGCGCCAGAAACAAGCTGCAAAGTGGAGTTCAACGCCCAAACTGGCACAAAAGCTGGCGTTCAACTCCAAGAAGGACCTCTACACGTGCAACACTCAAGCTCAGCCCAAGCACACACCAAGTGGGCCCCGGAAGTGGATTTATGCATCAATTACTTACTTCTATAAACCCTAGTGACTAGTTTATTATAAATAGAACGTTTTATCATTGTATTCAGAGTCTTGGTTACTCTGGTTCCCCTCTGGGGCCGAGACCAATGAACTCCATTATCACTTATGTATTTTCAACGGTAGAGTTTCTACACTCTATAGATTAAGGTGTAGAGCTCTGCTGTTCCTCAAAGATTAATGCAAAATACTACTGTTTTCTATTCAATTCATCTTATTTCGCTTCTAAGATATTCATTCGCACTTCAACCTGAATGTGATGAACATGACAATCATCATCATTCCATATGAACGCGTGCCTGACAACCACTTCCATTCTACATTAGATTGAATGAGTATTTCTTAGATCTTTTAATCAAAATCTTCGTGGTGTATGCTAGAATGATGGCGACATTCAAGAGAATCCGAAAAGTCTAAACCTTGTCTGTGGTATTCCGAGTAGGATTCAATGATTGAATGACTGTGATGAGCTTCAAACTCGCGAGTGCTGGGCGTTAGTGACAGACGCAAAAGGAGGGTGAATCCTATTCCAGCATGATCGAGAACCGACAGATGAATAGCCGTACCGTGACAGGGTGCGTTGACCATTTTCACTGAGAGGAGGGGATTGATGAGCGGATAATTTATAGGCTTTTTGGCATTATTTTTAGTGTGTTTTTAGTAGGATCTAGTTACTTTTAGGGATGTTTTCCTTAGTTTTTATGTTAAATTCACATTTCTGGACTTTACTATGAGTTTGTGTGTTTTTCTGTGATTTCAGGTATTTTCTGGCTGAAATTGAGGGACTTGAGCAGAAATCAGATTCAGAGGTTGAAAAAGGACTGCTGATGCTGTTGGATTCTGACCTCCCTGCACTCAAAGTGGATTTTGCTAGAGCTACATAACTCGAAATGGCACGCTTCTAATTGCGTTGGAAAGGAGACATCCAGGGCTTTCCAGCAATGTATAATAGTCTATACTTTGCCCAAGTTTAGATGGCGCAAACTGGCGTTCAACGCCAGCTCTCTGCCCAATTCTGGCGTCCAGCGCCAGAAACAAGCTGCAAAGTGGAGTTCAACGCCCAAACTGGCACAAAAGCTGGCGTTCAACTCCAAGAAGGACCTCTACACGTGCAACACTCAAGCTCAGCCCAAGCACACACCAAGTGGGCCCCGGAAGTGGATTTATGCATCAATTACTTACTTCTATAAACCCTAGTGACTAGTTTATTATAAATAGAACGTTTTATCATTGTATTCAGAGTCTTGGTTACTCTGGTTCCCCTCTGGGGCCGAGACCAATGAACTCCATTATCACTTATGTATTTTCAACGGTAGAGTTTCTACACTCTATAGATTAAGGTGTAGAGCTCTGCTGTTCCTCAAAGATTAATGCAAAATACTACTGTTTTCTATTCAATTCATCTTATTTCGCTTCTAAGATATTCATTCGCACTTCAACCTGAATGTGATGAACATGACAATCATCATCATTCCATATGAACGCGTGCCTGACAACCACTTCCGTTCTACATTAGATTGAATGAGTATTTCTTAGATCTTTTAATCAAAATCTTCGTGGTGTATGCTAGAATGATGGCGACATTCAAGAGAATCCGAAAAGTCTAAACCTTGTCTGTGGTATTCCGAGTAGGATTCAATGATTGAATGACTGTGATGAGCTTCAAACTCGTGAGTGCTGGGCGTTAGTGACAGACGCAAAAGGAGGGTGAATCCTATTCCAGCATGATCGAGAACCGACAGATGAATAGCCGTACCGTGACAGGGTGCGTTGACCATTTTCACTGAGAGGAGGGGATTGATGAGCGGATAATTTATAGGCTTTTTGGCATTATTTTTAGTGTGTTTTTAGTAGGATCTAGTTACTTTTAGGGATGTTTTCCTTAGTTTTTATGTTAAATTCACATTTCTGGACTTTACTATGAGTTTGTGTGTTTTTCTGTGATTTCAGGTATTTTCTGGCTGAAATTGAGGGACTTGAGCAGAAATCAGATTCAGAGGTTGAAAAAGGACTGCTGATGCTGTTGGATTCTGACCTCCCTGCACTCAAAGTGGCTTTTCTGGAGCTACAGAACTCGAAATGGCGCGCTTCAAATTGTGTTGGAAAGTAGACATCCAGGGCTTTCCAGCAATATATAATAGTCCATACTTTGGCCAAGAATTGACGACGTAAACTGGCGTTCAACGCCAGCCTTCTGCCCAAATCTGGCGTCCAGCGCCAGAAAAGGATCCAAAACCAGAGTTGAACGCCCAAACTGGCACAAATACTGGGGTTCAACTCCACAAATGGCCTCTGCACGTGTAACACTCAAGCCCAAGCCCAAGCACACACCAAGTGGGCCCCGGAAGTGGATTTATGCATCAATTACTTACTCATGTAAACCCTAGTGACTAGTTTATTATAAATAGGACCTCTTACTATTGTATTAGGCATCCTGGATTGTATTTTGATCCTGTGATCACGTTTAAGGGGGCTGGCCATCTCGGCCATGCCTGGACCTTCACTTATGTATTTTCATACGGTAGAGTTTCTACACTCCATAGATTAAGGTGTGGAGCTCTGCTGTTCCTCAAAGATTAATGCAAAGTACTACTGTTTTCTATTCAATTCTTCTTATTTCGCTTCTAAGATATCCATTCGCACCCAAGAACGTGATGAAGGTGATGATTATGTGTGACGCTTATCACCATCTCCCTTATGAACGCGTGCCTGACAAACACTTCTGTTCTACATGAATTAAGCTAGAATGAGTATCTCTTAGATCTCCTAACCAGAATCTTCGTGGCGTAAGCTAGAATGATGGCGGCATTCAAGAGAATCCGGAAGGTCTAAACCTTGTCTGTGGTATTCCGAGTAGGATTCAATGATTGAATGACTGTGACGAGCTCCTAACTCGCGATTGCAGGGCGTTAGTGACAGACGCAAAAGGATAGTAAATCCTATTCCAGCATGATCGAGAACCGACAGATGAATAGCCGTGCCGTGACAGGGTGCGTGAGCATATTATTCACTGAGAGGATAAGATGAAGCCATTGGCAAGGGTGATGCCTCCAGACGATTAGCCGTGCCGTGACAGGGCATTGGATCATTTTCCCGTGAGATGACCGAAAGTAGCCGTTGACAGTGGTGATGTATCACATAAAGCCAGCCATGGAAAGGAGTAAGACTGATTGGATGAAGATAGCAGGAAAGCAGAGGTTCAGAGGAACGAAAAGCATCTCCATTCGCTTATCAGAAATTCCTGCCAATGAATCTACATAAGTATCTCTATCCCTTTTATTGTTTATTTTAATCTAATAAAGTATCATGTTTAAATCAGCCTGACTGAGATTTGCAAGGTGACCATAGCTTGCTTCATACCAACAATCTCCGTGGGATTCGACCCTTACTCACGTAAGGTATTACTTGGACGACCCAGTGCACTTGCTGGTTAGTTGTATCGAAGTTGTGACAATTATGAATTAAGATCAAAGCACCAAGCTTTGGAGCCAATACCAGGGATTGTTTGAGCCTGGACATCACAATTTCGTGCACCAAGTTTTTGGCGCCGTTGCCGGGGATTGTTCGTGTATGGACAACTGACGGTTCATCTTGTTGCTCAGATTAGGTAATTTTCTTTTTTATTTTATTTTCAAAAATATTTTCAAAAAAATTTTCTTCTGTTTTCGAAAAAAATAAAAATGTTTTCAAAGATTTATTCAAAATTTTTAAGAATGAATTCTAGTGTTTCATGATGATTTGTTGAATCCTGGCTGGCTGTAAGCCATGTCTAATCTTTTGGACTGGGGTTTCAACTTACCATCGCAAAAGAAGAGATTCTCACACACTTAGTTATTCTATACTTGAAAAGTATCCATATCTGCTGAAGCTTGGCTGGCCATTGGCCATGTCTAGTGTTTTGGACTGGAGCTTTCATTGAAAGCTTGGCTGGCTAGTGAGCCATGTCTAATTCCTGGACTGAAGCTTTAGACTAACATGGCAAGATTCCTGGAATTCATATTAAAAATTTTGGAATCCTTATTTTCCTTTTTCAATTAATTTTCGAAAAAATCCAAAAAAATTAGAAAATCATAAAAATCAAAAATATTTTTCTGTTTCTTGTTTGAGTCTTGAGTCATATCATAAGTTTGGTGTCACTTGCATATGCATCTAGCATTTTTTGAAAATTCCATGCATCCATAGTGTTCTTCATGATCTTCAAGTTGTTCTTGGTAAGTCTTCTTGTTTGATCTTGATGATTTTTTGTTTTGTGTCTTTTCATGTTTATCATATGCATTCTTGAATTCTTAGTGTCTAAGCATTAAAGAATTCTAAATTTGGTGTCTTGCATGTTTTCTTTGCATTAAAAATTTTTCAGAAATATGTTCTTGATGTTCATCATGACATTCAAAGTGTTCTTGGTGTTCATCTTGACATTCATAGCATTCTTGCATGCATCACATGTTTTGATCTAAAAATTTCATGCATTGCATATTTTTCATGTTTTTCATAAAAATTTCAAAAATCAAAAAATATCTTTCCCTTTTTCTCTCATCAAATTCGAAAATTGAGTTGACTTTTTCAAAAATTTTTAAAAATCAAATTGTTTCTCATGAGTCAAATCAAATTTTCAATTTGAAAATCTTATCTTTTTCAAAATCTTTTTCAAAAATCAAATCTTTTTCAAATTTCTTAGTTATTTTCGAAAATTCCAAAATTATTTTTCAAAAATCTTGTTCTTATTTTATATCATAATTTTCGAAAATAACAATAGCAATTAATGTTTTGATTAAAAAATTTGAAGTTTGTTACTTGCTTATTAAGAAAGATTCAAACTTTAAGTTCTAGAATCATATCTTGTGATTTCTTATGAATCAAGTCATTAATTGAGATTTTAAAAAAATCAAATCTTTTTCAAAAACTAATTTCTATCATATCTTTTCAAAAATATCTTCTTATCTTATCTTTTTCAAAAATATCTTTTCAAAATATCTTCTCTAACTTCCTAACTTCTTATCTTTTCAAAATTTGTTTCAACTAACTAATTAACGTTTTGTTTGTTTCTTAACTTTTTCAAAACTACCTAACAAACTCTCTCTCTCTAATTTTTGAAAATATCTCCCCCTTTTTCAAAAATTTCTTTTTAATTAACTAATTATTTTTATTTTTAATTTTATTTCAAAAAAAAATTTCGAAAAAAAACTAACAATTTTCAAAAACTATTTTCAAAAATCACTAACTCTTTTTCAAAATAATTTTCGAAAATTATCCCTCCCTCATCTCATTCTATTTATTCATTCATATCCTAACATCTCATCTCACATCTCTTCCATTGGTACAGTTGTGTTTCTTCCCTTACATCACATCCTTTATCTCCCCCTCTTCTTCTACTTACAAAGAGATCCCTATACTGTGGTATAAAGGATCTCTATTATTATTATCATTTTTCTGGCCATTCTTCTTTGTCATATGAGCAGGAGCAAGGATAAGAACATTCTTGTGGAAGCAGATCCAGAATCTGAAAGGACTCTGAAGAGAAAATTAAGAGAAGCTAAAATACAACAATCCAGAGATAACCTTTCAGAAATTTTCGAACAGGCAGAGGAGATGGCAGCCGAAAATAATAATAATGTAAGGAAGATGCTTGGTGACTTTACTGCACCTAATTCCAATTTACATGGAAGAAGCATCTCCATTCCTGCCATTGGAGCAAACAACTTTGAGCTGAAACCTCAATTAGTTTCTCTGATGCAGCAGAACTGCAAATTTCATGGACTTCCATCTGAAGATCTTTTTCAGTTCTTAACTGAATTCTTGCAGATATGTGATACTGTTAAGACTAATGGAGTAGATCCTGAAGTCTACAGGCTCATGCTTTTCCCTTTTGCTGTAAGAGACAGAGCTAGATTATGGTTGGATTGTCAACCCAAAGACAGCCTGAACTCTTGGGATAAGCTGGTCACGGCTTTCTTAGCCAAGTACTTTCCTCCTCAAAAGCTGAGCAAGCTTAGAGCTGATGTTCAAACCTTCAGACAGAAAGAAGGTGAATCCCTCTATGAAGCTTGGGAAAGATACAAACAGTTGACCAAAAAGTGTCCTTCTGACATGCTTTCAGAATGGACCATCCTGGATATATTCTATGATGGTTTATCTGAGCTATCAAAGATGTCACTGGACACTTCTGCAGGTGGATCCATTCACCTAAAGAAAACGCCTGCAGAAGCTCAAGAACTCATTGACATGGTTGCTAATAACCAGTTCATGTACACTTCTGAAAGGAATCCTGTGAGTAATGGGACGCCTATGAAGAAGGGAGTTCTTGAAGTTGATACTCTGAATGCCATATTGGCTCAGAATAAAATATTGACTCAGCAAGTCAATATGATCTCTCAGAGTCTGCATGGAATGCAAGCTGCATCCAACAGTACTCAAGAGGCATCTTCTGAAGAAGAAGCCTATGATCCTGAGAACCCTGCAATAGCAGAGGTAAATTACTTAGGTGAACCTTATGGAAACACCTATAACTCAACATGGAGAAATCATCCAAATTTCTTATGGAAGGATCAAAAGCCCCAACAAGGCTTTAATAATGGTGGAAGAAACAGGTTTAGCAATAGCAAGCCTTTTCCATCATCAACTCAGCAACAGACAGAGAACTCTGGACAAAACGCTTCTAATTTAGCAAATCTAGTCTCTGATCTATCTAAGGCCACTGTAAGTTTCATGAATGAAACAAGGTCTTCCATTAGAAATTTGGAAGCACAAGTGGGCCAGCTGAGTAAAAGGATCACTGAAATCCCTCCTAGTACTCTCCCAAGCAATACAGAAGAGAACCCACAAGGAGAGTGCAAGGCCATTGACATAAGCGCCATGGCCGAACCTGTGAGGAGAGGAGAGGACGTGAATCCCAAGGAGGAAGACCTCCTGGGACGTCCAGTGATCAATAAGGAGCTTCCCTCTGGGGAACCAAAGGACTCTGAGGCTCATCTAGAGACCATAGAGATTCCATTGAACCTCCTTATACCCTTCATGAGCTCTGATGAGTATTCCTCTTCAGAAGAGAATGAGGATGTTACTGAAGAGCAAACTGCCAAGTTTCTTGGTGCAATCATGAAGCTGAATGCCAAATTATTTGGCATTGATACTTGGGAAGTTGAACCTCCCTTGTTCATCAATGAACTAAGTGATCTGGATCAACTGACATTGCCTCAGAAGAGACAGGATCCTGGAAAGTTCATATTACCTTGTACCATAGGCACCATGATCTTTAAAGCTCTGTGTGACCTTGGTTCAGGTATAAACCTCATGCCCCTCTCTGTAATAGAGAAACTGGGAATCTATGGGGTGCAAGCTGCTAAAATCTCATTAGAGATGGCAGACAGCTCTAGAAAACAGGCTTATGAACAAGTAGAGGACGTGTTAGTAAAGGTTGAAGGCCTTTACATCCCTGCTGATTTCATAGTCCTGGATACTGGAAAGGAGGAGGATGAATCCATCATCCTAGGAAGACCTTTCTTGGCCACAGCAAGAGCTGTGATTGATGTTGACAGAGGTGAAATAGTCCTTCAATGGAATGAGAACTCCCTTGTATTCAAAACTCAAGGATCTCCCTCTGCAACCATGGAGAGGAAGCAGGAAAAGCTTCACTCCAAGCAGAGTCAACCAGAGCCCCCACAGTCAAACTCCAAGTTTGGTGTTGGGAGGCCACAACCAAACTCTAAGTTTGGTGTTGAACTCCCATATCCAAACTCTAAGTTTGGTGTTAGAGAGTCTCAACAAAGCTCTGCACATCTGTGAGGCTCCATGAGAGCCCACTTTCAAGCTATTGACATTAAAGAAGCGCTTGTTGGGAGGCAACCCAATGTTTATCTAATTCTTATTTTTATTGTTTTTCATGTTTTCTTAGGTTCATGATCATGTGGAGTCACAAAATAAACAAAAAAATCAAAAACGGAACCAAAAACAGCAGAAGAATAATCACACCCTAGAGGAGCATCTGTCTGGCGTTCAGCGCCAGAACAGAGCATGGTTCTGGCGCTGAACACCCAAAAAGGGCAGCTTCTGGGCGCTGAACGCCAGAACAGGCATGGTTCTGGCGTTCAACGCCAGAAATGGCACACAGATGGGCGTTGAACGCCCAAAATGGCCACCAACCTGGCGCTGAACGCCCAGAGTTGTGTGCAAGGGCATTCTGCATGCCTAAATTGGTGCAGGGATGTAAATGCCTTGACACCTCAGGATCTGTGGACCTCACAGGATCCCCACCTACCTCCACTCACTCTCTTCTCTCTTCTCAATCATCCTCTATTCCCAATAAACACTCATCCTTTCTGTCTTCCGTTTACCACTCACACCCATACACCCACTTACCTTTAAAAATTCAACATCTCTCCCCCACCCAATCCCACCCATATGGCCGAATACACACAGCTATCCATCTCCTCCATATCCTCTTCTTCTTCTATTCTTTCTTCTTTTGCTCGAGGGCGAGCAACATTCTAAGTTTGGTGTGGTAAAAGCATAGCTTTTTTGTTTTTTCCATAACCATTGATGGCACCTAAGGCCAGAGAAACCTCTAGAAAGAGGAAAGGGAAGACAAAAGCTTCCATTAAGGGTCTATAGCTCAGTGGTAGAACATTTGACTGCAAATCAAGAGATCCCTGAGATACCTCAGGGGATACATTTTCTTCCACACAATTATTGGAAGCAACTAAGGGTGGAACATCAAGAGCACTCCTTCATCCTTCATGAAATCAGAGAAGATCTAAAAGCAATGAAGGAGGAGCAACAAAGACAAGGAAGAGACATAGAAGAGCTCAAGGACATCACTAAGGTGGATTCATTCCTTGTTCTTCTTTCTTCTGTTTTTCGTTTTCTATGTTATGTGCTTATCTATGTTTGTGTCTTCATTACATGATCATTAGTAGTTAGTAACTTTGTCTTAAAGTTATAAATGTCCTATGAATCCATCACCTCTCTTAAATGAAAAATGTTTTAATTCAAAAGAACAAGAAGTACATGAGTTTCGAATTTATCCTTGAACTTAGCTTAATTATATTGATGTGGTGACAATGCTTCTTGTTTTCTGAATGTATGCTTGAACAGTGCATATGTCTTTTGAAGTTGTTGTTTAAGAATGTTAAATATGTTGGCTCTTGAAAGAATGATGACTAGGAGACATGTTATTTGATAATCTGAAAAATCATAAAAATGATTCTTGAAGCAAGAAAAAGCAGCAAAGAACAAAGCTTGCAGAAAAAAAAAATGAGAAAAAAATAGGCGAAAAAAAAAAAATAGAAAGAAAAAGAAAAAGCAAGCAGAAAAAGCCAATAACCCTTAAAACCAAAAGGCAAGGGCAAATAAAAAGGATCCCAAGGCTTTGAGCATCAGTGGATAGGATGGCCTAAAGGAATAAAATCCTGGTCTAAGCGGCTAAACCAAGCTGTCCCTAACCATGTGCTTGTGGCGTGTAGGTGTCAAGTGAAAACTTGAGACTGAGCGGTTAAAGTCAAGGTCCAAAGCAAAAAAAGAGTGTGCTTAAGAACCCTGGACACCTCTAATTGGGGACTTTAGCAAAGCTGAGTCACAATCTGAAAAGGTTCACCCAATTATGTGTCTGTGGCATTTATGTATCCGGTGGTAATATTGGAAAACAAAGTGCTTAGGGCCACGGCCAAGACTCATAAAGAAGCTGTGTTCAAGAATCATCATACTGAACTAGGAGAATCAATAACGCTATCTGAACTCTGAGTTCCTATAGATGCCAATCATCCTGAACCTCAATGGATAAAGTGAGATGCCAAAACTATTCAAGAGGAAAAAAGCTATAAGTCCCGCTCATATGATTGAAGCTCTGTTTCATTGATGGTTTGGAATTTATAGTATATTCTCTTCTTTTTATCCTATTTGATTTTCAGTTGCTTGGGGACAAGCAACAATTTAAGTTTGGTGTTGTGATGAGCGGATAATTTATACGCTTTTTGGCATTGTTTTTAGTGTGTTTTTAGTAGGATCTAGTTACTTTTAGGGATGTTTTCCTTAGTTTTTATGTTAAATTCACATTTCTGGACTTTACTATGAGTTTGTGTGTTTTTCTGTGATTTCAGGTATTTTCTGGCTGAAATTGAGGGACTTGAGCAGAAATCAGATTCAGAGGTTGAAAAAGGACTGCTGATGCTGTTGGATTCTGACCTCCCTACACTCAAAGTGGATTTTCTGGAGCTACAGAACTCGAAATGGCGCGCTTCCAATTGCGTTGGAAAGTAGACATCCAGGGCTTTCCAGCAATATATAATAGTTCATACTTTGGCCAAGAATTGACGATGTAAACTGGCTTTCAACGCCAGCCTTCTGCCCAAATCTGGCGTCCAGCGCCAGAAAAGGATCCAAAACCAGAGTTGAACGCCCAAACTGGCACAAATACTGGCGTTCAACTCCACAAATGGCCTCTGCACGTGTAACACTCAAGCCCAAGCCCAAGCACACACCAAGTGGGCCCCGGAAGTGAATTTATGCATCAATTACTTACTCATGTAAACCCTAGTGACTAGTTTATTATAAATAGGACCTCTTACTATTGTATTAGGCATCCTGGATTGTATTTTGATCCTGTGATCACGTTTAAGGGGGCTGGCCATCTCGGCCATGCCTGGACCTTCACTTATGTATTTTCATACGGTAGAGTTTCTACACTCCATAGATTAAGGTGTGGAGCTCTGCTGTTCCTCAAAGATTAATGCAAAGTACTACTGTTTTCTATTCAATTCTTCTTATTTCGCTTCTAAGATATCCATTCGCACCCAAGAACGTGATGAAGGTGATGATTATGTGTGACGCTCATCACCATCTCCCCTATGAACGCGTGCCTGACAAACACTTCTGTTCTACATGAATTAAGCTAGAATGAGTATCTCTTAGATCTCCTAACCAGAATCTTCGTGGCGTAAGCTAGAATGATGGCGGCATTCAAGAGAATCCGGAAGGTCTAAACCTTGTCTGTGGTATTCCGAGTAGGATTCAATGATTGAATGACTATGACAACCTCCTAACTCGCGATTGCAGGGCGTTAGTGACAGACGCAAAAGGATAGTAAATCCTATTCCAGCATGATCGAGAACCGACAGATGAATAGCCGTGCCGTGACAGGGTGCGTGAGCATATTATTCACTGAGAGGATAAGATGAAGCCATTGGCAAGGGTGATGCCTCCAGACGATTAGCCGTGCCGTGACAGGGCATTGGATCATTTTCCCGTGAGATGACCGAAAGTAGCCGTTGACAGTGGTGATGTATCACATAAAGCCAGCCATGGAAAGGAGTAAGACTGATTGGATGAAGATAGCAGGAAAGCAGAGGTTCAGAGGAACGAAAAGCATCTCCATTCGCTTATCTGAAATTCCTGCCAATGAATCTACATAAGGATCTCTATCCCTTTTATTGTTTATTTTAATCTAATAAAGTTTCATGTTTAAATCAGCCTGACTGAGATTTGCAAGGTGTCCATAGCTTGCTTCATACCAACAATCTCCGTGGGATTCGACCCTTACTCACGTAAGGTATTACTTGGACGACCCAGTGCACTTGCTGGTTAGTTGTATCGAAGTTGTGACAATTATGAATTAAGATCAAAGCACCAAGCTTTGGAGCCATTACCAGGGATTGTTCGAGCCTGGACATCACAATTTCGTGCACCAGGGATGTATCCACTGACAACGGTGATGCCCTTGCATAAAGCCATCCATGGAAAGGAGTAAGACTGATTGGATGAAAGCATCTCTATTCGCTTATCTGAAATTCTCACCAATGATTTACATAAGTCTTTCTATCCCTGTTTTATTAATTAATTTCGAAAACCCCATTACTATTTTATATCCGCCTGACTGAGATTTACAAGGTGACCATAGCTTGCTCCATACCAACAATCTCCGTGGGATTCGACCCTTACTCACGTAAGGTATTACTTGGATGACCTAGTGCACTTGCTGGTTAGTTGTGCGAAGTTGTGAACCATGGTATTGGCATCATGTTTTTGGCGCCATTACCAGGGAAAGAAAGAGCAATGAATTTTACATAATCAAAGTGTAATCACAATTTCGTCCACCAAGTTTTTGGCACCGTTGTCGGGGAAAGAAAGAGCAATGAATTTTATATAATCAAAGTGTAATCACAATTTCTGCGCACCAAGTTTTTGGCGCCGTTGCCGGGGATTATTTGAGTTTGGACAATTGACGGTTCATCTTGTTGCTCAGATTAGGTAATTTTCTTTTTGTTTTCTTTTCAAAAATTTTTCAAAAATCTTTCAAAATTTTCTCTTTTGTTTTCGAAAAAAAATAAAAATGTTTTCAAAAATATATTTTTCTTCATAATTTTTAAGAATGAATTCTAGTGTTTCATGAAGCATGTGAAGCCTGGCTGGCTGTAAAGCCATGTCTAAATTCATTTGGACTGAGGCTTCCAATTTGTTATCAAGAGCAAGCTAGTTGGTGCTAATCCACCTACTGCTGATTCATGATCTACCTGTTACATGCTAAAGCTTGGCTGGCTATTAAGCCATGCCTGACCCTTTGATTGGAGCTTTAGATTAAGAACATAAGATTACTGGAATTCATATTAAAAATTTTGGAATCCTTATTTTTCTTTTTCAATGAATTTTCAAAAAAAAAAATACAAAAAAATTGAAAATCATAAAAATCAAAATATTTTTTGTGTTTCTTGTTTGAGTCATGTGTCATGTTATAAGTTTGGTGTCAATTGCATGTGCATCTTGCATTTTTCGAAAAAAATCATGCATTCATAGTGTTCTTCATGATCTTCAAGTTGTTCTTGGTATGTCTTCTTGTTTGATCTTTGCATTTGCATGTTTTGTGTCTTTTCTTGTTTTTCATATGCATTCTTGGATTCTTAGTGTCTAAGCATTAAAGAATTCTAAGTTTGCTGTCCTGCATGTTTTCTTTGCATTAAAAATTTTTTCAAAAACGTGTTCTTGATGTTCATCATGATCTTCATAGTGTTCTTGGTGTTCATCTTGACATTCATAGCATTCTTGCATGCATCACATGTTTTGATCTAAAATTCTCATGCATTGCATAATTTTCATGTTTTTCTCTCTCATCATAAAAATTCAAAAATCAAAAAATATATTTCCCTTTTTCTATCTTAAAATTTCGAAAATTAGATTTGACTTTATCAAAAAATTTTTAAAATCTAGTTGTTTTCATGAGTCAAATCGAATTTTCAATTTAAAAATCTCATCTTTTTCAAAATCTTTTTCAAAATTCTTAGTTATTTTTGAAAATTCCAAAATATTTTTCAAAAATCTTTTTCTTATTTTTATATCAAATTTTCGAAAATAACATAATCAATTAATGTTTTGATTCAAAAATTTCAAGTTTGTTACTTGCTTGTTAAGAAAGATTCAAACTTTAAGTTCTAGAATCATATCTTGTGATTTCTTGTGAATCAAGTCATTAATTGAGATTTCAAAAATCAAATCTTTTTCAAAAACTAATTTCAATCATATCTTTTCAAAAATATCTTCTTATCTTAGCTTTTTCAAAAATTTGATTTCAAAATATCTTTTCTAACTTCCTATCTTCTTATGTTTTCAAAATTTATTTTCAAAATTTGTTTCAACTAACTAACTAACTTTTTGTTTGTTTCTTATCTTTTTCAAAACTACCTAACTAAATCTCTCTCTCTAATTTTCGAAAATATCTTCCCTCTTTTTCAAAATTTCTTTTTAATTAACTAATTATTTTAATTTTTGATTTTAATTTTCAAAAACTACTAACATTTTTCAAAAAGTATTTTCGAAAATCACTAACTCTTTTTCAAAAATAATTTTCGAAAATTCTCCTTCTCTCTCATCTTATTCTATTTATTTATTCATCTACTAACATCTCTTCCTCACATCACTCACCAAATTCGAACCCCCTCTTCTATCTGTGTTCGAATTTTTCTTCTTCTCTTCTTCTACTAACAATAAGGAACCTCTCTACTGTGACATAGAGGATTCCTCTTCTTTTCTTGTTCTCTTCTCTTTCTTATGAGCATGAACAAGGAAAAAGGCATTCTTGTTGAAGCTGATCCAGAACCTGAAAGGACTCTAAAGAGGAAACTAAGAGAAGCTAAATTACAACAATCCAGAGACAACCTTATTGAAAATTTCGAACAAGTAAAGGAGATGGCAGCCGAACCCAACAACAATAATGCAAGGAGGATGTTTGGTGACTTTACTGCACCTAATTCCAATTTACATGGAAAAAGCATCTCCATTCCTGCCATTGGAGCAAACAACTTTGAGCTGAAACCTCAATTAGTTTCTCTGATGCAGCAGAACTGCAAGTTTCATGGACTTCCATCTGAAGATCCTTTTCAGTTCTTAACTAAATTCTTGCAGATCTGTGATACTGTTAAGACTAATGGAGTAGATCCTGAAGTCTATAGGCTCATGCTTTTCCCTTTTGCTGTAAGAGACAGAGCTAGAGTGTGGTTGGACTCTCAACCCAGATATAGCCTGAACTCTTGGGATAAGCTGGTCACGGCTTTCTTAGCCAAGTTCTTTCCTCCTCAAAAGCTTAGTAAACTTAGAGTGGACGTTCAGACCTTCAGACAGAAAGAAGGTGAATCCCTCTATGAAGCCTAGGAGAGATACAAAGGACTGACCAAAAAGTGTCCTACTGACATGCTTTCAGAATGGACCATCCTGGATATATTCTATGATGGTTTATCTGAGCTATCAAAGATGTCATTGGACACTTCTGCAGGTGGATCCATTCACCTAAAGAAAACGCCTGCAGAAGCTCAAGAACTCATTGACATGGTTGCTAATAACCAGTTCATGTACACTTCTGAGAGGAATCCTATGAGTAATGGGACGCCTATGAAGAAGGGAGTTCTTGAAGTTGATACTCTGAATGCCATATTGGGTCAGAACAAAATATTGACTCAGCAAGTCAACATGATCTCTCAGAGTCTGAATGGAATGCAAGCTGCATCCAACAATACTCAAGAGGCATCTTCTGAAGAAGAAGCTTATGATCCTGAAAACCCTGTAATAGCAGAGGTAAATTACATGGGTGAACCTTATGGAAACACCTATAATTCATCATGGAGAAATCATCCAAATTTCTCATGGAAGGATCAAAAGCCTCAATAAGGCTTTAATAATGGTGGAAGAAACAGGTTTAGCAATAGCAAGCCTTTTCCATCATCCACTCAGCAACAGACAGAGAATTCTGAGCAGAATCCATCTAGCTTAGCAAACTTAGTCTCTGATCTATCTAAGGCCACTGTGAGTTTCATGAATGAAACAAGGTCTTCCATTAGAAATTTGGAAGCACAAGTGGGCCAGCTGAGTAAAAGGATCACTGAAATACCTCCTAGTACTCTCCCAAGCAATACAGAAGAGAATCAAAAAGGAGAGTGCAAGGCCATTGACATAACAAAAATGGCCGAACCCAATGAAGGAGAGGAGGACGTGAATCCCAAGGAGGAAGACCTCCTGGGACGTCCAGTGATCAATAAGGAGCTTCCCTCTGAGGAACCAAAGGACTCTGAGGCTGATCTAGAGACCATAGAGATTCCATTGAACCTCCTTATGCCCTTCATGAGCTCTGATGAGTATTCCTCTTTTGAAGAGAATGAGGATGTTACTGAAGAGCAAACTGCCAGGTTTCTTGGTGCAATCATGAAGCTGAATGCCAAATTATTTGGCATTGATACTTGGGAAGATGAACCTCCCTTGTTCATCAATGAACTAAGTGATATGGATCAACTGACATTGCCTCAGAAGAGACAGGATCCTAGAAAGTTCATAATACCTTGTACTATAGGCACCATGATCTTTAAGGCTCTGTGTGACCTTGGTTCAGGGATAAACCTCATGCCCCTCTCTGTAATAGAGAAACTGAGAATCTATGGGGTGCAAGCTGCTAAAATCTCATTAGAGATGGCAGATAATTCCAGAAAACAGGCTTATGGACAAGTAGAGGACGTGTTAGTAAAGGTTGAAGGCCTTTACATCCCTGCTGATTTCATAGTCCTGGATACTGGAAAGGAAGAGGATGAATCCATCATCCTAGGAAGACCTTTCCTAGCCACAGCAAGAGCTGTGATTGATGTGGACAGAGGAGAATTGGTCCTTCAATTAAATAAGGACAACCTTGTGTTTACAACTCAAGGATCTCTCTCTGCATCCTTGGAGAGGAAGCAGAAAAAGCTTCTCTCAAAGCAGAGTCAACCAAAGCCCCCATAGTCAAACTCTAAGTTTGGTGTTGGGAGGCCACAACCAAACTCTAAGTTTGGTGTCAAACCCCCATATCCAAACTCTAAGTTTGGTGTTGGGAGGTCTCAACAAAGCTCTGCACATCTGTGAGGCTCCTTGAGAGCCCACTGTCAAGCTATTGACATTAAAGAAGCGCTTGTTGGGAGGCAACCCAATTTTTATCTAACTATATTTTTCTTGGTTATATGTCTTTATAGGTTCATGATCATGTGGAGTCACAAAATAAATATAAAAATTGAAAACGGAATCAAAAACAGCAGAAGAAAAATCACACCCTGAAGGAAGCATCTGCCTGGCGTTCAACGCCAGAACAGAGCATGGTTCTGGCGCTGAACGCCCAAAATGGGCAGTATCTGGGTGCTGAACGCCAGAATTGCACCCTGGATAGGAGCTGGCGTTGAACGCCCAGAACAAGCATGGTTCTGGCGTTCAACTCCAGAAATGGCCAGTAAATGGGCGTTGAACACCCAAAATGGGCACCAACCTGGCGCTGAACGCCCAGAGTTGTGTGCAAGGGCATTTTACATGCCTAATTTGGTGCAAGGTTGTAAATCCTTGAACACCTCAGGATCTGTGGACCCCACAGGATCCCCACCTACCTCCACTGACTTCTTCTCACCCCTCTTTCACAAAATCCCATAAACACTCTTCCCTAAAACCCTTCACCAATCACCTCAATCTCTCTTCCCCATAAACCTACCTCATAAACTCCACCTACCTTCAAAATTCAAAATCAATTTCCCACCCAAATCCACCCTAAATGGCCGAACCTTCACCCCCCTCCCTTCCCTATATATAGCCCTCCATTCTTCCTCATTTTCACACAACACAACCCCTTCTTCCTCTCCTCCATTTCTTCTTCTTCTTCATCTATTCTTTCTTCTCTTGCTCGAGGGCGAGCAAAATTTTAAGTTTGGTATGGTAAAAGCATAAGCTTTTTGTTTTTCCATTACCATTGATGGCACCTAAGACCGGAGAATCCTCTAGAAAAGGAAAAGGAAAGACAAAAGCTTCTACCTCCGAGTCATAGGAGATGGAAAGGTTCATCTCGAAAGCCCATCAAGACAACTTCTATGATGTTGTGGCCAAGAAGAAGGTGATCCCTGAGGTCCCTTTCAAACTCAAAAGAAATGAGTATCCGGAGATCCGACATGAAATTCAAAGAAGAGGTTGGGAAGTTCTAACAAATCCCATCCAACAAGTCGGCATCCTAATAGTTCAAGAGTTCTATGTTAATTCATGGATCACCAAGAACCATGATCAAAGTAAGAACCCAGATCCAAAGAACTATGTTACAATGGTTCGGGGGAAATACTTAGATTTTAGTCCGGAAAATGTGAGGTTGGCGTTCAACTTGCCAAACATGGAAGAGAACGCACGCCCCTACACAAGGAGATTCAACTTTGATCAAAGGTTGGACCAAGTCCTTATGGACATATGTGTAGAAGGAGCTCAATGGAAAATTGACTCAAAAGGCAAACCGGTTCAACTAAGAAGACTGGACCTGAAGCCTGTAGCTAGAGGATGGTTGGAGTTCATTCAATGCTCAATCATTCCCACTAGCAACCGGTCTGAAGTTACTATAGACCGGGCCATCATGATCCATAGCATCATGATTGGAGAAGAGGTGGAAGTTCATGAGATTATACCTTAAGAACTCTACAAGGTGGCTGACAAGTCCTCAACTATGGCAAGGTTAGCCTTTCCTCACCTCATTTGCCACCTATGCAATTCGGCTGGGGTTGACATAGAGGGAGATATCCTCATTGAAGAGGACAAGCCCATCACTAAGAAAAAGATGGAGCAAGCAAGAGAGCCCATTCATGGAGCTCAAGAGGCATATGAAGCTCATCACCAAGAGCCAACATATTTAACATTCATAAACATCAACTTCAAAAAACATATGCACTGCTCAAGCATTCATTCAGAAAACAAAAAGTGTTGCCACCACATCAAAATAATTAAACTAGTTTCAAGGATGAATTTGAAACCCTGTACTTCTTATTCTTTTGTAATTAAAACATTTTTCATTCAAGAGAGGTGATGGATTCATATTCATAACTTTAAGGCATAGACACTTAGACACTAATGATCATATAGTAAAGACACAAACATAATTAAACATGAAGCATGGAAACCGAAAAAAAGGAAAATAAATAAATAAGGAGATTAAGGAATGAGTCCACCTTAGTGAGGGTGGCATTTTCCTCTTCTTGAAGAACCAATGGTGCTCTTGAGCTCCTCTATGTCTCTTCCTTGTCTTTCTTGCTCCTCCCTCATAGCTCTTTGATCTTCTCTAATTTCATGGAGGATGATGGAGTGCTCTTGATGCTCCACTCTTAGTTGTCCCACGTTGGAACTTAATTCTCCTAGGGAAGTGTTGATTTGTTCCCAATAATTATGTGGAGGAAAGTGCATCCCCTGAGGCATCTCAGGGATTTCATGGTGAGGAATTTCCTCATGCTCATGTTGAGGTCCATGATCTCCTATTTGCTCTATCCTTTTCTTAGTGATGGGCTTATCCTCTTCAATGAGGATATCTCCCTCTATATCAATTCCAGCCGAATTGCAGAGGTGGCAAATGAGGTAAGGAAAGGCTAACCTTGCCCAAGTGGAGGACTTGTCAGCTACCTTGTAAAGTTCTTCAGGTATAATCTCATGAACTTCCATCTCCTCTCCAATCATGATACTATGGATCATGATGGCCCGGTCTATAGTAACTTCAGACCGGTTACTAGTAGGAATGATTGAGCGTTGAATGAACTCTAGCCATCCCCTAGCCACTAGTTTGAGGTCATGCGTTCTTAGTTGAACCGGCTTGCCCTTTGAGTTAATTTTCCATTGAGCTCCTTCCACACATATGTCCATGAGGACTTGGTCCAACCTTTGATCAAAGTTGACTCTTCTAGTGTAGGGGCGTGTATTTTCTTCCATCATTGGCAAGTTGAACGCCAACCTTACATTTTTCGGACTGAAATCTAAGTATTTCCCCCGAACCATGGTAAACCAATGCTTTGGATTTGGGTTCACACTTTGATCATGGTTCCTTGTGATCCATGCGTTTGCATAGAACTCTTGAACCATTAAGATCCCGACTTGTTGAATGGGGTTGGTGAGAACTTCCCAACCTCTTCTTTGAATCTCAAGTCGGATCTCCGGATACTCATTCCTTTTGAGCATGAAAGGAACCTCAGGGATCACTTTCTTCTTGGCCACAATTTCATAGAAGTGGTCTTGATGGACCTTAGAGATGAATCTCTCCATCTCCCATGACTCAGAGGTGGAAGCAATTGCCTTCCCTTTCCTCTTTCTAGAGGTTTCTCTGGCCTTAGGTGCCATAAATGGTTATGGAAAAACAAAAAGCTATGCTTTTACCACACCAAACTTAAAATGTTTGCTCGTCCCCGAGCAAAAGAAGAAAGAAAGAAGTATAAGAAGAAGAAAAATAGAGGAGAGTGAGAGAGAGATGGTTTCGGCCAAGGGGAAGAAGAGAGGGTTTTGTTGTGTGAAAATGAAGAGGGAATGAGGGGTTTATATAGGAGTGGGGAGGGGTTTAGGGTTCGGCCATTTAGGATTGGGTTTGGGAGGGAAATTATTTTGAATTTAAAGGTAGGTGGGGTGTTTTGGGGAAGAGAGGATGGATGTGATTGGTGAATAGGTGATGGGGAAGAGTGATTGAGTTGATTGGTGAGGGGTATTTGGGGAAGAGAGTTATGGAAAGGTGTGAAGAGGAGAGAAGAAGTAGATGGGGATCCTGTGGGGTCCACAGATCCTGAGGGAATCCTGTGGGGTCCACAGATCCTGAGGTGTTTGAGGATTTCTCATCCCTTCACCTTTTAGACGTGTAAAACGCCCTATATATGCAATCCTGGGGTTTAACGCCAGACTGCAGCATGTTTCTGGCATTAAACGCCACTTCCTTGCTTGTTTTGGGCGTTCAACGCCAGTCTATAGCATGTTTCTGGCGTTGAACGCCAGTGTGGTGCATGTTTCTGGCGTTAAACGCCAGTCTGATGCTTGTTTCTAGCGTTTAACGCCAGCTTTCCTCTGGGTGCAATCCTGGCATTTAAATGCCAGACTGCTGCTTGTTTCTGGTGTTTAACGCCAGTTTCATGCTCTGTTCTGGCGTTAAACGCCAGCCAGATGCTCTTTACTGGCGTTTAAACGCCAGTAAGCCCTTCCTCCAGGGTGTGCTATTTTCAATGCTGTTTTTCATTCTGTTTTCGATTTTTCAGTAGTTTTTATGACTCCACATGATCATCAACCTAATAAAACATGAAATAAGAAAGAGAAAATAAAATAGATATAATTAAATAACATTGGGTTACCTCCCAACAAGCGCTTCTTTAATGTCAATAGCTTGACAGTGAGCTCTCATGGAGCCTCACAGATAATCAGAGCAAGGTTGGAACCTCCCAACACCAAACTTAGAGTTTGAATGTGGGGGTTCAACACCAAACTTAGTGTTTGGTTGTGGCCTCCCAACACCAAACTTAGAGTTTGATTATGGGGGCTTTCGTTGACTCTGCAGTGAGAGAAACTTTTCATGCTTCCTCTCCATGGTTACAGAAGGAGATCCTTGAGTTTTAAACACAAGGTAGTCCTCATTCAGTTGAAGGATTAATTCTCCTCTGTCCACATCAATCACAGCTCTTGCTGTGGCTAGGAAGGGTCTTCTAAGGATGATGGATTCATCCTAATCCTTCCCAGTATCCAGGATTATGAAATCAGCAGGGATGTAAAGGCATTCAACCTTTACTAGCACGTCCTCTACTTGTCCATAAGCCTGTTTTCTAGAGTTGTCTGCCATCTCTAATGAGATTCTGGCAGCTTGCACCTCAAAGATTCCCAGTTTCTCCATTACAGAGAGTGGCTTGAGGTTTATCCCTGATCCAAGGTCACATAGAGCCTTCTCAAAGGTCATGGTGCCTATGGTACAAGGTATTAAGAACTTTCCAGGATCCTGTTTCTTCTGAGGCAATCTCAGTTGATCCAGATCACTCAGTTCATTGATGAGCAAAGGAGGTTCATCTTCCCAAGTCTCATTACCAAATAATTTGGCATTCAACTTCATGATTGCACCAAGGTACTTGGCAACGTGCTCTTCAGTAACATCTTCATTCTCTTCAGAAGAAGAATACTCATCAGAGCTCATGAATGGCATAAGGAGGTTTAATGGAATCTCTATGGTCTCTAGATGAGCCTCAGATTCCTTTGGTTCCTCAGAGGAAAGCTCCTTATTGATCACTGGACATCCCAGGAGGTCTTCCTCACTGGGGTTCACGTCCTCTCCCTCCCTTGTAGGTTCGGCCATGATGATCAGTTCAATGGCCTTGCACTCTCCTTTTGGATTTTCTTCTGTATTGCTTGGGAGAGTACTATGAGGGGTTTCAGTGATCCTTTTACTCAGCTGGCCCACTTGTGCCTCCAGATTTCTAATGGAGGACCTTGTTTCATTCATGAAACTTAAAGTGGCCTTAGATAGATCAGAGACTATATTTGCTAAGCTAGATGGATCCTGCTCAGAGCTCTCTGACTGTTGCTGAGTGGATGATGGAAAAGGCTTGCTATTGCTAAACCTGTTTCTTCCACCATTATTAAAGCCTTGTTGAGGCTTTTGTTGATCCTTCCATGAGAAATTTGGATGATTTTTCCATGAGGGATTATAGGTGTTTCCATAGGGTTCACCCATGTAATTCACCTCTGCTATTGCAGGGTTCTCAGGATCATAAGCTTCTTCTTCAGAAGATGCCTCTTTAGTACTGTTGGATGATTCCTTCAATCCATTCAGACTCTGAGAGATCATATTGACTTGTTGAGTCAATATTTTATTCTGAGCCAATATGGCATTCAAAGTATCAATTTCAAGAACTTCCTTCCTCATAGGCGTCCCATTATTCACAAGATTCCTTTCAGAAGTGTACATGAACTGGTTATTTGCAACCATGTCAATGAGTTCTTGAGCTTCTGCAGGCATTTTCTTTAGGTGAATGGATTCACCTGCAGAATGGTCCAATGACATCTTAGATAGTTCAGACAGACCATCATAGAAGATATCCAAGATGGTCCATTCTGAAAGCATGTCAGAAGGACACTTTTTGGTCAGTTCCTTTTATCTCTCCCAAGCTTCATAGAGGGATTCACCTTCCTTTTGTCTGAAGGTTTGAACATCCACTCTAAGCTTGCTAAGCTTTTGAAGAGGAAAGAAATTGGCTAAGAAAGTCGTGACCAGCTTATCCTAAGAGTTCAGGCTATCTTTAGGTTGAGAGTCCAACTAAATTCTAGCTCTGTCTCTTACAGCAAATGGGAAAAGCATAAGCCTGTAGACCTTGGGATCAACCCCATTGGTCTTAACAGTATCACAGATCTGCAAGAATTCAGTTAAGAACTAAAAAGGATCTTCAGATGGAAGTCCATAAAACTTGCAATTCTGTTGCATCAGAGAAGCTAATTGAGGTTTCAGCTCAAAATTGTTTGCTCCAATGGCAGGGATTGAGATGCTTCTTCCATGTAAATTGGAATTTGGTGCAGTGAAGTTACCAAGAATCTTCCTTGCATTGTTATTATTTTCGGCCATGTTGTCTTCTTTTTCAATAATTTCTGTCATATTTTCTCCAGAGAGTTGTGCTTTGGCTTCCCTTAGCTTCCTCTTCAGAGTCCTTTCAGGTTCAGGATCAGCTTCAACAAGAATGTTCTTATCCTTGTTCATGCTCATATGAAAAAGAAGAAAACAGAAAAGAAAATATAGAATCCTCTATGTCACAGTATAGAGATTCCTTTATGTGAGTATAAGAATAGAAGAATAGAAGAAGAGAAATTCGAACACCAAGAGGAAGAGATGGTTCGAATTTTGAGATGAAGAGCAGTGTTAGTAAATAAATAAATAAATAATTAGAAGGAGATGAGAGAGAGAAGAATTCAAAAATTTAAATAAAATAAAATAAGAATATTTTTTTAAAATTAAATTGAAAATTCAAAAATTAAAATTGAAATTGAATTAAATTAAAATTAAAAACAATCAGTTAATTAAAATGAAATTTTGAAAAAGGAGGAAAGGGTTTTCGAAAATTAAAGGTAGAGAGTTAGTTAGGCAATTTTGAAAATGATAAGAATCAAACAAAAAGTTAAGTGGTTTATTGAAAAAGATTTGAAAATCAAATTTTTGAAAAAGATAAGAAGTAAAAAAAAGATTTTGAAATCAAATTTTGAAAAAGATGTGATTGAAATTTAAAAAGATGTGATTGAAACAAAAAGATAAGATTGATTGAAAAAGATTTGAAAAAGAAATTTAAAAAAAAAAGATTTGATAAACCGCAAAGAGGGCACCCCAAATTTCAAACTCTAAGGCGCACTCTTCATTAGGAGCTAAACCGCTATCTAAGAAAGCAAAGGCACCCGCTCCTATTGATGAAAACAAGAAGAGCAAACCAGCAAAGGATTCTTCAAGGTTCCCCAACCACTTCTGTGAACTTATGTTCCCCACCATGGTTGAGAGGAATTACCATGCTGAGCATCTACTCGCTCCGCCGGACAAGGTTACTCCTTATATTCTATCCCGCATTGAACGTCGAGGATGGGAGTTTCTTCTGAGAAAACCACAAGAGGTCAACCTCTCATGGGTGGTAGAGTTCTACACTAACTACCATCTTTCCTCTCTTCAATCGGTGTACGTGCGCCGGAAGCAAGTCTCAGTTTCAGAAGAGGCTATTTAGCATGTGCTTAATGTCTTACCAGTACCAAGTGACATGGATGGCTACCAAGAGGTCTTGCGACGGCGGAAAAATTTTGGATTTGATTGGGACTCAATTTTTCGAGTCATTGCTGAACCGGAGACATTTTGGACCCATGGTCGATTCAGGATGAGACCCAAGTGCATTGACGCTCGCTTCCTCACTGTAGAAGCTAGAGCTTAGGCCCAGATCCTATCTCACTATGTGCTATCTAGCACCCACAAGTCGTCCTTCACGGCGGATCTCACTTTGCTTGTTTGGTGTATTCTCATGGAGAGACCGGTGAACATTCCACTTCTTGTCAAGCAAGCGATGGGACAAGTCCACGCCCGAGGCAATTTGCCATTTCCAGCATTGGTATCTAATTTAGTTGCTGCTGCGGGTGTTCCTTGGGAAGATATGGATACGAAGGCTATAATTCCGGCTAAGGGAGATGTGGTCCCAACCGGAAAATAGTTACATCTTCCCATGAACAACCCAAACCTTGACATAGCCCTTCCATAGACTATTCCTTCTACCTCATCATCACCACCACGACAAAGATCCACACATCAAAGGATAGAAGATCTACACCGGAAGATTGATAGATATGAGCGGCACAACCAACGCCGATACACTTATATCAAGAAGCATCTGCGTTATGTTACCCCTAGCATGAAGGAACCCGAAATATTCACATCCACCTCAAACCCAAGTGATGGAAACTCTGATGGAGGGGATAGTGAAGGTTCCGGTCCTGACCGTCCTTTGCGCATTGTTGGTAGCATGGAAGACCGTGCTAAATTCTAAGTGTGGGGAGGTCGTTCGACCGATCTCCATGGGTAACAATCTCTTCCTTTCAACACCCATGGATTTATCTTTTGCTTAGTAGTTAGTACATTGCATGTGTAGTTAGTTTTTCTTGTAAATACTCCTTGCATGATAAGTTATTCTCTATAGAGTTGCTTGGTCAAAATAATAACTTCTTCCCCAAGAAACTGTGTTTCGGGGTACCCTACCCAATTTTGAAAAAAATTTCTTTGCAGAAAACTTGCTTCAAAAATGTATTTTGGAACACAGTGACCGAGCTAAGAACACAAGCATGTAAGTTTTGAGCCTATTGTGTGGTTATATCTTCTAACAATTAATTTCCATTCTTGTGTGCATTGTTCTCTCTCTATGATTGTAATTCTTGCTTTGTCTGATTCTATATGTCCATTACTTTGTGTATGAATACATTTATATGATTGAGGACATCATTTCAATAGTCACTTTTCCCAAACAGCCTTAACCCTTTTATCTACCATTGCTAACCAATTTTGAGCCAATGATAAACGCCTTTTTGTTCTAAATAGAGCACATCAATAACCCTAAGTGAAAAACAATGGATGTCCCTGGATTTGGATCCTTTATTAGCTTAGGTAAGTTAGGATGTGTGTCATTCAATGGGAGGGTGTACTTGGGAACTTAGGTAGATGTAAAGGTGTGTATTTGTAATTGAATTGGAAATTTTGGGGAAGTGGGAACATACTCATGTATTGAATGATTGAGCCATGTGCATTGAAACTTCTATACATGAAACCCCAAGAAAGATGGGACCAAAAAAAAATTTGTATGTGTATATATGAGAATGTAAGAAAAAAAAAGGAATAGAAAAATAGAAGAAACAAAAATAGAAAAAGAGAAAGCAACGAAGGGGACAAAAATGCCCCAAGACAAAGTGATAATAACAATGCATATGGAATGTGAATTGGAAAGAATGCATGAGTATGCAAAGAAAAAGTGAAACTCAAGGGTAGCTAGGTAATGTATTATAGTTGTATAGGTTGCTCTATGTGTCTAGTGGGATCCTAGGTTAATCAAGGACTCAAATTTTAAGCTCACTTGACCATATACATCCTTACCTTCACCCTAGTCCCATTACAACCCATGAATAAGACCTCATGATACTTGTAAGCATGCATTAAGTAATTGTTGATTGTTAGATGAAAGACAAATATTGGAAAGCATGATTAGGAGAGGATTGAGTGACGAACCCTATACACTCGAGCGAATAGAGTGGATACACTTCCGGTGAGGGTTTGAGGCTCAACTCCTTGTTCCCGGCTATCACAAGTGTTCATCTAGCAAGTCATATGCACTTCATGTTGATGTTCAAATTGGTAGGATTCATGAACTACATAGCATTTTCACCCCGTATGCTTATATGTGTTCTTGGAGGATAGATTTACTCTTGACCAAGTAGATAGATGATTTTACTTTAGTTGTATGCATTCATTTAGGAAAATTGCATTGCATAAACCCTTTCTTGCCATGATCTTTGGTCTTTTTATTTTAAGCATGAGGACATGCTTGGTTTAAGTGTGGGGAGATTTGATAAACCCCAATTTTGTGGTTTATATTGTGCTTAATTTGGGGGTTTTTGTCAATATTTCTCACACTTATTCACAAGAATTGCATGGTTTTGTGTTCTCTTTCTGATTTTGCTTCATAATAAAAAACATGCTTATTTTCTCTTAGAATTGCTATATTTTAATCCTCTTTTATTGCCATTCGATGCCATGATTTCAGGAATTATAGGACAAGAATGGCCTAGAAGAGAGAAAGAAAGCATGCACAAAAGGAAGGAACATGAAGATTTGGATTTTGCGAACTTCAGCACCGGCGCGCACGCGCACTGCACGGGCACGCGTGCATGAGGAAAGCTGGAAGCGGCGCGCAAGGATGGACGCATCCGCGCAGATCAGAGAATTCCCACCGACGCGTACGCGCACGCACGCATGGCTCGCACGCGCGGAAAGCTCACGTGACCTCATTAAAGGAAATCATGCCTGGCGATTTTTGAGGCTCATCAGGCCCAATTTCAAGCTATTTCTGCCTGGAAAAGACCCAAGGATTCTAGGGGGAAAGAGGGGGGGATCAATCATTTGACACTTAGACATAATTTTAGCTAGTTTTTGGTTCTTTGTTCTTCTAGAGAGAGGAACCTTTGTTCCTCTCTAGATCTAGCTTTAATTTGATCTTCCCTTGTTGAATTCTGAATTGGATCTTGTTAATTACTAGTTTTAATTGTTTAATTTGAATTCCCTAGTATAATTTTGCTTAGATTTTGTGTTAGTTTCATGTTTCCTTGTTATTTGTCATTTTATACCCATTCCATGAATTTTGTAGATCTTGACTTGTTATTATTGCATTGATGATCTCCATGATTAATTGTGTTGTTTGAGTGATTGTATGTTGATAATTGTTAGTGGGTACTTGTTAGTTCCAATTTAATTGCAATTTGAATAGGTCTTTTATTAATGCGTACCATATGTTTGATGAAATGTTTCCTTTGATTATAGAGTAGTTCTCTTTACTCTTGGCCTAGGCTAAGGGAATTGGGTAAGCTTGACTCATTGGGTCTAATAGATTTGATGATTTGGGAACCCTTAGTGGTCAATTTGATAACCATTGACACTAGCCTACTACCAAGTTAATTGGTAGTGAGGTTGGACCTTATGGGTTGATGTTGATCAAACCATTTAACATACTTCAATTATAGAAGTAGACTTAATGATTTCGGTTCCTCATAATTGTCAAGATATGGTTATCAGACAAGGATAGTGATCTCAATTCCCATGCTTAGCCAAGAGTTACTTTTATCATTCATGTTTGAAAACCCAAAAATCTTGATTACTTTGTCTTAGTTATAGTTACTTGTTTAGTTAGAATAGAATTACATTGGATATTATTTGATGAGTTTGGAATTATTCACATTTTGTTCTAATTGTTTGCATTAGTTTCTTGCATTCCAAGATTACTTGCTTGTTAAGATTCCTAGTTTAATTTCTTGCTCATGACTTGCAACCCCAGATTTCTAACCAATATTGAAGCACATGTTTGCCCATTCTTTGTGAGACGACCCTGGGTTTGAATACTTCGGTTACTTTTATTGGGGTTGAACTTGTGACAACCAAATTCCTTCTAAATTTGATACTCGAGGATTGTTGTTGGGAAGAGCTATACTTGCAACGGGATTTTATAGATAAAGTCTATACCAACATAGTCTCTTGAGACCCATCAGCCACCCTCCTCCTCGCCCCCCTCCCTTCTCTTCTTCTCCCTCTTTCTTCCCCTGCCCCACCCGAACCACCACACGCACTCCCAGTGCCGCCATGCCGCCTCCCATCGCCGCCTTGCCGCCCACCAACACCACTACACCACCACCCTCTCTCTGCGTTCAATTTCTGCTACTGCACTCCAATCCCATTCCCATTCCAGTTAGTTAGTTTGCATATTTTTTTCTTTTTTTTTCAATTCCGTTCAAATTAGGATAGTTAGAGATGCATGTTCGTAGTGGTTTTTAGGTGGTTAGGTAGCTAGGATGTGGTTAGTGGATTTAGATCTGATAATTATGCCGTTCTTGCTACTTGCCTTATCTGTTTCACAATTTTGAAATTACCGTGCTCATAATGCTGCTCATATACTGTTCCTTATTGTTTAATGCTATTTTCACATTATTCAACCTGAATTGCATCTCCTACTGCAGATTGAGTTTGTCTATTCTGAATTCATGTGCCTTGCTATTTGTTACTCTTTTCTGCACTACTTTAATGCCATATGAACTGAATTTTTGCTGTTGTTTATTACCCGGGAACTTCCAATTTATAGTCAGAATGCTGTCTGATTTTTCTAAAAACTGTTTTACTTAACTCTCATTCATAAATTGGCTTTGGTACTTTTGAATTCTGCAATAATTGGTTCCAACCAGGCCAATTCATGGATGCATGGGCTAGCATTCCTACTCCTTCTAATTCCCTTCTTAGTTAAAGCGCATTATTGATGATTTACTTCATTTTGCAATTCTTTCACTTATATGATTTATCATTATTACTCTGCATTCTCTGCTTAAATGTGAGTTAATTATTCTTCAAGTTTGCACAATTTTTATTAATTAGGAACTACATTACCGTGCCACTCACTTTAACTTCACTTTTTAACTCTTAACTGCATTCACTTTCTAACTGCTCTCTTAGTTTTCAACTAACTACTTTTATCCCATTTCAAGACATGATTGTTGTTGTTCCTGATAAACAAGCATTCTGCATATCGTAGAACTTGGATTGTGATTTTATTTCAATTCTTTGACTTTTAGCTTGCATACGGTCCAAAATTTTACATCTATCTAAATCACCTCATGCTTATATTCCTAAAATCCTATTTGCTTACCTGTTTTCCTGCTTTAGTTTAATAAATTGTATCCTAGAACTTTTGCTTTTCAGGATGTCTGACCCAGAGGGCAAAGGAAAAGCCAAAACAGGCACAGGCAAAAGGAAAAGAGAAGTGTCCTCTATAGCTATCCTGGATATCCTCCATGATGATTCCTGGCGGGAGAAGAATTTTACTCCACAGGAAAAAGCTGACCAGTTAGTGCCTGCAACCGACCCAGTCAAGTTTGCCAACTGATACTGTGAACTCAAGTATCCAGTTTTTGCAACTTCAAGGAACTTATATCTAGAAAAGACCCTCCAAATTCCAGCCGAATTACTAGAGTACACCACAGACCAAATCAAACAGAGAGGCTGGTACTTTCTAGAGAGGAACTTGACTGAGGTAAATGCATCCTGGGTCAGAGAATTTTACTGCAACTACTTTAAACGACCCTGGATGTCGTGCAGCTCAGAGGCAAACAAATTATAGTTACTGAGGAGGCAATTGAAGAAATCCTCCAACTCCAGCCCAAATCCGATCAGCCAGATTGTTACCAGAAGGCTGAAGAGGATATGAGATTTATGCGTTTTGATTGGGACACAGTGAAGTGCACTATAGCTCTCGATCCTACTGTCCCATGGGTCATCGGTAAGTCAACAGTGACCCCAAAAGGCATCAAAATTATTTATCTGAATGATGAGGCTCGGCTTTGGCAGCTGATGAGCGGATAATTTATACGCTTTTTGGCATTATTTTTAGTATGTTTTTAGTAGGATCTAGTTACTTTTAGGGATGTTCTTATTAGTTTTTATGCTAAATTCACATTTCTGGACTTTACTATGAGTTTGTGTGTTTTTCTGTGATTTCAGGTATTTTCTGGCTGAAATTGAGGGGCTTGAGCAAAAATCAGATTCAGAGGTAGAAGAAGGACTGCTGATGCTATTGGATTCTGACCTTCCTTCACTCAAAGTGGATTTTCTGGAGCTACAGAACTCAAAATGACGCGCTTCCAATTTCGTTAGAAAGTAGACATCCAGGGCTTTTCAGCAATATATAATAGTCCATACTTTGGCCGAGGTTAGACGATGCACAAAAGCGTTGAACGCCAGTTCTACGCTGCAGTCTGGAGTTAAACGCCAGAAACACGTCACGAACCAGAGTTGAACGCCAGAAACACGTTACAACCTGGCGTTCAACTCCAGAAAGAGCCTCTACACGTGTAACATTCTAGCTCAGCCCAAGCACACACCAAGTGGGCCCCGAAAGTGGATTTATGCATCAATTACTTATCTCTGTAAACCCTAGTAACTAGTTTAGTATAAATAGGACTCTTTACTATTGTATGAGACATCTTATGATTTTTAGTTCATCTTTGGATCATATTGATCACGTTTTGGGGGCTGGCCTCTCGGCCATGCCTGAACCTTTCACTTATGTATTTTCAAATGGTAGAGTTTCTGCACTCCATAGATTAAGGTGTGGAGCTCTGCTGTTCCTCATGAATTAATGCAAAGTACTACTGTTTTTCTATTCAATTCAACTTATTCCGCTTCTAAGATATTCATTCGCACTTCATCATGAATGTGATGAACGTGACAATCATCATCATTCCCCCACGAACGCGTGCCTGACAACCACTTCCGTTCCACCTTAGATTGGATGATTATCTCTTGGATCTCTTAATCAGAATCTTCGTGGTATAAGCTAGATTGATGGCGGCATTCATGAGAATCCAGAAAGTCTAAACCTTGTATGTGGTATTCCGAGTAGGATTCTGGGATTGAATGACTGTGATGATCTTCAAACTCGCGAGTGCTGGGCGTAGTGACAGACGCAAAAGGAGGGTGAATCCTATTCTAGTATGATCGAGAACCTCAGATGATTAGCCATGCTGTGACAGAGCATTTGGACCTTTTTAACAAGAGGATGGGATGTAGCCATTGACAACAGTGACGCCCTTACAGAAAGCCAGCCATGGAAAGGAGTAGGATTGATTGGATGAAGATAGCAGGAAAGCAGAGGTTCAGAGGAACGAAAGCATCTCTATATGCTTATCTGAAATTTTCACCAATGAATTACATAAGTATTTCTATCTTTACTTTCTGTTTATTTATTATCATTATTCGAAAACTTCATAACCTTTTGATATCCGCTTGACTGAGATCTACAAGATGACCATAGCTTGCTTCATACCAACAATCTCCGTGGGATTGACCCTTACTCACGTAAGGTTTATTACTTGGATGACCCAGTGCACTTGCTGGTTAGTTGTATCGAAGTTGTGAATGAAAAACAATTTATTAAGACGTGCGTACAAGTTTTTGGCGCCATTGCCTGAGATCACAATTTCGTGCACCAGCAGCAAATTCTTAGCAATTATGTGATGCTGAGCACTCACAAAACTGAGGTGCCAGCTACCATGATTACCCTTATCTGGTGGGTGATGGAGGGCAAGGACCTGTACCTTCCCAGATTTATCCGGTATTCCATGTCTGAGGCACTCTGCCCTTCCCCTACTTGATTACTTAGCTGGGCCGCCGAGCTGAGGTACCCTGGGAGCTTGCGGATGAGAAGCCACCTGCCGCCGACTGCAAGAAGATTATCCCACATGGTAGGAAGTTCCAGGCTCTAGACTACAGACCGCCCTTTCTCACTCCCTCCGCTGATGCAGCCACATCTTTTGCTACTCCTTCAGCATCTGCTGCACCAGCCACTACCACAGCACCCTCACTTGCTTTCGAGCCCATCTACCACCTTGTGCACCGCCTCTTCGAGCAGCTCGACCTGATGGAGCGCCACAACCAGCGGTGATATGAGAGGTCTGAGCGTCGTAGCAAGCGACGCTATGAGCATTTAAAGTTGATGATCCGATCGGGCCACCATGACATCCCCTCCGAGCTTGACACACCATCAGAGCCATCTGAGGAGGAGGCGGATGACTAGGAGGAGGATGCCCGAGCAGCGGCTGAGCAGGCAAGACCCGAGCAGGCTATGCCACATCATGAGGAGCCCCAGCAGATACAGCCAGCCGATCCACAGTTCCCTTTACAGACAGAGCCCCCGCTTCAGCAGGCAGATCCCCAACCACCCATATAGACTGCAGCACCTCAGGCTACCATTGAGACACCAGTAGAGCACCCTTCTGGAGATGCCACTTCTTTACACCCTGCTTGATTGAGCATCGGGGACGATGCTATTATTTAAGTGTGGGGAGGTCGCCATCTCCGGCAAAATTTATTTTTGGTGAACTACTTTTAGACTCTTTTTATCCTATTTTGTTTATTTTTTGTATTTTTATTTTATTTTATTTTATCTTATTTGTCTTTCAGTACTTGTGCATTTTCTTTTGCTGTATTTCTACTTTATTTCTGTATTTTGCACTTTGGGCTGTATATATCTTAGATATTTAGCTTAATTTGCACTTTTAGCTTATTAGTTGTGCTATAGAAAATATGGATTACTTAGTTTAGTTTACCCTTTTTAGCATATGATAATTTGGTTTAATTGAAAATAAAAAGAGTAAACTAGAAATTTTAGTTTTTCAAAATCACAACAATCCACCCACCATATATATATATAGCAATAATTGTTGGTAAATTGACAACATTTTTCAAGGAAAATACTTATTTTTATAAGAGCCATTCAAAAATTCACATTGAGTTGAATGGAAACTCTTAATTCCTACTTGCATGATATACATAACTGATATATGGTTTTTGAGCCAAAGAACACATAACCCGTGAGTTTTTGAGCTTAATTGCATGGCTACATTTAACCATAGTTTTCATTCTTGTGTGTTTCGCCCTTCTTTTCTATGCTTGTAATCTTTAATTTGTTTCAATCTATATGTCCAATATAGAATGTATTTACATACTTGCATATGATTGAGGCCATTACTTATTTTTGCTCACTTATCCCAAATAAGCCTATCCTTTTATGTCACCCTTGTTAGCCCCCTTAAGCCTTTTTAATCCCCTTCTGTTCTATAACCACATCACTAGCCTTAAGCAGAAAAATAAATTAAAAATCCCAACTTGAATCTTTGGTTAGCTTAAGATAGAGATTATGTATCAACTAAGTATGGGGAAACTGTGGGAACTTGGGTTGATAGGAAGGTATTAACTCTATAAATCATTTGAAATTTGGGAGCATGCTCATGTGAAACCAAAATAATTAAAATACCATGTGCCTTAATATGTTGTGTTTATGTTTCAAAAAAAAAAGAAAAAAAATCCCTTTTTAATAAATAAATGAATAAGGGGACAAAATTACCCCAATAATGAGTTTAGTAAAGAAATCAATGCACATGGGGTAAAAAAAAAAGAATTTGGTGCATGAGTATGTCATACAAAAGTGGAAAATTGGGTAGCTAGGCATAATTTTAACTGTAAAGTTTATGTATATGTTAGGTGAGATCTTAGACTAATCAAGGATTCAATTTATAGCTTACTTAGCCTTATATATATACCCTCACCTTTACCTTAGCCCCGTTACAGCCTTGAAAAAGACCTCATGATATTTGCATGTATACATTAAATATTTGTTGATTGGTTAGATGAAGAACAAAGTTTTAGAAAGCATGACTAGAGAAGAATAGAGTGATTAACCCCAAACACTGAGTGACTAGAGTGTATACACAAATCCAGTGAGGGTTCAATAGCTCAATTTCCATATATCCATATTTAATCATTGATTGTCTTGCAAGTTTGTGAACTCCTTTAATTAACTCAACTCAATTATGAATGTATTTTAATATGATTTGGCCCTCAGTTATGCATATATCATTCCTTGAAAATTTGGCATAATTTGACCACATGAAAGCTTTATATATATAGCTGGATAATAATTAGAATTGTATGATTCATTTAGGTAGCTTTCATTTAGAATAGATTGCATTGCATAAGATTCCACCATTCTACCTTCACTCTTTTCTATTGGATTTAGCATGAGGACATGCTAATGTTTAAGTGTGGGGAGGTTGATAAACCACTATTTTATGATTTATCTTGTGCTCAATTGAGTGTTTTTATCAATTCTTCACCCACTTATTCATAAGATTTGCATGGTTTTATAATTCGTTCCTTATTTCATGATATATGTGAAAGCATGTTTCCTATGCTTTAAAAAAATATAAATTTTAATTATCCTTTATTACCATTTGATGCCGTGATCTGTGTGTTAAGTAATTTCAGGCTTCATAGGGCAGGAATGGCTTAGAGGACAGAAAGGAAACACGCAAAAATGGAAGGAACGCAGAAAAATGGAGTTTTGAAGAAAATGGCAGCGACGCGCAAGCATGGACGACGCGGACGCGTGCCTAGCACAAAACGCAAGCGACGCGCACGCATGGACGATCCGGACATGTGCCAAGGCACAGAGTACAAATGACATGAATGCGTGACTGACGCATATGCGTGACAAGGAAAAACTCCAAATGATACGCACGCGTAACCCACACGCACGCGTGACGGACGCTATGTGCTGAAAATTGCAGAAGTCGCCCCCAGCGATTTCTAGGCCCTTTTTCGGCCTAAATCCAAGCCCAGAAACACAGAATAGAGGCTGGAGAATAAGGGAATCAATTCATTCATTCATAATTGAATTGGAAAAGGACAATTAGAGGTTTTAGATGTAGTTTTAGAGAGAGAGAGGCTCTCTCCTTTCTCTTAGGTTTTTAGGATTAGGATTTCTCTTAGTTTATGGTTATTTCTTCATTCCAGGTTCAATGTTCCTTTAATTTAGTTTCTCTTCTACTTTTATTTTCTCAATTACTTTAGTTGCTCTATTTCACTTGCAAATTACTTATGTTGCCAAATTGGCTTATGAACTCTTCATGTTAGATTTCAATATCCTATTTAATGCAATTTGAGGTATTTCAGATTTATGATTGCTTTCTTCTATTTATGATATAAATAATTTAGATTTTCCCTCTTTTCTTTGGTTGAGTAATTGGTAACACTTGAGTTTTCAAATTCAGCTGTTGATTGAAATTTGGAATTTGCTGATTGATTTGGGTCCCTCTAAAGCTAGTCTTTCCATAGGAGTTGACTAGGACTTGAGGAATCTAATTAATTAGTCCAATTGACTTTCCTTTATTTAGTAAGAGTTAACTAAGTGGGAGCAATAAACAATTCTCATCACACCTGATAAGGATAACTAAGATGGGATTTCCAGTTTTTATACCTTGCAATGGTTTTCATGATAATTAATTTACTTTCTTGTCATTTTATTTTTCCTGTTCACTATTCAAAAACCCCAAAAAGATAATCTTCCATAACCAATAATAAATCACACCTCCCTAAAATTCCTTGAGAGACGACTTGAGGTCTAAATACTTCGGTTATCAATTTTATTAGGGGTTTGTTACTTGTTACAACCAAATTTTTGTATGAAAGGATTTTTAGTTGGTTTAGAAACTATACCTACAACGTGATTATTTTTATAAAATTCTAGACCACACAAAAGTCCGTTCGTCAAGCACGCCTTAGTCAAGATTGGTAGTTGGCGTGCCACGCCTTTGACACTCAGTGGATCACCCATGTCTTGGATCTTTGCCTCCTCCTCTAGAATTTTGTACGCATGCCCATGTTGGTTTGTACTCTTTCAAGCCTGGCGTGCCACGCCTAGGTCCTCAAGTGGCACACCCAAGTGTTGGATTAGAGTTGGCGTGCCACGCCTTCGATACCAAGTGGCACGCCCAGTGTGTGTCCCCTTCTGGCGTGCTACCCCCACAAGTTCAAGTGGCACGCCCATGGTGTATGATGGGGTTTGCGTGTTACGCCCAGCCTGGCGTGCCACGCCCCCCTTTATGGCCTTCAACTTTGCTCTCTGGAAAATGTAACTGGCATGCCATGCCTAGCTCCGGGCGTGCCACGCCCTTGTTAAAGCTTTGAGAACTCCTTTCTGGAAAATATAACTGGCGTGCCACGCCCTTGTTAGGGCTTCAAGGACCCTTTTTTGGAAATTGCAACTGGCGTGCCATGCCCTGATGCTGGCGTGCCACGCCCATACAATTTAATGGCGTTTGTTCCATGTGGCACGCCTAGCTTTACATGCCCAGCCTTATTTGTTGTTTTCTTCCCCTTTTGTTGCTCTTTTCACCTGAAATTCAACACAAACCCATTTCAAAGCAATGTACCATAATATTTATCATTTGTTTCATGAAATTGCATTGATTCAATGAGATTATGCTCTTTTTATAGTCTTTTTAGATAAGAAAAAAAGGTAAATAATGCAAGTCATTAGCTGCCTAGGGGATAGAGGAACAAAAAGATCCCCACTGAAGATTTCTCACCTAGGATAGAAGTGGTGTTTACTAGAAGTCCAATCCTACCTCATACTGCAAACAGAATCCTGTCCCTTGAGCATATTGAGCTAACCCATGAGAGCACAGGAAAGAAGCTCCTAGTAAGGGGTGAGGATTTAAGCCTCCATGAATAACTTCCTCCTTGAAAGAGCTGACCGTCAAGCTAGTGACGGTAAAGAAGCATTTGTTGGGAGGCAACCCAACCATAAGTATCCTTTAGATTATTTCAGTTTTATTTCAGTTTTATTTTAGCTTGATTTCATTTTATTTTTCATTAATTTTCAAAGTTTCCCTAGGTTTCCTAATGTTTATGATCTTGTACAGGGCTTAGAACAGGGACAGGAAGACTTAGACAGAAAAATAGAACACTGTAGCGGATCTATGCTATGGGCGTTAAACGCTAGGAAGGCATTTAGTGCCATGAAGGGAGTAACGGTTTGGGTGTTTCACGCCCAAATTGGGCATTTGCATGCAAAGTTTTTATCCCCTTGGGGTGTTTCACATCCATAATGGGCGTTTAACGCCACAAAGGGGTTAAAAAAGAGCATTTTAATTTTATATTTTCCTTCTCCTACTATCACTTTTATCTTTTTCTTTATGCTCATCCATGTGCTCTTCATGTCCCTTCCCATTTTCAGTTTTCTTTGCTTGGGGACAAGTGATAAACCCCAATTTTTTAGTTTATCTTGTGTTGAATTTAGGGGATTTTATCATCTTTTCTCACATTCATTCAATGAAATAGCATGGTTTTGTGAATTTCTCCTAATTTATGCTTAAGAGTAAAAACATGCTTTTTAGGTCCGAAAATTGATAAATTTAATTCACCTTAATTCTATTCGATGCCTTGATATGTTTGTTAAGTGATTTCGGGATTAGAAGGCAAAGATTGGATCGAAGGAATGAAGAAAAAGCATGCAAAAATGGAGAATTCTTGAAGAAATGAGGATTTGCTGAGCTCAATGCCATGCGCACGCGTCATCCACACGTACGCGTGAGAAGGAGATTTGCCAGCGATGCACACGCATCACCCACGCATACGCGTGAAGAGGAATTTTGCAATACAACGCGTACACGTGACCCATGCGTACGCGTGACAAGCTGCACGTGACTTCACTAAAGGCAAAACAATGGGGGCGATTTTTGAGCTCAAGGAGGCCCAAATCTAACTCATTTTTGATGCTTCTCAACCCAAGGATTGCAAAGGGATAGGGGGAAAGAGTCATAGTTTAGTTTATATCATGTTTTAGGGTAAAATTCTAGAGAGAGAGGCTCTCTCCTCTCTCTAGATTTTAGGGTTCTTATTTCAATTTCCTTTTTTATCTATATTTTTATCTTGTTTCATTTTAGTTTTCATTTACTTTTATTTGTTCTAGCACTTTACTTCATCTACTTCTCTTGTTAATTCCTTATTTTGCTCTCTTTTATGTTTATGAACCCTTGTTGGATTTTACTTTTCTTCTAATGCAATTTTATGTTTCCATGTCTTTTTATGTTTATCTTAGTTGCTATTGTTGATTTCTTGTTTGTGTTAGTTATGGGTTTCGTTAATTCTTACATTTTGTGATGTTTACTTTTATTGCACTCTAGGTGTTTGTTAAAATGTTTTCACTAGTTTTAGAGTAGTTTTCTTTACTCTTGGCCTAGGCTAAGGGAATTAAGTGATCTTGAGTCATTGGGTCTCATTGAATTGGTGATTTGAGAACGCTTAGTGGTCAATTTGATAACCATTGACACTAACCTACTACTAAGTCAATTAGTAGCTAGGTTAGGACTTATGGATTGATGTTGATCAAGCCTATACTTCAAGCATAGAAGTAGACTTAATGGGTTGGTTCCTCATAATTGTCAATACATGGTTTGTAGACAAGGATGGTGATCTTAATTCTCATGCCTTAGCCAATAGTTCTTTTTCTTTCCTTTATTAGTTAATTTGTCATTTACTTTCTTGCAATTTACGTTTCTTGCTTTTATATTTTCTTGTCAACTACAAATCAAATCCCCTTTGCTCCCTCATAGTCAATAATTGATCACTATATTGCAATTTCTTGTGAGACGACTGGAGGTTTGAATACTTCGGTTATTTTTCATTGGAGTTTGTACATGTGAAAACCAATATTAAAATTTGATTGTGACTTATTAGTTGGTTTGGAACTATGCTTACAACGAAGAAGTTCTTTTTCTGTTGAGGAATTTCTAGACCGACAATAATTCTCACTATCAACAAGCAAACTTTTAAGTTTAGTGTTGTAGAGCAAGCTCTCAGTTTATATTATCATCAATGGTACCAAACGAAGGTGGATCATCTTTATGGAAGAGCACAGCTTGAGGAGGGAGCAGTAGCCACCATAACTGAGGTGGTTAAGTTTCATTATCCCTTGTCTTATCTTATCTTCTGTTTTCCAAGCATTTTTAGCTTGTTTTCTGTTTTCTATTCTTACTTTTGCATGATCACCAGTAGGATTTCCTTGCTTTCTAGTTTAGTTATTTACTTTGTAGTTTACATCTATTTTGAAAATTTATTTCGAAAAAAAAGAAAGAAATTTCATGTATTGCTCACTGAGCTTAAAAAAAATATCAAACGAAAAAGAAGTAATAAATTGCATGAGATTTGAGTTATGTATTATGAGTTACTCTAGTTATTTTGATGTGGTGGCACTATCTTTAGTGCTGAATGTATGAACTTAACAGCGTATATTTGATATTGGAGTTGAGAATATTGTCTCTTGAGGAATAGAAACTTAGAGAAGTATTATAGATTCTCTGAAATAAGAAGAAGATTGATTCTTGAAGCAAAATAAATAGCAAAAAGAAATAAAAAGAAAAAGGTCCAAGGCTTTGAGCATCAATGGTTAGGAGGGTTAAAATTGATCTAAAGCTCAGAAGAGTGGTTTTCCCTAACCATATGCTTGTGGTGTGAAAGTGTCAAGTAAACCTTGAGACTAAACACTTAAAGTCATGACCCAATACTATTACAAAATATGCCTAAGGCCCTGAGCACCACTGTCTGGGAGAAAGAGCAAGAAAAAATTTGAACCCAAAAGGTTCCCCAATTAAGTGCTTGTGGTGTTTATATATCAAGTTAAGCTTGAAAACAAAACACTTAGAGTCACGGCTAGGCTCAAAGGTGCAAAGCACCAAGAAAAAGAAAAAGCTGTGTTTAAGAATCAATTAGAGCCTAAAGAAGAGAATCTATAATATCATCCGAGTTCTAGTTCCAAGGGATGCTGATATTTCTGAGCTTCCATGGATAGGGAGATGCCAAAGCTATTCAGAAATAGAGTGTCACAAGCCTCATTCTGTAACTAGACATGAGCTTCATTGACAACTCGAAGTCTTAAATATTTTCTCTTTTTTGGTCCTATATTGTTTTGGTTGCTTGAGAATAAGCAACGGTTTACGTTTAGTGTTGGGATACGTGAATATTTTATACCCTTTTTCATAGCATTTTCTAGTTATTTTTAGTTAGATTTTATTTATTTTTACTTAATTTTAGTGCAAAAATCATCTTTGGATACTATTGTGAGTTGTTTTATTGCTTTTATGATTTCAGGTGAAATTCGGCCAAATTTGGCAGAGTTTTGTGCAAAGACAAAAAAAAAGGATAGTAGATGCTGTCAACTCTGGCCTCTTTGCATTCCAACGAGCGTAACTTGAGCTACAGAAGTTTACTTGATGCATTTTCAATGGCGTTAGAAAGACAACTGCTCGAGCTTTCTAATAATATATAATAGTCTATACTTTTCTTCTGGAATCACTGCCAAATCTGGCGCTAAACTCTGAGCCTGGCATTTACTACCTAAGAAGGACAAAACTAGCTCTAGAAACTTCCCCCTACCGGCACTAAATGCCCACCCAGCACTGAACGCCAGTAAGGGACCTCAGCATACACGAATTTTCACCCCGCTTTGGGGTATTTAACGCCCATTATTGGTGTTAAACGCCAGCAGCAGCCCGAATCACTCCTCTTTGGGTCTCTCAAGTGGATTTAGAACTTCTTAGCCTATTTTATTTTCTTTGTGTAATTTTCATTTACAAACAATATCTTTTAGATTTAAAATTATTATTTTATTTTATTCTCGTATCAAATTTGGTTAGTATATAAGGAATAAGATCCACCCTTTAGAGGGCATGAAGGATCTTCTTCCTTCTACACTTTCAGAACCCTGTTTTCTCTGTAAGTTATGAGCAACTTGATAGACCACTATTTTATGGTTAATCATGTGCTCAATTGAGTGGTTTCATCTAGTCTTTGCACACTTATTCATACAAATTGTACGGTTTTATAATTCCTTCCTAGTTTTGTTCTATGATTGAAAACTTGTTTCCTAAGCCGTTAATTTATGTATTTTAAATCCCCTTTATACCATTCGATGCTGTGATCTGTGTGTTCATTGTTTCAGGCTTTGTAAGGCAGGAATGGCTTAGAGGATGGAGAGAAAGCTTGCAGAAATGGAAGGAGCACAAGAAATAAAGGAGACAACCAGCGAGCATCGACGCGCACGCATGGCTCACGCGTGTGCCCAATCTGGTGATTTTTACAGTGACACGTGCGCGTACCTGACGCGTACGCGTGGATTGGAGATTTTCTAGACGACGCGTGCACATGCTTGACGTGTTTGTGGTACACGGAATCGTGATCGCACACTTTTTATACAACTCTGTGCAACTGACCAGCAAGTGCACTGGGTCGTCCAAGTAATACCTTACGTGAGTAAGGGTCGATCCCACGGAGATTGTCGGCTTGAAGCAAGCAATGGTCATCCTTGTAAATCTCAGTCAGGCAAATTCAAATGGTTATGGGATTTTTATAATTTAAATATAATTAAAATAGAAAATAAGATGGAAGCACTTATGTAATTCATTGGTGGGATTTCAGATAAGCGTATGAAGATGCTTTGTTCCTTCTGAACCTCTGCTTTCCTATTGCCTTCATCTAATCATTCATACTCCCTTCCATGGCAAGCTGTATATTGGAGGACCACCATTGTCAATGGCTACCGTCCATCCTCTTAGTGAAAATGGTACAAATGCGCTGGCACCGCACGGCTAATCATCTGTCGATTCTCACTCATGTTAGAATAGGATCCATTGATCCTTTTGCGTGTGTCACTACGCCCAACACTCGCGTGTTTGAAGCTCGTCACAGTCATCCCATCCCAGATCCTACTCGGAATACCACAGACAAGGTTTAGACTTTCCAGATCTCAAGAATGGCCGCCAATAATTCTAGCCTATATGCACTCAAGCTATTGCAGATAGAACAAAGTTGGTTATCAAGCACGCGTTCATAGGTGAGACTGATGATGAGTGTCACGGATCATCACATTCATCATGTTGATGTGCGAGTGAATATCTTGGAATAAGAATAAGCTTGAATTGAATAGAAAACAGTAGTACTTTGCATTAATTCATGAGGAACAGCAGAGCTCCACACCTTAATCTATGGGGTGTAGAAACTCCACCGTTGAAAATACATAAGTGAAAATAGGGTTGACATAGCCGAGTGGCCAGCCTCCCATGGAGGTATCAGAACATAAAAGTTACATAATGTGTTCCAGAGATGAAAATATAATAGTAAAAGGTCCTATATATAATGAACTAGTAGCCTAGGGTTTACAGAAATAAGTAATTAATGCAGAAATCCACTTCCGGGCCCACTTGGTGTGTGCTTGGGCTGAGCATTGAAGCTTTCACATGTAGAGACTTTTCTTGGAGTTAAACGCCAGCTCTAGTGCCAGTTTGGGCATTTAACTCCAGCTTTTATGCAAGTTCTGGTGTTTAACGCCAGAATAGGGTAGAAAGTTGGCGTTTAAACGCCAGTTTGCGTTATCAAAACTCGGGCAAAGTATGGACTATTATATATTGTTCGAAAGCCCAGGATGGCTAATTTCCAACGCACTTGAGATCGCGCCAATTGGGCTTTTATAGCTCCAGAAAATCCATTTCGAGTGCAGGGAGGTCAGAATCCAACAGCATCTGCAGTCCTTTTTCAGCCTCTGAATCAGATTTTTGCTCAGGTCCCTCAATTTCAGCCAGAAAATATCTAAAATCATAGAAAAACACACAAACTCATAGTAAAGTCCAGAAATGTGATTTTTATTTAAAAACTAATAGAAATATAATAAAAAGTAACTAAAACATACTGAAAACCACCAAAAACAATGTCAAAAAGCGTATAAATTATCTGCTCATCACAACACCAAACTTAAATTGTTGCTTGTCCCCAAGCAACTAAAAACAAAGTAGGATAAAAAGAAGAGAATATACAATAAATTCTGAAAACATCTATGAAGGTCAGTCTTAATTAGATGAGCGAGGCTCTTAGCTTTTTGCTTCTGAATAATTTTGGCATCTCACTTTATCCTTTGAAGTTCAGAATGATTGGCTTCTATAGGAACTCAGAATTCAGATAGTGTTATTGATTCTCCTAGTTCAGTATGTTGATTCTTGAATACAATTACTTTATGAGTCTTGGCCGTGACCCTAAGCACTTTATTTTCCAGTATTACCACCGGATACATAAATGCCACAGAGGTGTCCAGAGCTCTTAAGCACACTCTTTTTTTTTTTTTGCTTTGGATCACGACTTTAACCGCTCAGTCTCAAGCTTTTCACTTGACACCTTCATGCCACAAGCACATGGTTAGGGAGAGCTTGGTTTAGCCGCTTAGGCCAGGATTTTATTCCTTTAGGCCCTCCTATCCATTAATGCTCAAAGCCTTGGATCCTTTTTACCCTTGCCTTTTGGTTTAATGGGTTATTGGCTTTTTCTGCTTGCTTTTTCTTTTTCTCTTTTTTTTCTTTTTTTTTCGCAAGCTTTGTATTCACTGCTTTTTCTTGCTTCAAGAATCAATTTTATGATTTTTCAGATTTTCAATAATATTTCTCCTTTTTCATTATTCTTTCAAGAGACAACAAATTTAACATTCATAAACAAGAAATTCAAAACTATGCACTGTTCAAGCATTCATTCAGAAAAACAAAAAGTATTGACACCACATCAAAATAATTAAACTATTTTAAAATTCGAAATTCATGTACTTCTTTTTCTTTTTTAATTAAAAACATTTTTCATTTAAGAAAGGTGAAGGATTCATAGGACATTCATATCTTTAAAGCATAGATACTAAGACACTAATGATCATGTAATAAAGACAAAAATATATATATAGAACATAAAGCATAGTGAACGAAAAACAGAAAATAAAGAGCAAGGAAATTAAAGAATGGGTCCACCTTAGTGATGGTGGCTAGTTCTTTCTCTTGAAGATCTTATGGAGTGCTTAAGCTCCTCAATGTCTCTTCCTTGCCTTTGTTGCTCTTCCCTCATGGCTATTTGATCCTCTCTAATTTCATGGAGAATAATGGAGTGCTCTTGGTGCTCCATTTTTTGTTGCTCCATATTGGAACTCTAATCTCCTAAGGAGGTGTTGATTTGCTCCCAATAGTTGTGTGGAGGAAAATGCATCCCTTGAGGCATCTCAGGGATTTCTTGATAAGAGTCTTCCTCATGCTCTTGTTGAGGTCCATAAGTGGGATCTCTTGTTTGCACCATCCTTTTCTTATTGATGCGCTTGTCCTCTTCAATGAGGGTGTCTTCCTCTATGACAATTCCAGCTAAATTGCAGAGGTGACAAATGAGATGAGGGAAGGCTAATCTTGCCAAGGTGGAGGTTTTGTCATCCACTTTGTAGAGTTCTAGAGATATGACCTCATGAACTTCTACTTCCTCTCCATTCATGATACTATGGATCATGATCGCCCGGTCTATTGTAACTTCAGACCGGTTGCTAGTAGGAATGATAGAGCGTTGGATGAACTCCAACCATCCCCTAGCCACGGGTTTGAGGTCAAGCCTTCTTAATTGAACTGGCTTGCCTTTGGAGTCTCTTTTCCACTGAGCTCCTTCTACACATATGTCCATGAGGACTTGGTCCAACCTTTGATCAAAGTTGACCCTTCTAGTGTAGGGGCGTGCATCTCCTTGCATTATTGGCAAGTTGAATGCTAACCTTACATTTTCCAGACTGAAATCTAAGTATTTCCCACGAACCATTGTAAGCCAATTCTTTGGGTTAGGGTTCATACCTTGATCATGGTTTTTGGTGACCCATGCATTAGCATAGAACTCTTGAACTATTAAGATTCCGACTTGTTGAATGGGGTTGGTGAGAACTTCCCAACCTCTTTTTTCGAATCTCATGTCGGATCTCCGGATACTCATTCCTTTTGAGCATGAAAGGGACCTCAGCGATCACCTTCTTCTTGGCCACAACTTCATAGAAGTGGTCTTGATGGACCTTTGAGATGAATCTATCCATCTCCCACAACTCAGAGGAGAAAGCTTTTGCCTTTCCTTTCCTCTTTCTAGAGGTTTCTCTGGCCTTAGGTGCCATAAATGGTTATGGAGAAAAAAAAAAGCAACGCTTTTACCACACCAAACTTAGAAGGTTTGCTCGTCCTCGAGCAACAGAAGAGAGAAGGGAGTAGAAGAAGAAGAAAATGAAGGAGATGGAGAGGTGTGAGTGGTTCGGCCAAGGGGGGGTGGAAAGAAGTATTTATGATGTGTGGAAATAAAAGAGGTATGAGGGGTTTATATAGGAGTGGAGAGAAGGTTAGGGTTCGTGTTTTAGGGGTTGGGTTTGGGAGCGAAAGGACTTGAATATGAAATGTAAGGAGGTGATTGGTGAGGGGTATTTGGAAAAGGGTGTTATGGAAAGGTGTGAAGAAGAGAGAGAGAGGGAGTTGAGGTAGGTGGGGATCTTGTGGGGTCCACAGATCCTGAGTTGTCAAGGCTTTCTTATCCCTGCACCATTTTGGCGTGTAAAGGCCCTTTGGAGTGCCAATCCTGGGGTTTAAACGCTAGGTTGCTGCCCATTTCTGGCGTTTAACGCCAGCTTTTCTTCCCTTTCTGGCGTTGAACACCAGCTTGATGCCTTTTTCTGGCGTTAAACGCCAGTCTGGTGCCCTTTTCTGGTGTTAAACGCCCAGAATGGTGCCAGACTAGGCGTTTAACGCCCATTCTTCTACCCTTAGTGGCGTTTAAACGCCAGTAAGCTCCTCCTCCAGGGTGTGCTATTTTCAATGCTATTTTTTCATTCTGTTTTTGAATTTTCAGTTTTTTTGTGACTTCACATGATCATCAACCTAAAGAAAATATAAAATAACAATGGAAAATAAATAGATAAAATTGAATAAAATTGGGTTGCCTCCCAATAAGCGCTTCTTTAATGTCAATAGCTTGACAGTGGGTTCTCATGGAGCCTCACAGATATTCAGAGCATGATGATAGCCTCCCAACACCAAACTTAGAGTTTGAATGTAGGGGCTCTATTTGACTCTGCTTTGAGAGAAGCTTTTCATGCTTCCTCTCCATGGTTATAGAGGGAGATCTTTAAGCCTTAAACACAAGGTAGTCCTTATTCACTTGAAGGACTAACTCTCCTCTGTCAACATCAATTACAGCTTTTGCTGTGGCTAGGAAGGGTCTGCCAAGGAAGATGGAATCATCCATATTCTTCCCAGTTTCCAAGATTATGAAATCAGCAGGGATGTAAAGGCCTTCAACCTTCACTAAGACATCCTCTACAAGTCCATAAGCCTGTTTCCTTGAATTGTCTGCCATCTTTAGTGAGATTCTTGCAGCTTGCACCTCAAGGATTCCTAGTTTCTCCATTACAGAGAGGGGCATGAGGTTTATACTTGACCCCAGGTCACACAGAGCCTTCTCAAAGGTCATGGTGCCTATGGTACAAGGTATTGAGAACTTTTCGGGGTCCGGTTTCTTCTGAGGTAATTTCTGCCTAACCAAGGTTTTTAGTTCATTGATGAGCAATGGAGGTTCATTCTCCCAAGTCTCATTATCAAATAACTTGGCATTCAGCTTTATGATTGCTCCAAGATACTTAGCAACTTGCTCTTAAGCAATATCTTCATCCTCTTCAGAGGAAGAATACTCATCAAAGCTCATGAATGGCAGAAGTATATTCATTGGAATCTCTATGGTCTCTATATGAGAATCAGATTCCTTTGGTTTCTCATTAGGAAACTCCTTGGAGGCTAGGGGACGTCCATTGAGGTCTTCCTTAGTGGAAATCACTGCCTTTCCCTCCTCTATGCATTCGGCCATGTGGGACGTGTTTATGGCCTTGCACTCTCTCTTGGGATTCTCTTCTGTATTGATTGGGAGAGTACTAGGGTGGAGTTCAGTAATTTTCTTACTCAGCTGACCCACTTGCGCCTCCAAATTTCTAATGGAGGACCTTGTTTCAGTCATGAAACTTAGTGTGGTTTTAGATAGATCAGAGACTATGGCTGCTAAGCTAGAGAGACTTTGCTCAGAATTCTCTGTCTGTTATTGAGAAGATGATGGAAAAGGTTTGCTATTGCTAAACCTATTTCTTCCACCATTATTGTTGTTGAGGCTTCTGTTGGTCCTTCCATGAGAGATTTGGATGATTTCTCCATGAAAGATTATAGGTGTTTCCATAGGGTTCTCCCATGTAATTCACCTCTTCCATTGCAGGATTCTCAAAATCATAAGCTTCTTCTTCAGAGGAAGCCTCCTTAGTACTGCCTGATGCAGCTTGCATTTCAGACAGACTCTGAGAAATCATATTGACTTGCTGAGTCAATACTTTGTTTTGAGCCAATATGGAATTCAGAGTATCAATATCAAGAACTCCTTTCTTCTGAGTTGTCCCATTGTTCACACGATTTCTTTCAGAAGTGTATATGAATTAGTTATTTGCAACCATTTCAATGAGTTCCTAGGCTTCTTCAGGCGTCTTCTTCAGATGAAGAGATCTACCAGCAGAGTTGTCCAATGACAACTTGGATAGTTCAGACAGACCATCATAGAATATGCATATGATGCTCCATTCTGAAAGCATGCCAGAAGGACACCTTCTGATCAATTGCTTGTATCTTTCCCAAGCTTCATAGAGGGATTCGCCTTCCTTCTGTCTGAAGGTTTGGACTTCCACTCTAAGCTTACTCAATTTTTGAGGTGGAAAGAACTTTTCCAAGAAGGCATTAACCAGCTTTTCCCAAGAGTTCATGCTTTCTTTAGGTTGTGAGTTCAACCATGTCCTAGCTTTGTCTCTTACTACAAAGGGGAAAAGCATAAGTCTGTAGATCTCAGGGTCAACCTCATTGGTCTTGACAGTGTCACAGATTTGTAAGAATTCATCTAGAAACTGATAAGGATCTTCCAATGGAAGTCTATGATACATGCAATTCTGCTGCATCAGAGAAACTAATTGAGACTTAAGCTCAAAGTTGTTTGCTCCAATTGCAGGAATTGAGATGCTCCTTCCACAGAAGTCAGAAGAGGGTACAGTGAAATCACCAAGCATCTTCCTTGTATTGTTGGCATTGTTGTTACTTTTTGGCTGCCATGTCTTCTTTCTATTCAAAAATTTCTGTCAGGTCCTCCCCAGAGAGTTGTGCTTTAGCTTCTCTTAGCTTCTTCTTCAAGATCCTTTCAGGTTCAGGATCAGCTTCAACAAGAATACCTTTGTCTTTGTTCCTGCTCATATGAAAGAGAATAGAACAAGAAAGTATGGAATCCTCTATGTCACAGTATAGAGATTCCTTGAGGTGTCAGAGGAAAATAGGAACAGAGGGATGAGGTAGGTAGGTGAGAATTCGAACATATGATGAAGGAGAGATAGTCCGAACTGCTAATTGAGAAGGAGTGTAGTCCTTAAATAGAAAAAGGTGAGGAGGGAGAAGAATTTTTGAAAACAAAATTAAAAATTTAAATTAATTAAAAGGAATTTTGAAAAAGTGGTTGATGGTTTTCAAAAATTAAAAGTGAGAAAGTGGTTAAGTGATTTTGAAAAAGATTTTGAAATTAGCAATCAAAAAGATATGATTGAAAATTATTTTGAAAAAGATGTGATTGAGAAGGTATGATTGAAAAACAATTTGAAAAGATTTTAAATTAATGATATGATTGGAAATTAATTACTTGGCTAACAAGAAATTTAAAAGATATGATTCTAAAATTCAAATATAGAATATTTCTTAATAAGCAAGTAACAACTTGAAATTTTTGAATCAAAAGATTTGAAAATATTGAAAAATAATTTAAAAGATTTTATTTTGAAAAGGATATGATTGATAAGAGAGGATATGAAAAAGAAAAGATTTTGAAAAATTAGTTTTAAAACTTTCAAAATTGAAAAAGATTTGAATTGAAAACAAAATTACCTCCTTGCTGCTATCCTGGCATTAAACGCCCAGAATGGTATCCATTCTGGTGTTTAACGCCCAAAATACTACCCTTTTGGGCGTTTAACGCCCACCCTGGCTGGCGTTTAAACGCCAGTTTTCCTTTTTCACTGGGCGTTTTGAACGCCTGGCTTTTTCTCTGTAATTCCTCTGCTGCATGTTCTGAATCTTCAATTCTCTGTGCTATTGACTTGAAAAGATATATTTTTGAATTTTTAATGATGAGAGAGAAAAACAACAGAATAAAATTAAACATGAAAAACTAAGGTTAAATAAACAATGCATGCAAGAACACGTTTCTGAAAATTTTTCAGGAAAACAAAGACATGCAAGACACCAAACTTAGAAGTTTGTATACTAGGGACAATAACAATTTGAAAATGTATATGAAAAACAACAAAAGACACAAAACAAGAGAGTTTAAAGATTAGACCCAATAAAATCACCAAGAACGACTTGAAGATCATTGAAGAACCTAATGCATATATTCGAAAAATACAGGAACATTAAAAATTAAAAACATGCAAGACACCAAACTTAGAATGTGACACTAGGCTCAAACAAGAAACATAAATTAAATTTTTTTTATTTTTTGTGATTTTATTAAAAATATTTTTTTTGTATTTTTTGAAAATTATTTGGAAAAAGAAAGATAAGGATTTCAAAATTTTTAATACGAATTCCAAGAATCATGCAATGTTAGTCTAAAGCTCTGGTCTAGGAATTAGACATGGCTTACTAGCCAGCAAAGCTTTCAGTGAAAGCTTCGATCTAAAATACTAGACATGGCCAATAGCCAGCCAAGCTTCAGCAAAACATTACATACAACAGCTAAATTGATGAGAAAGACAAAGAAGCTCTTCTAAGGATAGGTGAACCCTCGGTCCAAAAAATTAGACATGGCTTAACAGTCAGCCAGGATTCAACGTATCTCATGAAACTCTAGAATTCATTCTTAAAAACTATGAAGAATAAATTTATTTTTTTGAAAATTTTTCGAAAACAAAAATAATAAAAAAAACAAAAAGCTTAAAATTAAAATAAAATTACTTAATCTTAGCAACAAGATGAACCGTCAATAGTCCAAACTTGAACAATCCCCGGCAACGGCGCCAAAAACTTGGTACACGGAATCGTGATTGCACACTTTTCACACAACTCCGTGTAGCTGACCAGCAAGTGCACTGGGTCGTCCAAGTAATACCTTACGTGAGTAAGGGTCGATCCCACGGAGATTGTCGGCTTGAAGCAAGCTATGGTCATCCTTGTAAATCTCAGTCAGGCAGATTCAAATGGTTATGGGATTTTTATAATTGAAATATAATTAAAATAGAAAATAAGATAGAAGCACTTATGTAATTCATTGGTGGGATTTCAGATAAGCGTATGAAGATGCTTTGTTCCTTCTAAACATCTGCTTTCCTATTGCCTTCATCCAATCATTCATACTCCCTACCATAGCAAGCTGTATGTTGGGGGATCACCGTTGTCAATGGCTACCGTCTATCCTTTCAGTGAAAATGGTCCAAATGCGTTGTCACCGCACGGCTAATCATCTGTCGGTTTTCACTCATGTTGGAATAGGATCCATTGATCCTTTTGCGTCTGTCACTACGCCCAACACTCGCGAGTTTGAAGCTCGTCACAGTCATCACATCCCAGATCCTACTCGAAATACCACAGACAAGGTTTCGACTTTTCGGATCTTAAGAATGGCTGCCAATAATTCTAGCCTATACCACGAAGGTTCTAATCTTAGATTAGAAATCCAAGAGATATGCACTCAAGCTATTGTAGATAGAACGGAGGTGGTTGTCAGGCACACGTTCATAGGTGAGAGTGATGATGAGTGTCACGGATCATCACATTCATCATGTTGAAGTGCGAGTGAATATCTTGGAATAAGAATAAGCTTGAATTGAATAGAAAACAGTAGTACTTTGCATTAATTCATGAGGAACAGCAGTGCTCCACACCTTAATCTAGGGGTGTAGAAACTCCACCGTTGAAAATACATAAGTGAAAATAGGGTAGACATGGCCGAGTGGCCAGCCTCCCATGGAGGTCTCAAAACAAAAAACTTACATAATGTGTTCCAGAGATGAAAATACAATAGTAAAAGGTCCTATTTATAATGAACTAGTATCCTAGGGTTTACAGAAATAAGTAATTAATGCAGAAATCCACTTCCGGGCCCACTTGGTGTGTGCTTGGACTGAGCATTGAAGCTTTCACATGTAGAGACTTTTCTTGGAGTTAAACACCAGCTCTGGTGCCAGTTTGGACGTTTAACTCCAGCTTTTATGCAAGTTCTGGCGTTTAACGCCAGAATAGGGTAGAAAATTGTTGTTTAAACGCCATTTTGCGTTATCAAAACTCGAGAAAAGTATGGACTATTATATATTTCTGGAAAGCCCAAGATGTCTACTTTCCAACGCAATTGAGAGCGCGCCAATTGGGCCTCTGTAGCTCCAGAAAATCTATTTCGAGTGTAGGGAGGTCAGAATCCAACAGCATATGTAGTCCTTTTTCAGCCTCTGAATCAGATTTTTGCTCAGGTCCCTCAATTTCAGCTAGAAAATACCTGAAATAACAGAAAAACACACAAACTCATAGTAAAGTCCAGAAATGTGATTTTTATTTAAAAAATAATAAAAATATAATAAAAAGTAACTAAAACATACTGAAAACTACCTAAAAACAATGTCAAAAAGCATATAAATTATCCGCTCATCAGTACGCGTGACATGCGCGATCTGCAGAAATCACAGAAAATGCTGGGGGCGATTTTGGGCCGAGTTTGGACCCAATTTCTGGCCCAGAAACACAGACTTGAGCCAGGAAACGAGCAGAGACTCAAGACAGATTCTCATTAGCGTAGTTTTAGTTTTAGATTAAGATCTTAGAGAGAAATTACCTTTCCTCTAGGTTTTCTTTTACATTTACATATTTTTAGTTTTATATTTTAGATATTGAGAAGAGTCATTACCTCCATTGAAGTTATTATTCTAGTTTGTTTTCTTATTCACTTACTCTTCCATATCCTTAAACTTTGTTCAGAGTTACAATTGGATTGTTTTTAGAATTTATTAATGCAAAGGATTACTTTTACTTATATTTAATTCTCAGCTATTGTTTATCATGTCTTCCTTTTATTCCCTTTTTAATTCTGTGCAAGTAATTTTCATGTCAATGGAGTAGACTCCCAACTTGACTTGGGGGTTGATTAAATAGAGACTATAGAGTTGGAATGCTCAAGTGATTAGTTAAATTGAAAGTTGTTGGCTAATTCTCTATTTACTAATGCTAGACCTTCCCAAGGGAGAGGACTAGGATTTGTGAATAAGAGTTAGCTCAATCACTTGACTTTCCTTTATTTAGTAAGGGTTAACTAAGTGAAAATAACAACCTCTTTATACTACACTTGAGAGAATTCTAACAAGGACAAAACTTCCAATTAATCATTCCCCCAGTCAAGGATTTTTATTCTGAATATATAAATCTCTTTTAATTTTCATTGCGTTAATTTACAATTATTTATTCCCTGTTATTCAACTCTCAAAAATTCTTGGAAAACTCCTGATTAATAAGATAACACCCTTTTGTCAACTCATTGGGAGATGACCTGGGATTCATACTCCCAGTATTTTTATTCTGATTTTGTGACAACCTTTCTAAATTGATAAGCGGATTTTAGCTGGTTAAGAACTATACTCGCAACCTATTTCTTATATTAATTTCTTAATTGGCTGATTTCTGACCGTATCACAACTAAACCTCCTGGTTAAGAATAGGAGCTCTGTTTATTTATATGGATTAAAACTATTATTCTTCTATTTTAATTAATGTTTGATTCAATTCTAAGGTGTTGTTTTCGTTCTTAATCTTATGAACTGGATGGAACGAGAGTATGACCCTTTTCTACATGAGTTCTTGTGATTCTCGAAAGAGTTATCTTGCTTGAACTACAGCTTGAAAATACTCCCACTAAATTGCTAATTACATGTACTAATTGGGATATGTGTCATATAATCCTGTTAGCTTTGGGTAATTAGGATTGTTGTGGTGTTAAACTAGTTTTCGGAACTTCACCCTCTGATTTGAATTGAGCAACCATGAGAGTGGCGTTTTGTAACGACCCAATTTTCAATATGTCTAGATCATACCAAAAACTGAGCGCTACCAATTTTTCTTCCTAATTATTATCTATTATTTATCATATGAGCCTGATTCGTTGTTAAAAACGTAGTTAATTTGCGGGGTATTTTTTTTCTTTGAAAACGTTTGAATTAATAAATAGAATCATTCAGTGATAAAACAGTTATAAACAACCACACATAAATACATCACAAGCAGTCAACAACATTCAGTGATCCAACTTTTATTTAAGTATAGACTTTTAGTTAGAACACCCCTAGATATAGCTAGATAATAACTATATACATATATATACATACAACATCCTAGGCCCTGACCTGTTCAAGAAGTCCCTAAGCTAGCGCCCAGGCTAGCGTAGACTCTATACTCACCTAGTACCTCTAAACTACTAAAGCGAGGGAAAGTACGTTCTAAGTCTTCAAAACTCAAGTCAGGTGGAACATCACCAAAAGGTAGAACATCATCTGCTACTCCTCTGCACGATCAGACATTGCCATAGGACTTCTCTCTAGTACCTCATCAAGTAGCCACACAACAGGAGTCTCGTACACATTAGTTAAGTTAACGTTCGCATACAAACGGGGTGCAGACATTGGCTGGTCTCACAGTATATACATATAAACAAAGAAAGATATTCAACCAAGACTCGGAAGACTACCTAGAGCGAAATCCTTTCTACAAACGGTCATCAGTGAACTACAGAGAGGAACTCTTGCTTCCATCTGAAGGGGGAAGGGAGAGAGAAGGGGTAAGAACTGGGGAGTTGTTAGTAGGGTCGGGGTTATTAGTTAAGTTCATTATTTCTGTGTTGTTTTGCAGGTAAATAGCAGAATACAGAAAGCAGTAAATAGAAGATACAGATAAATAGAAAAGATAGAGAAAACAGATAGCAGAACACAAACAAAAGAATACAAAAAAATAACACAAACACAGACACAGAGAATAGAATACAAACAAATAAAGCATACATTCATGCAACAATCATAATAGAGAAAATGCACAACCAAGTATGATGCATGTCTGTCCTATGCAGGCCATGAGCTCGCGTGTCGGTTTACACCCTGCAACCCGACATTACCCAGGAACTAGTCCTAGATATGGCTTTATCTCTGTAGGTGAACTTCGGCCTACAGAAACAGCACTCACATAAGTGAACTTTGGCTTACAGGAATAGTTCAATCACAACATAACAACTTTCTATAGGTGAACTTCGGCCTATAGAAACGGCCTCTGTAAGTGAACTTCGGCTTACAGAAATGGCGCCCCTGTAAGTGAACTTCGGCTTACAGGTATCACAACACTCTGTAGGTGAACTTCGGCCTACAGGAGTAACACCCTGAGATACACAATTTATATTCACTGTAGGTGAACTTCGGTCTACAGGAATAATAACTCACTGTAGGTGAACTTGGGCCTACAGGACCTCTAGGGCCAACAGAAAAGCAGCAGATGAACATACAATAGAATATCATGCCATAAGGCTTAACTCTTTATTTTTATACTCTTCTCTTCTATTCTCTTTGTTATATTACTCTTTTCTCTTTATCATCATTCATTATCATTCTCGTTATTCATCATCACTTTCACATTCTTATGCAGTACTTCTTTCTTTCTCTGTTCAATCATACTATACAAACTTTATAGCTTTTACTTTTACAACATCTTAACTCAAACCATTTCTCTTTATCAGATTACTCTTTTCTCTATATCCCTTTATTCTACTCTGGTTACTCTTTTCTCCGTATCTCTTTACTTTTCTCTGGTTACTCTGTGCTCTGTGTTTCTCTACTCTGCTCTGATTTCTTTGCTTAACGTAAGTATTTAAAGATTATGTAAATTTCTGTATGAATAGTTAGCATGTCCCAAGTATAGGTTCATTAAGTCTATATTGAAACAATTTAACTTTTTATATAATACCTAACCCTAGCCGCGACTCAAGTACTAACTAAGTTGCCGTAGTTCGTTCACTAGTCTCTGTCTGTTTTTACCACTCCCTAAGTGTTTTATGAAGGTAATTATGAGATTCTATGCTTAAAGTTGTCTTTCTAAAGCTTTTACAGAAAACTGCCTTTTCCGCATTATTTTATTATTTTTATTAAAATATTATTTTTAATTAAATATTATTATTTAATATTTTATTATTATTTATTATTTTATCATTAAATTTTCGAAAATTGCCTTATCTTTACCTTTAACCTTTAAAATTCACTTTTTACCACCCGTAACTTTTAATATTTCTACTTTAACCACCGTAACTTTCAGAAATTACCAAATAACCCCCCAAACACCAAAATATTTACTTCCTTGCCCTTTTATGGATCAAAAAGGTGTTCTTCATTGTTCTTCATCACACTCAAAGTGTTCTTCATGTTCTTCATAAATTCTTCAGATTCTTTCTCTGTTTTTACCCGTTTTTCAGTCTTTTCAGCATCCGATTTTTACCATAATTCATAATAAATTAGCAGCCACTAAAACCCCATCTTTTCTACATGATTTCAAAAAAAAATTGAACCTCAATTTAAGCCTAGGGTTTTGTTTTTCCAGCTGCCCCAAGAACACACATTCATGGCTTGAATTTCATCAAATTTCATCAAATTTTCACCAAAATTACAACAAGAATTACTCATACAAACAATCAATTTCAAGCACAGCCAAACCATATCATAATTACACAACTCAAACACAATCAATCAAGATTAAATTCGTCAATCCCTACCTGGTTTTGCTGCTCCTAATTCGGTTAAACTTTCAGGTGGTCCTTAAGCACTTTTTCCTCCTAAATCACATCAAGAACAACTTTAAATCCAAAAACTCTCAACTGACCAAATCTCACTCAGTATGTTAGGAAGAGATATCTCACCTTAGACTTGCAGGAAATTCACGTTTCTTGGCCCTCAAGTCAAGTTAAGCATGATTCCTAATGAAGAACATCAAGAAAACACATGTTTTGCATGGTTTTCCTTGAAAACCGAATTGAAATGGGAGGGAGACAGCCATCTCACCTTATTTCCATCCTTGATAAGTTATATGGTTATGTAGAGGAAGAAGAGAGGATCATTTTGGTGAAATCGGAGTTTTGATTTGAGTTTTAGTTCAGAAGAAATCAAGCTTTGAATATTAGGTGTTCATGAAAGTTTCTCTCTTTTTTCTCTTGTTATTTTCGGCCAAAATGATGAAATGAGACATCCTTGGAGGTCTTGGGGGTGTAGGGTGAGTTGTGATTGGTTGGCTTGGAGGTGGGTTAAAATAATATTAAAATATCTCAGGTGTATAACTACTAAAACTAGTTGTATCGAAACACTCGTAAAAACATCTCTAAAAATTATTTTCTGAGCTACTAGCATAAATGACACTAGTAACATATTTATTATGAGAATAAAATATGTATCATGAGGCCTTAGAATTGCTAAATTCATCAGAGAGTGCTGGTGCTAAGCTGCACCAGTAAACCGTAAACCCGGTTAAACCGATTTTCTGTTTTTAACAAAAACAGACCAGGTAACCTTATAATATCATTCAAGCATATTCTAATACTAATATAATGATAATATTATACTATTATCTCTCTTCTCTCATGAATCGAGTCCGATTCTTCAAACTGAGACTACTTACGAAAAACCGAATCAAAACTCCTAACCGATACGGTTCAAAAACTAGGTTCTTCGTGACCGCGTTATCGAGCTTGCCTCAGAGGAGGTTCTAACTTAAGGATAACATAATGATAATGAGGATTGAGATGCTTGATGATATAACAGAGGTGTTCCCTTTACTGATCTTCTAGCAAAATTTGTGCCTTTAGAAAAGATCTCGCATACTCGAAAATCAGGGTTGTTACATTCTACCCTCCTAAAAGAAAATTTTGCCCTCAAAATTTCAGCCGCATGCAAGAATCCATCTTCAAGCAGTCTATTTCCTTCAAGCCATCCTGACGAAGATATCAGTTCGTTCCTAACAGCATCTAAATATCACATAGCCATGGCCATGGAGATCATAACAGCTATAAGAATAGTTGTGCCTCTCATGAATTTATAATTTGGAACTCGATTAAACCATGCCTATTCACAGTCATTGAGGTCTTATCCGCACCAAACAATCAATATTAAGGTGATCAGTCTTAGTATCTCAAGCTAGGCACGAACATTCCCAAAATGAGCACTCGTAGACATTCATGCCAAATGTATCTTGAAGATACCCTAACAGCATGAGACACACAAGCAGAGTATGCAATGAAGCATAGTCAGTCCACTCCCCAGGCTCTTTTGGAAACGAACTGCTCTGATACCAAATTGTAACGACCCAATTTTCAATATGTCTAGATCATACCAGAAACTGAGCGCTACCAATTTGTCTTCCTAATTATTATCTATTATTTATCATATGAGCCTGATTCGTTGTTAAAAACGTAGTTAATTTGCGGGGTATTTTTTTCTTTAAAAACGTTTGAATTAATAAATAGAATCATTCATAATCAATTCACAACTGATAACAGATAAAACAGTTAAAAACAACCACACATAAATACATCACAAGCAGTCAACAACATTCAGTGATCCAACTTTTATTTAAGTATAGACTTTTAGTTAGAACACCCCTAGATATAGCTAGATAATAACTATATACATATATATACATACAACATCCTAGGCCATGACCTTTTCAAGAAGTCCCTAAGCTGGCGCCCAGGCTAGCGTAGACTCTATACTCACCTAGTACCTCTAAACTACTAAAGCGAGGGAAAGTATGTTCTAAGTCTTCAAAACTCAAGTCAGGTGGAACATCACCAGAAGGCAGAACATCATCTGCTACTCCTCTGCACGATCAGACATTGCCATAGGACTTCTCTCTAGTACCTCATCAAGTAGCCACACAACAGGAGTCTCGTACATATTATTTAAGTTAACGTTCGCATACAAACGGGGTGCAGACATTGGCTGGTCTCACAGTATATACATATAAACAGAGAAAGATATTCACCCTAGACTCAGAAGACTACCTAGAGCGGAATCCTTTCTACAAACGGTCATCAGTGAACTACAGAGAGGAACTCTTGCTTCCATCTGAAGGGGGAAGGGAGAGAGAAGGGATAAGAACTGAGGAGTTCTTAGTAGGGTCGGGGTTATTAGTTAAGTTCATTATTTCCGTGTTGTTTTGCAGGTAAATAGCAGAATACAGAAAGCAGTAAATAGAAGATACAGATAAATAGAAAAGATAGAGAAAACAGATAGCAGAACACAAACAAAAGAATACAAGAAAATAACACAAACACAGACACAGAGAACAGAATACAAACAAAGAAAGAATACATTCATGCAACAATCATAATAGAGAAAATGCACAACCAAGTATGATGCATGTCTGTCCTATGCAGGCCATGAGCTCCCGTGTCGGTTTACACCCTGTAACCCGACATTACCCAGGAACTAGTCCTAGATATGGCTTTATCTCTGTAGGTGAACTTCGGCCTACAGAAACAGCACTCCAATAAGTGAACTTCAGCTTACAAGAACAGTTCAATCACAACATAACAACTTTCTATAGGTGAACTTCGGCCAATAGAAATGGCACCTCTGTAAGTGAACTTCGGCTTACAGAAATGGCGTCCCTGTAAGTGAACTTCGGCTTACAGGTATCACAACTCTCTGTAGGTGAACTTTGTCCTACAGGAGCAACACCCCGAGATACACAATTGATATTCACTATAGGTGAACTTTGGCCTACAGGAATAACAACTCACTGTAGGTGAACTTGGGCCTACAGGACCTCTAGGGCCAACAGAAATGCAGCAGATGAACATACAATAGAATATCATGCCACAAGGCTTAACTCTTTATTTTTATACTCTTCTCCTCTATTCTCTTTGTTATATTACTCTTTTCTCTTTATCATCATTCATCATCATTCTCGTTATTCATCATCACTTTCACATTCTTATGCAGTACTTCTTTCTTTCTCTGTTCAATCATACTATACAAACTTTACAGCTTTTACTTTTACAACATCTTAACTCAAACCATTTCTCTTTATCAGATTACTCTTTTCTCTATATCCCTTTATTCTACTCTGGTTACTCTTTTCTCAGTATCTCTTTACTTTTCTCTGGTTACTTTGTGCTCTGTATTTCTCTACTCTGCTCTGCTTTCTCTGCTTAACGTATGTATTTAAAGATTATGTAAATTTCGGTATGAATAGTTAGCATGTCCCAAGTATAGGTTCATTAAGTCTATACTAAAATAATTTAACTTTTCATATAATACCTAACCCTAGTCGCGACTCAAGTACTAACTAAGTTGCCTTACTTCGTTCACTAGTCTCTGTCTATTTTTCTGTCGTTAAAACTTTACAGACTTTTCTTTCGATTTTTATCTTTTCTTCAAATTTTTATCTTTTGTTTATCTTTGCCTCACTAATATGTTTTTACCACTCCCTAAGTGTTTTATGAAGGTAATTATGAGATTCTGTGCTTAAAGTTGTCTTTCTAAAGCTTTTACAGAAAACTGCCTTTTCCGCATTATTTTATTATTTTTAGTTAAATATTATTATTTAATATTTTATTATTATTTATTATTTTATCATTAAATTTTCAAAAATTGCCTTAACTTTACCTTTAACCTTTAAATTCACTTTTTACCACCCATAACTTTTAATATTTCTACTTTAACCACCCTATCTTTCAGAAATTACCAAATAACCCCCCAAACACCAAAATATTTACTTCCTTGCCCTTTTATGGATCAAAAAGGTGTTCTTCATTGTTCTTCATCACACTCAAAGTGTTCTTCATGTTCTTCATAAATTCTTCAGATTCTTTCTCTGTTTTTACCCGTTTTTCAGTCTTTTCAACAACCGATTTTTACCATAATTCATAATAAATTAGCAGCCACTAAAACCCCATCTTTTCTACATGATTTCAACACAAATTGAACCTCAATTTAAGCCTAGGGTTTCTTTTTTCCAGCTGCCCCAAGAACACACATTCATAGCTTGAATTTCATCAAATTTCATCAAGTTTTCACCAAAATTTCAACAAGAATTACTCATACAAACAATCAATTTCAAGCACAGCCAAACCATATCATAATCACACAACTCAAACACAATCAATCAATATTAAATTCGTCAATCCCTATCTGGTTTTGCTGCTCCTAATTTGGTTAAACTTTCAGGTGGTCCTTAAGCACTTTTTCCTCCTAAATCACATCAAGAACAACTTTAAATCCAAAAACTCTCAACTGACCAAATCTCACTCAGTATGTTAGGAAGATATATCTCACCTTAGACTTGCTGGAAATTCACGTTTCTTGGCCCTCAAGTCAAGTTAAGCATGATTCCTAAGGAAGAACATCAAGAAAACACATGTTTTGCATGGTTTTCCTTGAAAACTGAATTGAAATGGGAGGGAGACAGCCATCTCACCTTATTTCCATCCTTGATAAGTTACATGGTTATGTAGAGGAAGAAGAGAGGATCATTTTGGTGAAATCAGAGTTTTGATTTGAGTTTTAGTTCAGAAGAAATCAAGCTTTGAAGATTAAGTGTTCATGAAAGTTTCTCTCTTTTCTCTCTTGTTATTTTCGGCCAAAATGATGAAATGAGACAGCCTTGGAGGTATTGGGGGTGTAGGGTGAGTTGTGATTGGTTGGCTTGGAGGTGGGTTAAAATAATATTAAAATATCTCAAGTGTATAACTACTAAAACTAGGTGTATCGAAACACTCGTGAAAACATCTCTAAAAATTATTTTATGAGCTACTAGCATAAATGACACTAGTAACATATTTATTATGAGAATAAAACATGTATAATGAGGCCTTAGAATTGCTAAATTCATCAGAGAGTGCTGGTGCTAAGCTGCACTAGTAAACTGTAAACCTGGTTAAACCGATTTTTTGTTTTTAACAAAAACAGACCAGGTAACCTTATAATATCATTCAATCATATTCTAATACTAATATAATGATAATATTATACTATTATCTCTCTTCTCTCATGAATCGAGTCCAGTTCGTCAAACTGAGACTACTTACGAAAAACCGAATCAAAACTCCTAACCGATACGGTTCAAAAACTAGGTTCTTCGTGACCGCGTTATCGAGCTTGCCTCAGAGGAGGTTATAACTTAAGGATAACATAATGATAATGAGGATTGAGATGCTTGATGATATAACAGAGGTGTTCCCTTTACTGATCTTCTGGTAAAATTCGTGCCTTCAGAAAAGATCTCGCATACTCGAAAATCAGGGTTGTTACACCTTTGATGAGGATTATAGGAGATTAAATCACTAAGAGATTAGGGTTTAATCTCTTATGCTTTGCCATAGAATGAATTACTCATTGTTAAAATAGTTGATAAGTCGTTTTAATCCGAAAAAGTAAACATCTCTGAGACCTTAACTGTTTTCTCATCATTGTTTTACACCAAACCTGTTTATTTGCTTTATTTACTTGCTTTTCACTATTTATACGTTTCACACCAATAAACAACCTTTACTGTTGCCTGACTAGGTCGAATAGGATAACCATCTGTCCGACAATCCTCATGGTATCGACCCTCACTCACCTTAGGTATTACTTGGATGACCCGGTGTACTTGTCAGTTAAGTTGTGCGAGTTCTAATTTTGCGCACTAGTGGACTTGCCGGGTTATATCCCAAACATTCGTCAGTAAGGTGAGAAACCTATAACCCTTGTGAAATTGTTAAATTAGTAAACACTATATTGATTTTAGTGATGTTAGTGTGGAGTTAGATTGTATATATGTTCATTGGAGGCAAATTGATAGAGTTGGAAGCTTGAATTGCGTGTTGGGTACTGAGAATCCTTGTGGTGGAGGCTTAGAGCTTGTGAATGTAGGCCTTTGGTGGAGTTTGAGCATTAGAGAGGAATTGGCCAAGGTATGATTTTGGTTTCTCGTAGATAATCTATAACGTTTCGTGAAAACTTAGGTTAGAAGACTATAAGATAGGAATGAATTGAATGAGTTATATATGATGAGCATATGAATAATAATGATTATTGATGTGTTGAGGATGGTTGGATTTTAATGGAATAAAGGTATCTGTATGTAAGTAATTAGTATGATGTTGGATTTGGTTAGGAGTGGTCTTGGTTTTGTATAGATTAAATGTGTGTGTATATGTTATATATGATGAGGATGATTATTAATATTGATGATGATCTTGTGATGTTGGACTAAAATAGGGTGGAAATATTATGTAGGTTGGTATGTTATAGTATGAAAGGGAAGTGTATGAACATGTCTAGAAGCATTGGAGTTGTTTTGGTTGTGAAATTGTGGGTTTGGAATTGAGAATTTGGAAAGTTAGAGTTTGTGAAACTTGTAGTAAAAACTTGATGTTTAACCAACTTTGGCGTTCCATAACGTGAGCCTCGGATTTTGGATTTGAATGAAATTTATTTCAAGTTAAAGATGATTTCAAGAACTTCAAACGGTTTAAACTTTGTGCAAATTGGAGTTTTGTAGAGAAAGTTATGAACATCGGAAGTTAGGTGTATAAAATTGATTTTTAATGACTTAACAGCTTTAGAGGAAAAGGGAGTGTCGTGTACGCCATCTGTATGCGCGACGCGAGCTATGTTCATTGTTTTGTAATCTCGCGTACGCGAGAGTACGCACGTGATGCAAGCCCCTGTCTCAGCCAAAAAATGAGATTTTTGAATGTTTAACTAATCCTCTAGTTTTCTAAACCACTTTTACAATTGTTTAAGGTTCGTAGTGAGTCTTTAAGCCTTAAAATGAGGACGAGTCTATTAGATAAGTTGAGTAAATACCTGGGAGGGTTTTGTGAAGTGCTACCCAAATTAATGAGTCGTTGGTAATGTTGAATAAGAAGTAAATAATGAAGATCATGATAATAGTAATGAAATATGGTTGAGTCGAGAGGCGTTTGATGATGAGGTTAGTTATGAGGAAGAAGAATAAGAAGAACTAAGTTAATTATGAACTTTGAATGAGATATTATGAGATTGATTGAGATATGTGAGATCGGGTAAGATGCAGTGGTGTTATTCACTTGCTCCGGGTATGAGTTGAGACTCTAGGTAAAATGCAGTGGCGTTGTCTACTTGCTCAGTGTAAGAAATGAGGAAGAAGAATAATTGAAAGTGATTATGAAGACAATGATTGTGAATGTGAAGTGTGAATGTATGTTCTGTTTTATTTTGTTGCATCATTTTCACTCTATTGTAAAGTGTGTCGGGCACTATATCCCAAGAGTGTGGCGGGCACTATATCACAAGAGTTTGGGAGCACTTTACCCTGGAAGTGTGCCGGGCACTATATCCCATGAGTGTGGCGGGCACTATATCCCAAGAGCGTGGTGGGCACTATATCCCAAGAGTGTGAAAACACCCGAAAAATGCGATGGGCACGATATCCAATGAGTGTGACGAGTACTATTTCCTGAGTGTGATGGGCACTATATCCCAAGAGAGTGGAGGCATGTTAGAGAGATGATATCCGGGTTAGCTACCGGGTGTGTCGGGTTTTGACAAAGTAACTGGGATGTAAGCTCACAACCAGTAGGATAGACACACATCATGTGCATTTGTATGTTTTGCTTGAACGTGCATTATTTTGGTTTGCTTAACTGCTTTATCTCTGCTTGTTTACTACTTGTTCTACTTGCTGTATCTACAATATATACTTGTGCTTTCCTTGTATGTTTTTTATGTGTTTGCAACAGAGAGATCCCTTGTCTAGTAGAGGTAGGACGAGGGTTGTTCTACCAGTGTTTCGGAGGGTTGGAAAGACAGAAAGTGAATTGTACAGTTTAATGAGAAAGAAAGTGAATTGTAGAGTTAGGAATACAGTCAGAACTTGAGAACCTTAGACAGTTACATACTTTCGGGTTTAGCTTATTTATTTGAGTTAAATTTCTGAGTGTCAAAGTTCTAGAAATGCCTTTGGCTTTCCCAGGACCTTAAATATTACATATGTGGGTACCTTTACAATACTGAGAACCCTCAGTTCTTAATCCATACATATGTTGTTTTTCAGATTCAGATCAGGAGGCACCTCACAAAGCATTTTGGAGATTCTTTGGAAGCAAATACCTCTTTTTGGGACGTAGGATTTGTATTCCATTTATGTGTAAATTATAAATAGATTCGCTGCCTTTTATATGTTTTTCTTTGTCCCTCTTAGAGTTTGACTTGGGGAAAACAGGTGCTGTGTTGTGTTTTGGGTGACTTTCGTGATGTATATGTATGTATTTATACTCCGGCCGACTTGGCTTCGCAGGTGAAGCCAGGAACTTGTTATATATATTTTTAAAACTCTGATCTTATTTATGTTATCTTTTTTGTTCAATCTTTTCTACCTTTTTGCGGTTATCTGATCTTTAAGTGATGCGCTTTTCTGTTTGTTTCTCGTTTAACTTTTCTTTCAAGGCTCCTAGATACAATTTCCTTCAATTATATTATATTAGTATTTTTACTTTTAGAGGTCGTAGTGGCTCGCCACTCTGATTTACATCCTAGGAATAAAGCTTTGTGTGGTAGGGTGTTACATTATGTTATCAGAGCAGTTCGTTCCTATAGAGCATGAGGGACGGACTGACTATACTTCTGAGCATACTCTAGCTGTATGTACATGCTATTTAGGATGTCTGCTTGACATATATAGCATGAATGTTCAAGAGCATACTTTTGGAGATTCGAAGCACTAGACTTAAGATATTAAGATTGATCACCTTAATATAGATTGTTCGGTGTGGACAAGAACCAAAGAGCGACTCGTGGATGCGAGCGAGGTGTTATGAAAAAAACGAGGAGCTGTTCTCGCTTACTTTTTGTCAAGAGATCAAAATTTTCGAGGGCAAAAATTTTTATTAGGAGGACAGGATGTAAACCCCAGGTAATTAATAAGTAGTTAACCAATAAATTAATTTTTATTTAAAAAAATTAAAAAATTAAATTTGATCAGTTAGAAGCGTAGAAATAATTAAAATATGAATTTCGACACTAATTTTAAATGTTTTGGCCTAAAACTGGACCAACGAGCCGAACCGGTTTGACCGAACCCAAACTAAGCCCATGGCCCAACATATATCAAGATAGTTCAGCCACTTCTTTCCCCCATTTTCCACATTTCACGTTGAAGAGGGCTGGGAGCAAGAAGGAAACCCCAAATCCTAACATCACCTTCAATCCTCTATATCTTTTAATACGGAGCTCTGATTGACGAGCTGTCAGCGACCACGCGTTCATCTTGAAATTTTCTATGAAACCCACTGAAAAAATTGGTAAGAAACTTGAATGGGTTATGTATGATGAATAATGATGAATATAAGATTAGAGTGAATTGAATGGGTTATGTATGATGAATAATGATGATTATTGATGTATTGAGGATCGTTGGATTTTGATGGAATAAATGTATATGTATTTAAGTAATGAGTATGATGTTGGATTTGGTTATGAGTGGTCTTGGTTTTGAATGGATTAAATGTGTGTGTATATGTGATATATGATGAGCATCATGATGAATAATGATGATCTTGTGATGTTGGATTGAAATAGGGTGGGAAAATCATGTAGCTTGGTATATTATGGTATGAGAGGGCAGTGTATGAACATGTCTAGGAGCATTGGAGTTGTTTTGGTTGTGAAATTGAGGGTTTGGAATTGAGAATTTGGAAAGTTAGAGTTTAAAAACTTGATTTTTAACCAACTTTGGCAGTCCATAACGTGAGTCTCGGATTTTGGATTTGAATGAAATTTGATTCAAATTAAAGATAATTTTGAGAGCTTTAAAATGGTTTAAAATTTGTGAAATTAGAGTTTTGTAGAGAAAGTTATGAACATCAGGAGTTAGGTGTATAAAATAGATTTTTAATGACTTAGCAGCTTTTGAGAAAAAAGGGAGTATTGTGTACGCGACCTACACGCACAACGTGAGCTGTGTTCACTGTTTTGTAATCTTGCGTACATAGAGCAAGGGCTGCGTACGTGGAACCCAATTTAGAAAGCTCATGTACACGAGAGTACGCACGTGATGCGAGCCGTTGTCTTAGCCAAAAAATGAGATTTTTGAATTTTTAACCAATCCTCTAGTATTCCAAACCTCTTTAACACTGGTTTACGGTCCGTAGTGAATCTTTAAGCCTTAGAATAAGGACGGGTCTGTTAGATAAGTTGAGGAAATACTTGGGAGGGTTTTGAGAAGTGTTACTTGATGAGATATTTTGGTGAGAAACGAATCTCTCCCAAAACACCCAAAACTAACCGGCAAGTGTACCGGGTCGTATCAAGTAATAAAAACTCACGGGAGTGAGGTCGATCCCACAGGGATTGAAGGATTGAGCAATTTTAGTTTAGTGGTTGATTTAGTCAAGCGAATCAAGTGTTGGTTGGGTGATTTGTGATTTGCAGAAAGCAAATTGCATGAAATTAAAGAGAGCGGGAAAGTAAATTGCTGAAACTTAAAGAACAAGAAATTAAATGGCAGAAACTTAAAGTGCAAGAAATGTAAATTGCAGAAACTTAAAGTGCAAGAAATGTAAATTGCTTGAAATGTAAAGGGGATTGGGATGTGGATTTGCAGAAATTAAACAAGGAAAAACTAAATTGCATCAAACAGAAGAGGGAAAGGGAATTGGGATTGAACCGGATCTTGAAGCAGTAAAGTAAATGAACAAAAAAAGCAATAAACAGGGAATTGAAATGAGAAATTCAGATCTCAGGACCCAGAGACTAGAAAACCAAGTCTAGATCTCAATGCCTTCCTAGATCCAACAAGATAATTGCAAGGGAATTGTAAATAGCAAAGAACAGAGATGAAGAACAATGAACCGGAAATGAAATTCAATTAACAGTAAAGAAAGCAGAGAGATCCAAGATTGAGATTGAAACAGAATTTCTTCAATTCTCCAATCTAAGATCCAAGACAAAAGTAAAATGAAATTGAAAGTAAAAGGAAACAAAGAAATTCAAGTTCACTCAGTAACAAAAGCTTCCCAAAAACTATTATCAAAATTCTAAAAGGAAAGCTCTCCTAATAACTTGAATTCTATCCTATTTATACACTTTCCAAAATGATCTTCAAGCCTTGAGTTGGGCCTTTGTTCTTGGTGGAATTGGGTTGAAAGAGGCCATGGTTGATTGCTCTTTGAAGATTGAAGAAGAACCGAAGTGAACCAATTGAACCGGAAATGAAGTTAGCCAAAGTTGGTCTCAACGTTAGGGTCAAAGTTAGGGGTCTAACTTTGACCCTAACTTTTCATATCAACAAGCTAAATTCCCTGGTTTGGACGTTGGTGCCAACGTTAGGGGTCTAACTTTGACCCTAACGTTGGCCTTCCTTATATGCTAGTGGTGCCAACGTTAGCCTCCAAGTTAGGGGGCTAACGTTGGCGCAAACGTTGGCCTTCCCCCTTTGAAATTTAAGTGCCAACGTTAGCCTCCAAGTTAGGGGGCTAACGTTGGTGCAAACGTTGGTGCCCAGGGGAGAAACTCTCAAGTTCCAACGTTAGCCTCCAAGTTAGGGGGCTAACGTTGGAGCTAACGTTGGCCACCTCTTTGCAATGTCATGTGCCAACGTTAGCCTCCAAGTTAGGGGGCTAACGTTGGCTCAAACGTGGGAGCCCAGGGAGTGATTTTCATGCCCAACGTTAGCCTCCAAGTTAGGGGGCTAACGTTGGGGCTAACTTCATGCCTCCAAGTTCACTTTCACTTATCCCTTTCTTCACTTCTGGCCATTCCTCTTTGCTTCAACCTTTCTCCAAGCCTTCTTCACCTATCATTGATCAACCAAACTAATCAAAGCTTTGCTCAAAATCATGAGGTATTCAATCTTCCACAATATGCAACAAATATAGCACAAAACCTCATGAAATGGCATGAATTCACATATGGTTGGTTCAATCAAGGGAAACATGAAAATCTACTCAATGAGCTTGCTTGTAGCTCAAGAAAGTGCATAATTCTAATGAAAACTAAAGAAAAAGACTAGCTAAAATAGGCTAAGATGACTTGTCATCACAACACCAAACTTAAAGCTTGCTTGTCCCCAATCAAGAAATAGATTTATGCTCCAAGGTTCTTTCAATTAAGATGGATTGAGGAACACTTGTAAAGTGCAGTGAGTGAAGTGATCAAGTATCAGTGGGATAAATTCTAAATCATATGCTCATGCAAGGGCTTCAGTGCTCACTAGTCCTTACATATTGGGAGTCGTAGGTCTTAGGATTTTCATCCAAATGGTGTCATGGAGATCTCTTTATATGTAATCACCTTGAAGCAGCTTATAGTTTATGTGCTTTGGCCTCGACTCTAAGTATCATGTCTCAAGGCGGCTCTTTAGATAAGCTTTCAATCAATACTCCTAAACCAGTTGGTTTTAAGGTATTAGGTGTTGAAGCACCCCTGAGGATTTACTTGCTCAAGCCTCTTTCCTTGACACACTTCAACCACAAGCATTTACTAGGATAACAACTCTTTGAGTTTTTGTTTCTTTCTTTCTTTTTCTGCCTAGTAATTGATGCTCAGAGCCTTGGGCCATATTTCTTTTGTTTTTGTATTTTCTTTTCTTTCTTTTGTTTTGTTTGCTGCTTCTTGGATCAATAAATTTTTGAGAATCTCCACAAAACTTCTTTGAACTTCATGTCCCGCCTATGAGCTCCCATGCAAGTTTTCACAAGCATGCAACCTCAATACAAAATCATATAACCAGAACCACCACTTTTCCTAATCTTTTGCTTGCCTCAAAATTGTTTAATTCCTCAATCTTTCTTTTCAAAGAACTTTCATGTGATGCATTTCTTGAAAATGGAGTGCAAACAAGTTTTGAAGATAAGAATGTTGTGAATGATCAAACACCTTGCTTATTGAATTATAAAGAAAGACTATGCTATGCATGCAGGCAGGGATATATAAAAAGAAACTATATTATGCAGATAGGCAGGGCAATTAAGGATACAATCCAACTTTCAATTGCAGCAATATTTGTTGCAAAACAATGACTTAACAATACAACCTGTTGAAGTTTACTTGCTTTCCTTCTTCTCATCATCATCATTGCTAGCCTTTAGGTTCATCTTTTGTTTCTTTGGTTGATGATGCTTAAGCCTTCCAACAGCTTGAATGGACCTCTGCAATGATATTGAAAGTTGCTTGTTCCCCAAGCACTTGCCAAATGGTTAGCTTGCATGATTTATTTGTGGGCCTTTGTACTTACTTTGGTGTGGGAACACCAAACTTAGTACCTTGCCAATGCATCGGATTAACCATGTGTAAAACTCTTTTTCTTTTTCAAAAGTAAAAGAACTGGAAACTAAGAAAAACAGTAAAATGGCTAACTAGTTCATCCAGTATGCTTGAAGCCTACATTATGCAAGAAGTGAGAATGTGTTTTATAATGGGATTTTGGTGAAACACCAAACTTAGAATCCTGCATTCTCCTTTAGATTGTTTTGGTGTGCAACACCAAACTTAGCTTCTTGCATTATAGATAAAACTAATTAACCTTTTTATTAAAATAGTTATGAACAGAAAACTACCTCGGGTTGGGTTGCCTCCCAACAAGCGCTCTTTTATTGTCACTAGCTTGACATCCTTCATCCTCTGATCATGGAAGTTGAGGTCTCTGTTGCCTTTGGTTTCCTCCTCTTATCGTAGGCTTCTCCTTGTTTTCCATAACTGCTTTCCCTTTCAACTCAGCAGCTTTTTCATTGTTCTTTGAGTCATCTTCATTGGCTCTTAGGGATATATTTCCCTCTCTCTCACCCAGTTTAGCAGGGTTTTGAACCATTTGTTCCATGTACCTTTCAATTCTCTTGAGATATGCCTCCTGGTTTCTCCTTATGTCCTCCTGCTCTATTAATGTCATTTCTTGAATTTTCATAAGCCTTTCCATCATCATTTCTAGAACATAGAGTTTTTGGAAGTTTAGGACTGGTTGTGACTGTGTTAATTGTGGTGATTGATGTAAGTCATTTTGGGCAGGTGGTGAGGTAGGATAGGGTTGGAGATGTGTATATTGGGGTAGTGTGTAGTGATTTTTGTTGGCATGGTGGTGTTTTTGCAGGTTTGGAAAGTTGGGGTTATTATAGTTGAGGTCCCTTTGTTCATGATTCTGAGGTTCCCTCATTCTTAAATAAGAATGTGGTTTCCATGGTGGAAATTGTGCATTCACTGTGGCAGAATGTAGAGAATCAATTTGTCTAGCTATTGATTCCAAGTGCTGCTGAGTTTGCTGGTGTAGCTGCTTGTTTTGATTCATGATTGCTCTTACTCCTTCAAGATTCATTACTTCCTTTTCTGAAATTGCATTCCGTGGCGTCTCAAATGAGTGTTGGTTATTGGCTCTTTTGTCATTGAACTCTGCAGTTCCTTGGATGGTTGCTGTTGCCTTGAGTAGGCCATCTGAGAAGTAATCTACTGCTTTTCTTGTTTCGGAGGTTAATCCTTCATAGAATGCTCGAAAATCCACCTTGTCATTTGATTTCTTGTATCTCTCCCATGCTTTGAACAGTAGTTCTTCCTCTCTTTGTATGAATGGATGTACTCCTTCTTTCATCCTGATGTGTTGTTGGGGTGAGGAAAATTTGGCTAGAAACTTGGCAACCAATTCATCCCAACTAGTTATACTTCCTTGGGGAAAGGTTTCAAGCCATTGTGCCGCTTCATCCTTCAGTGAGAATGGAAATAGCAAGAGCTTAATGGTATCATGGTCTACACCATTGATATTGACAGCCCCACAAGTTTTCAGAAAAATGGATAGGTGCTGTTTAGAGTCCTCCAAGGGATTTCCACCATAGGAACAATTGTTCTCTATTAGTGTAATGAGTTGTGGCTTCATGTTGTGATGTTCTTCTTTCTCAGAAACTCCTCCTTCCCTGTGACATATAAATCAATCAACAGAAAACACAGTGATTCTCTTGAAAATTGGATGTAGCCGGTTGGGACAAAACTTCAAACAGTTAGTGGGTTAGTCAAAATTAGAGAAAAATAAAGAAAAAGTGCTTGATCTAGATCACCACCTCACTTAATCATTGTCAATCTAATCAATCCCCGGCAACGGCGCCAAAAACTTGATGAGATATTTTGGTGAGAAACGAATCTCTCCCAAAACACCCAAAACTAACCGGCAAGTGTACCGGGTCGTATCAAGTAATAAAAACTCACGGGAGTGAGGTCGATCCCACAGGGATTGAAGGATTGAGCAATTTTAGTTTAGTGGTTGATTTAGTCAAGCGAATCAAGTGTTGGTTGGGTGATTTGTGATTTGCAGAAAGCAAATTGCATGAAATTAAAGAGAGCGGGAAAGTAAATTGCTGAAACTTAAAGAACAAGAAATTAAATGGCAGAAACTTAAAGTGCAAGAAATGTAAATTGCAGAAACTTAAAGTGCAAGAAATGTAAATTGCTTGAAATGTAAAGGGGATTGGGATGTGGATTTGCAGAAATTAAACAAGGAAAAACTAAATTGCATCAAACAGAAGAGGGAAAGGGAATTGGGATTGAACCGGATCTTGAAGCAGTAAAGTAAATGAACAAGAAAAGTAATAAACAGGGAATTGAAATGAGAAATTCAGATCTCAGGACCCAGAGACTAGAAAACCAAGTCTAGATCTCAATGCCTTCCTAGATCCAACAAGATAATTGCAAGGGAATTGTAAATTGCAAAGAATAGAGATGAAGAACAATGAACCGGAAATGAAATTCAATTAACAGTAAAGAAAGCAGAGAGATCCAAGATTGAGATTGAAACAGAATTTCTTCAATTCTCCAATCTAAGATCCAAGACAAAAGTAAAATGAAATTGAAAGTAAAAGGAAACAAAGAAATTCAAGTTCACTCAGTAACAAAAGCTTCCCAAAAACTATTATCAAAATTCTAAAAGGAAAGCTCTCCTAATAACTTGAATTCTATCCTATTTATACACTTTCCAAAATGATCTTCAAGCCTTGAGTTGGGCCTTTGTTCTTGGTGGAATTGGGTTGAAAGAGGCCTTGGTTGATTGCTCTTTGAAGATTGAAGAAGAACCGAAGTGAACCAATTGAACCGGAAATGAAGTTAGCCAAAGTTGGTCTCAACGTTAGGGTCAAAGTTAGGGGTCTAACTTTGACCCTAACTTTTCATATCAGCAAGCTAAATTCCCTGGTTTGGACGTTGATGCCAACGTTAGGGGTCTAACTTTGACCCTAACGTTGGCCTTCCTTATATGCTAGTGGTGCCAACGTTAGCCTCCAAGTTAGGGGGCTAACGTTGGCGCAAACGTTGGCCTTCCCCCTTTGAAATTTAAGTGCCAACGTTAGCCTCCAAGTTAGGGGGCTAACGTTGGCACAAACGTTGGTGCCCAGGGGAGAAACTCTCAAGTTCCAACGTTAGCCTCCAAGTTAGGGGGCTAACGTTGGAGCTAACGTTGGCCACCTCTTTGCAATGTCATGTGCCAACGTTAGCCTCCAAGTTAGGGGGCTAACGTTGGCTCAAACGTGGGAGCCCAGGGAGTGATTTTCATGCCCAACGTTAGCCTCCAAGTTAGGGGGCTAACGTTGGGGCTAACTTCATGCCTCCAAGTTCACTTTCACTTATCCCTTTCTTCACTTCTAGCCATTCCTCTTTGCTTCAACCTTTCTCCAAGCCTTCTTCACCTATCATTGATCAACCAAACTAATCAAAGCTTTGCTCAAAATCATGAGGTATTCAATCTTCCACAATATGCAACAAATATAGCACAAAACCTCATGAAATGGCATGAATTCACATATGGTTGGTTCAATCAAGGGAAACATGAAAATCTACTCAATGAGCTTGCTTGTAGCTCAAGAAAGTGCATAATTCTAATGAAAACTAAAGAAAAAGACATGCTAAAATAGGCTAAGATGACTTGTCATCATTACTCGAATTAATGAGCAATTGGTAATGTTGAATAGGAAATAAATAATGAAGATCATGATAATAGTAATGAAATGTGGTTGAGTCGAGAGGCGTTTGATGTAACGACCCAACTTTCAGAACGTCATGATCGTACCGAAAGTAAGGCGTTACCAACCTACATTCCTTTATTAACTATTTACTATTAAGCCTTTAGTTCGATATCGCAATTTAGTTTTATAGAAAATTCCAGAAAATTTTGTTTTTGTTTATCAAAATCATATAGCAAACATTTCAGAGTAATAATAATCACATAATTATTAATAATAATATCTGTCATACAAAAGATTTCAAATAAAACTCAGATACAAATCCTATCCCTCTGTATAAAATAAAAATCTTAAGCAATAAGGGCGAGGGAATTCTATGAAAGCAACTCAATTCAAAAAACTTAACTCATAAATAAGGTCTAACAATCGCCCGCAGCTTCAAACTGAGTCTTCGAACCTGTATCACTGAAAAGGGTGGAAGATTTTGGGGTGAGAACAAACCACACGTTCTCAGTAGGGAATGGGAATGTCGTAAAAGTAATGATTAACATGCAAATAATTAACTCAAGTTTCCAATGTAGTTTTCTTTATCAAACCTTTTCAAAAATTTCTCAAGACTTACTTGAAACCGTTTAAATCCCTTTCTTTAATTCATATTACTTACATAAAGTCTCAATCGCACTAGCAATTCATCAGCTACAAATAGCATTCCTCAACCATCACAGTAACTAAGTAAATCAGCAACATAAATAATATACCCAAACCACATTTCACAAATACCATTCCTCAATACTTTACTAAGTTCACAGCATCAACAAAAATATCTAATCAAACACACAAGCAAGTCACTAAAACAAACAGCACAATCACAAAGAAACAAGACAAGCAACACAAATTACAAAGAAATAAAACAAGCAAACACAATCAAATGCAGATGCGCAAATAAGGATGATGCATGTCTAGTCCTAGTGCAAGTAATGAGCTCATCTGTCGGTTACTAACCCGCTCCCGACGTTATCCAGCAACCTCTGTCTGGATAAGGCTTTCCTATTGGGTATACCCCTGTGTATAGGAAATAACCCCTCTGCCACCACAGGGTCCACTGCACGCAGAAAATAACACATCTGCCACTGTAGGGATGTACGCCGACACACCTTCTGTATACAGGAAATAACCCCTCTGCCACTACAGAAATAGAACAGGTGGTCACGGTACTTCTGTAGCAGGAAATAACCCCTCTGCCTTACAGAAATAAAATATGAATCTGTACCATAGGAAAGCATTCTCAGTGATCACACCATTATCTATCTGACTGCCTCACTACAGCAGATGATCATACAAGTATATCTGGAGTTGCCTTAACGCAACAAATGAATAAACACATCTCTTGGGTTGCCTCAAGCAACAAATAAATATCTCTTGGGTTGCCTCAAGCAACAAATCATCACATAATCATTCTCATTATCATCATTCATCATCATTCTCATTATTCATCATCATTTTCACATTTTTATGCAGTACCTCTTTCTTTCTCCGTTCAATCATACTGTACAAACTTTACATCTTTCACTTTTACAACATCTTAATTCAAACCATTTCTCTTTACCATTTGGATTCAAATATTATAAAATTCACCAAACTCCTGAAAAGTAATCCTTTATTTCAAGCTCAAAGCATAACTCTTTTTCATATTAAATTAAATTCAAAACATAATTCCTTCCTTGAATAATTCAAACATGAAACATAAACCTTTCCTTGATAATTCCAAATTCAAAATAGTATAATTCTTCTCTTATTTAGATAGAACCCAAATAATATAAATTTTCAAGTTCAAATTTTCTAAAATGACTTCTCAAATAAAACCTCAGGTTTTTATAAAATTTCGACAGCACCTCCCCTAAAACTCAGATTTAACCACCCTTACGGGTTCCCTCTTTCTCAACATCTCATCAAACCTTTATCAACGATTGCCACAATAATATATTCTTAAAAACATTTGATAATAGTATAGAAAATCTATTTCTCAAATTCCATATCCAAGTAATCACCAAAACAACATCGGCAATCTAATTTCAGTTTTATTTTTAAAATATCAAATGAATTCGGAATTACGCAAACCTTGTATTCATGCGACCGTCTCGGATTAAGCTTTCTATTAACCAAAAATCACAATTTTTCACTGGCTCTAGCTTCGGAAATATAAGCAAAACCGTGACTGCTCTGTAGTGTCTTAAAACCAGAAGACAGCAGCAGCGTACAACATTCGAAATTTCATATAAAATCCAAATTAAATCCAACCACCTTTGAAATTAATGTAGTTAAACATAACTTATCCAAACTTCTTTCTCAATTGGTTCCAAGGTCATACCATTTTTAATGAAGGAGTTACGTAGCTTGGAAGTTAAGTAATTTTCTGCTGAAATCTGTTTTACAAATCATTGAACACAACCTCTTTCCAAGTCCCATAACTCACTGACTAAAACATGGAAAACCCTGAGATTTAAATCATATATACTAACCATACTCAAATTTCACCTCCAATTGGTTGCATCTCAATATAATTCCAGAATTAAAAATTATAAAGTTTCAAAGTTACTAACTTAGAAAACAAAACCTGATTTTTACTGCATAATACATCTTACTTTAAAAATTCATATCTTTAAAACCACAACTCTAACAATTCTAAATTTTTTTGAAATTAAAGTACTAGGACCAGAGTTTCATTTAAAATTGGTTCCATTCAAAATTCAAACTGGAGAATTTTTAATAGAGGAGACAAGTTGCTGCTGTCTTAAGCGTCCTGCAGAAAACCAGATTTGGCATTCCTAACTCAAAAATTTACCATAAATCATAAACTTAATGAAAAAGCGTCAAATTCACCAGTCCAGCTTCTTGTATTCCAAAGCTTAATCCAGACTTAGTCCCATGCAATTCCGATCATCACAAAATTAGTTATAGATTTTCAAAGTCTCCGGCTTCATTTAAAAGTAATGCAGAAAATCAAGTTTTACATTTTAACTTTGAAAAAATCTTAACTAGTTCTATAGTTAATTCAAACTTCCCAAAGTTGAATCCCAACAAAACTTTAATTACAGTTTACTCAGCCTTTACTTTCATATCATTTTGATTATCGTTGAATAACTGATTCACTTCCAAAGTCATCTTTTAATCTCAAAAATCAGATTTTCAGCAACTAGTTCAACATTTTAAGATTCAATCTTCCAATTATTCCTTAAGCCCAACTTCAATTAATCACTAACTAAACCCATTACAATAAACCAACTCAACAGCAATAGTTTCAATTTGACCCATCAAAATACCGAAATCACAATAATCTCTCATCAAACAATTTATAATTCAATCTCACAAAATCAACAAATTCAACCAAAGTTCCAATCAAAAATCTCAATCATTCCAATCATAATTTCAGCCACACAACTCAACTAATTCAGTATAATCACATAGAGTCAGAACTTTTTAACAATTCCATCCATATCAGAGAACACAATATCAATTACAACTTCAAACACTCACAACAAAGCCCAAAGACATTCATAGCCTTAACCTGAATTCAATAATCCAATTGAAGCACTAACACATCATCAAACTTACTCCAAATTTCACAACCTCAACCATCATCACAATAACCCCAAACCAAACAAAATCTAACTCAGTTCATCAATTATCATTACGACAACTTTTCAATAGTTAACTCATCAAATTTCAATTTAACAAGTATTATCAAATGAATCACCATTCACAGCCACATTTAATTCCAGTCACAGCTCAAAATATTCACAACAACTAACAAATTTCAAATGCATTTCAGGTCATTCATGACAATTAAGAAATTCTAAACCATTGTTAACCATTTGCACTTATTCAAATAACTTAGTGGGCATTCTAAATTAAAAACATTAAATCCCCTACCTCAAAGTCGAAACTCACGGAAATCACTAAACGCAGCTGCTCCATTAGCAGTTTCCAGCACCAGTTTCCATGGCAGCAACAATGACAAGGTTAAACGCCTCTTCTCCTCTCCGATCTGAGATTTCAGAAGTTGCAGCCATTTTCAAACAGAGCCAGCAGCAACGTGAGGTGGCCACGGCAGCAAACAAAAACCATGAATTCAAATCGGATAAGAGTAACAATTCTTGAAGTTCAATTCTGGAAGTTCAGGGCAAAATCAAATTGGAACAAGAGCAAGGCTAATAAAATGGCAGTGGAACAAACAAAAACATGAAGTAAGATTCAGAACACGAATGTCTTACAACAATTAGAAGGTAATAACAGAACGAAGAAGATACGACAACGGTATAGGCAACTACAACAGCAAGCTCGGAGGGTGGCAGAGCAACTTCCTCCTCCAGCGACGGCTTGGTGAGACGCAGCAGCAGCAGGGTGCAACAACGGCGGTGCTGCAGCTCAGTAACGGCGAGGCGGTGGCAGCTCACGTGGATGGCGACGGCAACCCACAGCACTGACGGCGACAAGGCTGGTCGCGGGCTCCTTCTCTCTCCGCGCTTGACGGCGTTCGGTGGTAATAGAGGCATGGCGGCGACGCAGTAAAGGTTCCCTCCTCCCTTGGCTCTCGCGTGGTTTTTCCTTCCTCCTTGAACAGCGACGACGGCGTCCTCTTCGTCGGCAATAATGGCGGCGATGGCGAAGCGGGCTGGACGTGGTGCAGTTCCATTCACAAGGTGTGGGTGTGTGATAGAAGGGGTGTGGGCTGAATGAGTGTGGTGTCCTGAGTGTGTATGTGTGCCACGGTGAAGCTGAGGAAGAGAGGAGGAGTCTGGACGCTTGTGATGAGGGTGACGGCGCTGAGGAGAGTGGGGGAGGGTTAGGGTTTCTGATTAGTAACTTAGGGTTTTCAATTTGGGAAATTAGGGTTTCTGAGTTTGATTTGGGAATTAGGGTTTGAAATTAGGATTTTATAAAAGAATAATGGATAGCTATGAATAGATATTTTGATGAAATTGAAGGGTAGAATAATTTTAAAATCAAATGTACTCTATTAAAAATATTTAGAAACATTATTTATCAACATATTGCTAAGTTGAATTAATTATTTCTCGTTTAAATTATAAAATAAGCATATTAATCATATAATTATAAAATATAGTTTAAACTCAATATTAATTATTCAAATTGAATGATATAACTTTTTATTATATTTCTATTATCAAAACTCTAATTTCAATTTGTGTAGAATAACTAATTATAATAAAAATTTTACTTAAACATTAATTAACTTAAACTTAAACTATTTATAAAAATCAAACTAATTATTTCTAGTAAATTAATCTCTAAGAGTATAAATTAATAAAATAGAACATAATTCATTCATAATAAAAATTACTTAAATTGAACGGTACAATTCTTTCTTATTTTTCAATTACTAACATTATAATTTCAATTATATCAAATATTCAATAAAAATTATATAAGAATTCTAATTAATTTAAACTTCAATTATCATGAAACTATATTTAATTACCTTTAGTAAAATAATTTTTTTAAAATAAATCACAAATAACTAATTATTTGATTTTCAAAAACTAGGGTTGTTACATTCTACCCACCTTAGAAAAATTTTCGCCCTCGAAAATTGCTAGAATAAAATAAATTCAAACTAAAATCAAAGAAAGCAGAATATATGGACAAAGTATAGGGATGAACAAGAATGAAGATTCAAGAAGAATCAGGTAAGCAAGTAGATTTCAAGCAAGCAAAGGTATGGTTGGGAAAAAATCAAACGACATTCTGAGGAGAAATTTCAAACTAGAGGATTCCAATGAAAGCAACGAAGAAAAGGATGGCACGAGTTAATATGGCACGAATCAAGATTATACGTCGAATCGAAGCTAATTTCACAACCTCTAACGCTCCCAAACCCCGTGAATCACATTACCTATTCTTCTATTTCATCTTATGATAACCCATTAGTGTTCCCATATACGTAAATTATTAGTATTAAGTTGGCCAGACCTAATACCATGAAGTATGAAATGGTAAACTAACAGCGTTAATCATCAGACAGTCATGCATATAAAACTCAAACTCTTGTTATCAAAACAAGTCACAAAGCATGACAGACACTTAGAGTATGCAATGAAGCATAGTCAGTCCATTCCAAAGGCTCTAACAAGAACGAACTGCTCTGATACCATATTGTAACGACCCAACTTTCAGAACGTCATGATCGTACCGAAAGTAAGGCGTTACCAACCTACTTTCCTTTATTAACTATTTACTATTAAGCCTTTAGTTCGATATAGCGATTTAGTTTTATAGAAAATTCCAGAAAATTTTGTTTTTGTTTATCAAATCATATAGCAAACATTTCAGAGTAATAATAATCACATAATTATTAATAATAATATCTGTCATACAAAAGATTTCAAATAAAACTCAGATACAAATCCTATCCCTCTGTATAAAATAAAAATCTTAAGCAATAAGGGCGAGGGAATTCTATGAAAGCAACTCAATTCAAAAAACTTAACTCATAAATAAGGTCTAACAATCGCCCGCAGCTTCAAACCGAGTCTTTGAACCTATATCACTGAAAAGGGTGGAAGATTTTGGGGTGAGAACAAACCACACATTCTCAGTAGGGAATGGGAATGCCGTAAAAGTAATGATTAACATGAAAATAATTAACTCAAGTTTCCAATGTAGTTTTCTTTATCAAACCTTTTCAAAAATTTCTCAAGACTTACTTGAAACCGTTTAAATCCCTTTCTTTAATTCGTATTGCTTACAGAAAGTCTCAATCGCACTAGCAATTCATCAGCTACAAATAGCATTCCTCAACCATCACAGTAACTAAGTAAATCAGCAACATAAATAATATACCCAAACCTCATTTCACAAATACCATTCCTCAATACTTTACTAAGTTCACAGCATCAACAAAAATATCTAATCAAACACACAAGCAAGTCACTAAAACAAACAGCACAATCACAAAGAAACAAGACAAGCAACACAAATTACAAAGAAATAAAATAAGCAAACACAATCAAATGCAGATGCGCAAATAAGGATGATGCATGTCTAGCCCTAGTGCAGGTAATGAGCTCATCTGTCGGTTACTAACCCGCTCCCGACGTTATCCAGCAACCTCTGTCTGGATAAGGCTTTCCTATTGACTATACCCCTGTGTATAGGAAATAACCCCTCTACCACCACAGGATCCACTGCACGCAGGAAATAACACATCTGCCACTGCAGGGATGTATGCCGACACACCTTCTGTATACAGGAAATAACCCCTCTGCCACTACAGAAATGGAACAGGTGGTCACGGTACTTCTGTAGCAGGAAATAACCCCTCTGCCTTACAGAAATAAAATATGGATCTGTACCGTAGGAAAGCGTTCTCAGTGATCACACCATTATCTATCTGACTGCTTCACTACAGCAGATGATCATACAAGTATATCTGGAGTTGCCTTAACGCAACAAATGAATAAACACATCTCTTGGGTTGCCTCAAGCAACAAATAAATATCTCTTGGGTTGCCTCAAGCAACAAATCATCACATAATCATTCTCATTATCATCATTCATCATCATTCTCATTATTCATCATCATTTTCACATTTTTATGCAGTACCTCTTTCTTTCTCTGTTCAATCATACTGTACAAACTTTACATCTTTCACTTTTACAACATCTTAATTCAAACCATTTCTCTTTACCATTTGGATTCAAATATTATAAAATTCACCAAACTCCTGAAAAGTAATCCTTTATTTCAAGCTCAAAGCATAACTCTTTTTCATATTAAATTAAATTCAAAACATAATTCCTTCCTTAAATAATTCAAACTTGAAACATAAACCTTTCCTTGATAATTCCAAATTCAAAATAGTATAATTCTTCTCTTATTTAGATAAAACCCAAATAATATAATTTTTCAAGTTCAAATTTTCTAAAATGACTTCTCAAATAAAACCTCAGGTTTTTATAAAATTTCGACAGCACCTCCCCTAAAACTCGGACTTAACCACCCTTACGGGTTCCCTCTTTCTCAACATCTCATCAAACCTTTCTCAACAATTGCCACAATAATATATTCTTAAAAACATTTGATAATAGTATAGAAAATCTATTTCTCAAATCCCATATCCAAGTAATCACCAAAACAACATCGACAATCTAATTTCAGTTTTATTTTTAAAATATCAAACGAATTCGGAATTACGCAAACCTTGTATCCATGCGACCGTCTCGGATTAAGCTTTCTATTAAACCAAAAATCACAATTTTTCGCTGGCTCTAGCTTCAGAAATATAAGCAAAACCATGACTGCTCTGTAGTGTCTTAAAACCAGAAGACAGCAGCAGCGTACAACATTCGAAATTTCATATAAAATCCAAATTAAATCCAACCACCTTCAAAATTAATGTAGTTAAACATAACTTATCCAAAATTCTTTCTCAATTGGTTCCAAGGTCATACCATTTTTAATGAAGGAGTTACATAGCTTGGAAGTTAAGTAATTTTTTGCTGAAATCTGTTTTACAAATCATTGAACACAACCTCTTTCCAAGTCCCATAACTCACTGACTAAAACATGGAAAACCCTGAGATTTAAATCATATATACTAACCATACTCAACCTTCACCTCCAATTGGTTGCATCTCAATATAATTCCAGAATTAAAAATTATAAAGGCTTATAGTTACTGACTTAGAAAACAAAACCTGATTTTTACTGCATAATACATCTTACTTTAAAAATTCATATCTTTAAAACCACAATTCTAACAATTCTAAATTTTTATGAAATTAAAGTACTAGGACCAGAGTTTCATTTAAAACTAGTTTCATTTCAAAATTCAAACTGGAGAATTTTTAATAGAGGAGACAAGTTGCTGCTGTCTTAAGCGTCCTGCAGAAAACCAGATTTGGCATTCCTAATTCAAAAATTTATCATAAATCATAAACTTAATGAAAAAGCGTCAAATTCACCAGTCCAGCTTCTTGTATTCCAAAGCTTAATCCAGACTTAGTCCCATGAAATTCCGATCATCACAGAATTAGTTATAGATTTTCAAAGTCTCCGGCTTCATTTAAAAGTAATGCAGAAAATCAAGTTTTACATTTTAACTTTGAAAAAATCTTAACTAGTTCTATAGTTAATTCAAACTTCCCAAAGTTGAATCCCAACAAAACTTTAATTACAGTTTACTCAGCCTTTACTTTCATATCATTTTGATTATCGTTGAATAACTGATTCACTTCCAAAGTCATCTTTTAATCTCAAAAATCAGATTTTCAGCAACTAGTTCAACATTTTAAGATTCAATCTTCCAATTATTCCTTAAGCCCAACTTCAATTAATCACTAACTAAACCCATTACAATAAACCAACTCAACAGCAATAGTTTCAATTTGACCCATCAAAATACCGAAATCACAATAATCTCTCATCAAACAATTTATAATTCAATCTCACAAAATCAACAAATTCAACCAAAGTTCCAATCAAAAATCTCAATCATTCCAATCATAATTTCAGCCACACAACTCAACTAATTCAGTATAATCACATAGAGTCAGAACTTTTCAACAATTCCATCCATATCAAAGAAAACAATATCAATTACAACTTCAAACACTCACAACAAAGCCCAAAGACATTCACAGCCTTAACCTGAATTCAATAATCCAATTGAAGCACTAACACATCATCAAACTTACTCCAAATTTCACAACCTCAACCATCATCACAATAATCCCAAACCAAACAAAATCTAACTCAGTTCATCAATTATCATTACGACAACTTTTCAATAGTTAACTCATCAAATATCAATTTAACAAGTATTATCAAATGAATCACCATTCACAGCCACATTTAATTCCAGTCACAGCTCAAAATATTCACAGCAACTAACAAATTTCAAATGCATTTCAGGTCATTCATGACAATTAAGAAATTCTAAACCATTGTTAACCATTTGCACTTATTCAAATAACTTAGTGGGCATTCTAAATTAAAAACGTTAAATCCCCTACCTCAAAGTCGAAACTCACGGAAATCACTAAACGCAGCTGCTCCATTAGCAGTTTTCAGCACCAATTTCCATGGCAGCAACAATGACAAGGTTAAACGCCTCCTCTCCTCTCCGATCTGAGATTCCAGAAGTAGCAGCCATTTTCAAACAGAGCCAGCAACAACGTGAGGTGGCCACAGCAGCAAACAAAAACCATGAATTCAAATCGAATAAGAGTAACAATTCTGGAAGTTCAATTCTGGAAGTTCAGGGCAAAATCAAATTGGAACAAGAGGAAGGCTAATAAAATGGCAGTGGAATAAACATAAACATGAAGTAATGATTCAGAACACGAATGTCTTACAACAATTAGAAGGTAATAACAGAACGAAGAAGCTACGGCAGCAGTATAGGCAACTACAACAGCAAGCTCGGAGTGTGGCAGAGCAACTTCCTCCTCCAGCGACGGCTTGGTGAGACGCGGCAGCAGCAGGGTGCAACAACGGCGGCGCTGTAGCTCAGTAACGGCGAGGCAGTGGCAGCTCGCGTGGATGGCGACGACAACCCACAGCACTGACGGCGACAAGGCTGGTCGCGGGCTCCTTCCTCTCGCATAGGTCACAGCGGCGATTTACAGGCCCAACGACAGTGACTATGAGGGCAACGAGCGGCTTCTTCCTCGTAGTAAAGGTTCCCTCCTCCCTTGGCTCTCGCGCGGTTCTTCCTTCCTCCTTGAACAGCGACGACGGCGTCCTCTTCGTCGGCAATAATGGCTGCGATGGCGAGGCAGGCTGGACGTGGTACAGCTCCGTTCACAAGGTGTGGGTGTGTGACAGAAGGGGTGTGGGCTGAATGTGTGTGGTGTCCTGAGTGTGTATGTGTGCCGCGGTGAAGCTGAGGAAGAGAGGTGATGAGATATTTTGTTGAGAAACGAATCTCTCACAAAACATCACAAAACTAACCGGCAAGTGCACCGGGTCGTATCAAGTAATAAAAACTCACGGGAGTGAGGTCGATCCCACAGGGATTGAAGGATTGAGCAATTTTAGTTTAGTGGTTGATTTAGTCAAGCGAATCAAGATTTGGTTGCTGATTGTGTGACTTGCAGAATGTAAATTGCATTGAAGTAAAGAGAACAAGAAATAAATTGCTGAAACTTAAAGAACAAGAAATTAAATGGCAGAAACTTAAAGTGCAAGAAATGTAAATTGCGGAATCTTAAAGTGCAAGGAATATAAATTGCTTGAAATGTAAAGGGGATTGGGGAATGGATTTGCATAATTTAAACAAGGAAAATTAAATTGCATCAAACAGAAGAGGGAAAGGGAATTGGGATTGAACCGGATCTTGAAGCAGTAAATTAAATGAACAGAAAAAGCAATAAACAGGGAATTGAAATGAGAAATTTAGATCTCAGGACCCAGAGACTAGAAAACCAAGTCTAGATCTCAATGCCTTCCTAGATCCAACAAGAACAATAGCAAGGAAATTGTAAATTGCAAAGAAAAGAGATGAAGATCAAGTAACAGAAACGGAAATTCAAATTCAGTAAATAAAGCAGAGAGATCCAAGATTGAGACTGAAACAGAATTTCTTCAATTCTCCAATCCAAGATCCAAGACAAAAGTAAATTGAAATTGAAAGCAATAGAAACAAAAAAGTAAAGTTCAAAAGCTCTCCGAAAACTATTATGAAAATTCTAAAAGGAAAGCTCCCTAATAACTTGAATTCTATCCTATTTATACACTTTCCAAAATGATCTTCAAGCCTTGAGTTGGGCCTTTGTTCTTGGTGGAATTGGGTTGAAAGAGGCCTTGGTTGATTGCTCTTTGAAGATTGAAGAAGAACCGAAGTGAACCAATTGAACCGGAAATGAAGTTAGCCAAAGTTGGTCTCAACGTTAGGGTCAAAGTTAGGGGTCTAACTTTGACCCTAACTTTTCATATCAGCAAGCTAAATTCCCTGGTTTGGACGTTGGTGCCAACGTTAGGGGTCTAACTTTGACCCTAACGTTGGCCTTCCTTATATGCTAGTGGTGCCAACGTTAGCCTCCAAGTTAGGGGGCTAACGTTGGCGCAAACGTTGGTGCCCCTCCCTTTGTGGTTCATGTGCCAACGTTAGCCTCCAAGTTAGGGGGCTAACGTTGGCGCAAACGTTGGTGCCCAGGGGAGAAACTCTCAAGTTCTAACGTTAGCCTCCAAGTTAGGGGGCTAACGTTGGAGCTAACGTTGGCCACCTCTTTTGCAATTTCAAGTGCCAACGTTAGCCTCCAAGTTAGGGGGCTAACGTTGGCTCAAACGTGGGAGCCCAGGGAGTACTTCATGCCCAACGTTAGCCTCCAAGTTAGGGGGCTAACGTTGGGGCTAACTTCATGCCTCCAAGTTCACTTTCACTTATCCCTTTCTTCAGTTCTAGCCATTCCTCTTTGCTTCAACCTTTCTCCAAGCTTTCTTCACCTATCATTGATCAACCAAACTAATCAAAGCTTTGCTCAAAATCATGAGGTATTCAATCTTCCACAATATGCAACAAATATAGCACAAAACCTCATGAAATGGCATGAATTCACATATGGTTGGTTTAATCAAGGGAAACATGAAAATCTACTCAATTAGCTTGCTTGTAGCTCAAGAAAGTGCATAATTCAAATGAAAACTAAAGAAAAAGACTAGCTAAAATGGGCTAGGATGACTTGTCATCACAACACCAAACTTAAAGCTTGCTTGTCCCCAAGCAAGAAAAGATTTATGCTCCAAGGTTCTTTCAATTAAGATGGATTGAGGAACAATTGTAAAGTGCAGTGAGTGAAGTGATCAAGTATCAGTGGGGTGAACTCCAAATCATATGTTCATGCAAGGGCTTCAGTGCTCACTAGTCCTTACATATTGGGAGTCGTAGGTCTTAGGATTTTCATCCAAATGGTATCATGGAGATCTCTTTATATGTAATCACCTTGAAGCAGCTTATAATTTCGGTGCTTTGGCCTCGACTCTAAGTATCATGTCTCAAGGCGGCTCTTTAGATAAGCTTTCAATCAATACTCCTAAACCAGTTGGTTTTAAGGTATTAGGTGTTAAAGCACCCCTGAGGATTTACTTGCTCAAGCCTCTTTCCTTGACACACTTCAACCACAAGCATTTTACTAGGCTAACAACTCTTTGAGTCATTTTTTCTTCTTTCTTTTCTGCCTAGTAATTGATGATCAGAACCTTGGACCATGTTCTTTTTGTTTTTGTATTTTCTTTTCTTTCTTTTGTTTTGTTTGCTGCTTCTTGGATCAATAAATTTTTGAGAATCTCCACAAAACTTCTTTGAACTTCATGTCCCGCCTATGAGCTCCCATGCAAGTTTTCACAAGCATGCAACCTCAATACAAAATCATATAACCAGAACCACCACTTTTCCTAATCTTTTGCTTGCCTCAAAATTGTTTAATTCCTCAATCCTTCTTTTCAAAGAACTTTTATGTGATGCATTTCTTGAAAGTTGAGTGCAAACAAGTTTTGAAGATAAGAATGTTGTGAATGATCAGACACCTTGCTTATTGACTTATAAAGAAAGACTATGCTATGCAGGCAGGCAGGGGTAAATAAAAAAAACTATGCTATGCAGATAGGCAGGATAGATCAGGATACAATCCATCTTTCAATCACAGCAATATTTGATGTAAAACAATGACTTAACAATACAACCTGTTGATGTTTACTTGATTTCCTTCTTCTCATCATCATCATTGCTGGCCTTTAGGTTCATCTTTTGTTTCTTTGGTTGATGATGCTTAAGCCTTCCAACAGCTTGAATGGACCTCTGCAATGATATTGAAAGTTGCTTGTTCCCCAAGCACTTGCCAAATGGTTAGCTTGCATGATTTATTTGTGGGCCTTTGTACTTACTTTGGTGTGGGAACACCAAACTTAGTACCTTGCCAATGCATCGGATTAACCATGTGTAAAACTCTTTTTCTTTTTCACAAATGACAAAACTGAAAACTAGGAAATAGCAGAATAGTTAACTAGTTCATCCATCATGCTTGAAGCCAGCATTATGCAGAAAATGAGAATGTGTTTTATGATGGGATTTTGGTGAAACACCAAACTTAGAATCCTTCATTCTCTCTTATATTGTTTTGGTGTGTAACACCAAACTTAGCTTCTTTGCAATGTAGATAAACTAATTAACCTTTTTATTAAAAAAAGTTATGAAAGGAAAACTACCTCAGGTTGGGTTGCCTCCCAACAAGCGCTCTTTTATTGTCACTAGCTTGACACTGAGGCTTTCTTTTATGGTGGTTGGTGCTTGTAGGGCCTCAATTTGTCTCCTCTGACCGTGATCCTCTTTTTGTTTTCTGGTGTTCTATTTCAGCATGCTCTAATGATAGTATGTTGCTGACAGTGTAGTAATCCTCGGTTTGTTGATTTGCCCCCAGCTGTTGATATATCAGTTGCACTTTGTCACCTTTGGAAAGCCCCTTTGTTGGAATCTTTCTATTCTTCCAGCCCCTTTTTGCTTTGTTTCTGCGTTTCATCTTTCCTTTTGTTGATCTTTCTTTTCTGGCCATAGGCTTTCCTTGAGGACTTCTCTTTTCAGTGGCTAATACTCTAACATCCTCTTGGACTTTTTCATCAGTCTGCATAATCCTTAGCATTGGGATGTTGCTGTGACTTTCCTGGTTATTTTTCATATAGTCTTTCTTTTCCTTGCTAAATTGTGCCTCTGGCAACACCTTCAGAGTGATGCTCTGGTCATGCATCCTGAGAGTTAATTCCCCTTCCTCTACGTCTATGATAGCTCTAGCAGTGGCTAAGAATGGCCTTCCCAGTATAACAGAGTTACCATCATCATCGTTTGATTCTAGAACCACAAAATCAGCAGGGTAAATAAAACTGTCCACCTTGACCAAAAGATTTTCAATTACACCCCTGGGGTACACCATTGACTTGTCTACCAGCTCCAAAGACATTTGTACTGGTTTGACCCCCTCTATATTCAGTTTTTTCACCAAGGAGGATGGTATTAAGTTAATACTTGCTCCGAGATCGCACATTGCTTTAGTGATGGTCAATTCCCCAATGGTGCAAGGCAACAGGAAGCTCCCTGGGTCCTCAAGCTTGGGGGGAAGCCCCTTTTGAATCAAGGCCCTGCATTCCTCAGTAATCATTATGGTTTCTTTCTCATCCCAGCTTCTTTTCTTGTTGATGAGATCCTTCAGAAACATGGAGTATAGAGGCATTTGCTCAAGTGCTTCAGCAAAGGGGATATTAATTTCGAGCTTCTTAAAGATCTCAAGGAATTTGTGAAAATGCTGGTCTTTAACCTCTTTGTTGAACCTTTGGGGATATGGCAGTGGAGGTGTGATGCTTTTTCCTATTTGCTGCTGCCCCTGAGCTACTTCTTTTGAGCTATGTGGCTGGTTGTCCTTCTCTTTGAGTTTCTCAGTGTCTTTGTTTGGCATCACATCTTGCTCCTTGGCCTCATCTGCCTTTGTTTGATTCTCATCCTCCTTTGGTTCTTTGATGTTCTCTGCTTGCTTCCTTGTAGTGTCATTGTTGCTTATCAATGTTCTCCCACTCCTTAATTGTATTGCCTTGCATTCTTCCTTGGGATTTGGAATTGTGTCACTGGGCAGTGAGTTTGAAGGTCTCTCAACAGATACTTGCTTGGAGAGTTGCCCCATCTGTCTCTCTTGGCTCTTCATAGAAGCTTCCTGATTCTTGGCTACCATTTCTTGGTGTTTCAACATTTTGTCTATCATGGCTTCCAAGTGAGTGATTCTTTGGGCTTCAGGTGATATTTGAGGTGGGTTGTGAGATGTGGGTGGTGGATGGTAGGCATTTTGGTTGGTTGGTTGGTTATTAGATTGGTATTGGTTGATGTTGGGGTAGTTGTTTTGAGGTTTTCTGTAGGGGTTTTGGTTAGTCTGCTGCTGGTTGTGATTTTGGTTGTTTCTTGGGTTGTGTTGGTTTGAGTTTCTCTGCCATGGTTGTTGGTTTTGGGTATGGTTATCTCCCCATCTGAGGTTTGGGTGGTTCTTCCAGGATGGATTGTATGTATCACCATACACTTCATTTGGTCCTTGGTTGTGCATATACTGTACTTGCTCTTGTTGTTGTTCTTCTTGAGTTTCTTCACTCTGTCCCCATGTGGTTGATGGTTGGCTAGTGTTGACTGCTGCAACTTGGAGACTATCAATCCTCTTGGCCATTTGCTCAAATTGTTGTTGAATTTGCTGCTGCATCATCTTGTTTTGAGCTAGGATTGAATCCACTCCTTCTAGCTCCATAACTCCTCTCCTTTGTGATGGTTGGCGGCTTCTTTGATGAGCAAAGAAATATTGGTTATTGGCCACCATATCCACAAGATTCTGAGCTTCCTCAGCAGTTTTCATCAGTTGTAGTGAACCTCCAGCAGAATGATCCAATGCCTCCTGAGATTTCAATGTCAGGCCTTCATAGAAATTTTGCAGCACGTCCCATTCATTGAACATCTCTGGAGGACACTTTCTGATTAAGGCTTTGTACCTCTCCCATGCTTCATACAAGGATTCAGCATCTAATTGTGTGAATGTCTGCACCTCGGTTTTCAGCCTGATGACTCTCTGGGGTGGATAGAATTTGGCTAGAAATTTAGTCACCAAGTCATCCCAACTAGTGATACTTCCTTGGGGAAAAGTTTCAAGCCATTGTGCAGCCTTATCCCTTAATTGAGGTTTTCTGTAGGGGTTTTGGTTAGTCTGCTGCTGGTTGTGATTTTGGTTGTTTCTTGGGTTGTGTTGGTTTGAGTTTCTCTGCCATGGTTGTTGGTTTTGGGTATGGTTATCTCCCCATCTGAGGTTTGGGTGGTTCTTCCAGGATGGATTGTATGTATCACCATACACTTCATTTGGTCCTTGGTTGTGCATATACTGTACTTGCTCTTGTTGTTGTTCTTCTTAAGTTTCTTCACTCTGTCCCCATGTGGTTGATGGTTGGCTAGTGTTGACTGCTGCAACTTGGAGACTATCAATCCTCTTGGCCATTTGCTCAAATTGTTGTTGAATTTGCTGCTGCATCATCTTGTTTTGAGCTAGGATTGAATCCACTCCTTCTAGCTCCATAACTCCTCTCCTTTGTGATGGTTGGCGGCTTCTTTGATGAGCAAAGAAATATTGGTTATTGGCCACCATATCCACAAGATTCTGAGCTTCCTCAGCAGTTTTCATCAGTTGTAGTGAACCTCCAGCAGAATGATCCAATGCCTCCTGAGATTTCAATGTCAGGCCTTCATAGAAATTTTGCAGCACGTCCCATTCATTGAACATCTCTGGAGGACACTTTCTGATTAAGGCTTTGTACCTCTCCCATGCTTCATACAAGGATTCAGCATCTAATTGTGTGAATGTCTGCACCTCGGTTTTCAGCCTGATGACTCTCTGGGGTGGATAGAATTTGGCTAGAAATTTAGTCACCAAGTCATCCCAACTAGTGATACTTCCTTGGGGAAAAGTTTCAAGCCATTGTGCAGCCTTATCCCTTAATGAGAACGGGAACAACAGAAGCTTGTAGGTTTCTGGATTCACACCATTGGATTTGACAGTGTCACAGATCCTCAAGAAGGTAGATAGATGTTGATTTGGATCCTCCAATGGTCCTCCTCCAAATGAGCAGTTGTTCTGGACCAATGTGATGAGTTGTGGCTTCAGTTCGAAGTTATTTGCATTGACATTAGGGGTGAGAATGCTGCTTCCACAATGTCTAGCATTTGCAAAAGTATAGGAAGCCAATACTCTCCTCTGTTGTGGTGGATTATTAACTCCTCCTCCTGGATTAGATGTATCTCCTTCCATCTCGTGGAATTCTTCGTCTGATTCTTCTTCTCCAACAATACTTTTCCCTCTTTCGGCTCTTCTTAACCTCCTGAGAGTTCTTTCGTCTTGTTCATGAAAATTGGGTATGGCTCTTCTTGTACCTGACATACAAGCAGAACATAAGAGCACACAAACCAGTGACACTTCAATCTACTGCTAGAATGAAGTTTTAGTTAGCTTAAGCAAAAATTCAAACAGTTAGTGGGTTAATCAAAGGTTAAAGAAAAATAAAGAAAAAGTGCTTGATCTAGATCACCACCTCACTTAATCATTGTCAATCTAATCAATCCCCGGCAACGGCGCCAAAAACTTGATGAGATATTTTGTTGAGAAACGAATCTCTCACAAAACATCACAAAACTAACCGGCAAGTGCACCGGGTCGTATCAAGTAATAAAAACTCACGGGAGTGAGGTCGATCCCACAGGGATTGAAGGATTGAGCAATTTTAGTTTAGTGGTTGATTTAGTCAAGCGAATCAAGATTTGGTTGATGATTGTGTGACTTGCAGAATGTAAATTGCATTGAAGTAAAGAGAACAAGAAATAAATTGCTGAAACTTAAAGAACAAGAAATTAAATGGCAGAAACTTAAAGTGCAAGAAATGTAAATTGCGGAATCTTAAAGTGCAAGGAATATAAATTGCTTGAAATGTAAAGGGGATTGGGGAATGGATTTGCAGAATTTAAACAAGGAAAATTAAATTGCATCAAACAGAAGAGGGAAAGGGAATTGGGATTGAACCGGATCTTGAAGCAGTAAAATAAATGAACAGAAAAAGCAATAAACAGGGAATTGAAATGAGAAATTTAGATCTCAGGACCCAGAGACTAGAAAACCAAGTCTAGATCTCAATGCCTTCCTAGATCCAACAAGAACAATAGCAAGGAAATTGTAAATTGCAAAGAAAAGAGATGAAGATCAAGTAACAGAAACGGAAATTCAAATTCAGTAAATAAAGCAGAGAGATCCAAGATTGAGATTGAAACAGAATTTCTTCAATTCTCCAATCCAAGATCCAAGACAAAAGTAAATTGAAATTGAAAGCAATAGAAACAAAAAAAGTAAAGTTCAAAAGCTCTCCGAAAACTATTATGAAAATTCTAAAAGGAAAGCTCCCTAATAACTTGAATTCTATCCTATTTATACACTTTCCAAAATGATCTTCAAGCCTTGAGTTGGGCCTTTGTTCTTGGTGGAATTGGGTTGAAAGAGGCCTTGGTTGATTGCTCTTTGAAGATTGAAGAAGAACCGAAGTGAACCAATTGAACCGGAAATGAAGTTAGCCAAAGTTGGTCTCAACGTTAGGGTCAAAGTTAGGGGTCTAACTTTGACCCTAACTTTTCATATCAGCAAGCTAAATTCCCTGGTTTGGACGTTGGTGCCAACGTTAGGGGTCTAACTTTGACCCTAACGTTGGCCTTCCTTATATGCTAGTGGTGCCAACGTTAGCCTCCAAGTTAGGGGGCTAACGTTGGCGCAAACGTTGGTGCCCCTCCCTTTGTGGTTCATGTGCCAACGTTAGCCTCCAAGTTAGGGGGCTAACGTTGGCGCAAACGTTGGTGCCCAGGGGAGAAACTCTCAAGTTCTAACGTTAGCCTCCAAGTTAGGGGGCTAACGTTGGAGCTAACGTTGGCCACCTCTTTTGCAATTTCAAGTGCCAACGTTAGCCTCCAAGTTAGGGGGCTAACGTTGGCTCAAACGTGGGAGCCCAGGGAGTACTTCATGCCCAACGTTTGCCTCCAAGTTAGGGGGCTAACGTTGGGGCTAACTTCATGCCTCCAAGTTCACTTTCACTTATCCCTTTCTTCACTTCTAGCCATTCCTCTTTGCTTCAACCTTTCTCCAAGCTTTCTTCACCTATCATTGATCAACCAAACTAATCAAAGCTTTGCTCAAAATCATGAGGTATTCAATCTTCCACAATATGCAACAAATATAGCACAAAACCTCATGAAATGGCATGAATTCACATATGGTTGGTTCAATCAAGGGAAACATGAAAATCTACTCAATTAGCTTGCTTGTAGCTCAAGAAAGTGCATAATTCAAATGAAAACTAAAGAAAAAGACTAGCTAAAATGGGCTAGGATGACTTGTCATCAAGAGGGCGAGTCTGGATGCTTGTGATGAGGGTGACGGCGCTGAGGAGAGTGGGGGAGGGTTAGGGTTTCTGATTAGTAACTTAGGGTTTCCAATTTGGGAAATTAGGGTTTCTGAGTTTGATTTGGGAATTAGGTTAGAAATTAGGATTTTATAAAAGAATAATGGATAGCTATGAATAGATATTTTGATGAAATTGAAGGGTAAAATAATTTTAAAATCAAATGTACTCAATTAAAAATATTTAGAAACATTATTTATCAACATATTGCTAAGTTGAATTAATTATTTCTAGTTTAAATTATAAAATAAGCATATTAATCATATAATTATAAAATATAGTTTAAACTCAATATTAATTTTTCAAATTGAATGATATAACTTTTTATTATATTTCTATTATCAAAACTCTAATTTAAATTTGTGTAGAATAACTAATTATAATAAAAATTGTACTTAAACATTAATTAACTTAAACTTAAACTATTTATAAAAATCAAACTAATTATTTCTAGTAAATTAATCTCTAAGAGTATAAATTAATAAAATAGAACATAATTCATTCATAATAAAAATTACTTAAATTGAACGGTACAATTCTTTCTTATTTTTCAATTACTAACATTATAATTTCAATTATATCAAATATTCAATAAAAATTATATAAGAATTCTAATTAATTTAAACTTCAATTATCATGAAACTATATTTAATTACCTTTAGTAAAATAATTTTCTTAAAATAAATCACAAATAATTAATTATTTGATTTTCAAAAACTAGGGTTGTTACATTTGACGATGTGGTTGGTTATGAAAAAGAAGAATAAAAAGAATTGAGTTAATTATGAACTTTGAATGAGATATGATGAGATTGATTAAGATATATAAGACTGGGTAAGATGCAGTGGTGCTATCCACTTGCTCCGGGTATGAGTTAAGACTCCGTGTAAGATACAGTGGTGTTGTCCAGTTGCTTCATGTAAAAAATGAGGAAGAAGAATGATTGAAAGTAATTATGAAGACAATGATTTTGAATGTGAAGTGTGAATGTATGTTCTATTTTATTTTGCTGCATCGTTTACTCTCTATTGTAAAGTGTGTCAGGCACTCTACCCCATGAGTGTGACGGGTGCTTCATGAGTCCATATTTGATGATCATTTTTTGCTAGAATTGGATGGATTTCATCAGATAAACTCACACTTAATCACCAAAATTGCATACTTTTGTGGTTTCTCTCTAGATTAGACCTAAATGCAAAAACATACGTTTTTTGTGCTTAAATTGACCATTTTAATTCCACTTTTATTTCATTCGTTGCCGTGATATGTTTGTTGAGTGATTTCCGGTCTTAGAGGCAAGAATGGCTAGACAAAAGCAGAAGGAAGCATGCAAAAAGGGAGAAGACATGAAGAAAACAAAGGAGAAGCACACACTGACGTGTGCATATGCACAACCTCCTGTGCGTACGCATAAGTGGAGAAATCAGCAAGTGTGCGTACGCACAAGTCCCAGCACGTGACTTCATTAATGAAGGACGTGGCTCACGAATTTGGGGCTCTCTTGGCCCAAGTTTTGGAGTTGCTGAAGCCATTTGGAGTGCTATATCAAACGAAAATGAACATACATCAAAGGAGCTCAGTTTTAGTAGAAGAATAAACTACTATTTGTACCCATAAAAGATACCAACGTTGACAAATGTACCCATATAAGAATAAAATGAGAATTGTAACCACGGAAGATGGCCTCCATGTGCCAAGAGTACCCAGACGTTGGTTACGTAATTGGTCCGTTAGGGTACTCTTGGCACACGAAAGCCATCTTCTGTGGTTAAAATTGTCATTTTATTCTTATATAGGTACATTTGTTAGCGTCTGTATCTTTTATGGGTACAAATGGTAATTTATTCTTAGATAGAAAAACATATAAGGAGTAGGAGTAGTGTAGAGTAGTGTTCTTTGATTTTCTCTCTTAGGGTTTACTTAATTTTCATTGTAGAATTTTATAGTTTCAGTTTTAATCTTGGATTTTGCTCATCGTTATTGTAAGTACTCTCTAATTTCCTCTTTAATTACAATACTTTTACTACATTTTCTTATGGTTCAAGTTATTTTGTTAATATATGCAATTTTGATTTCGTGAATCTTTGGTTTATGAATTTAATGTTTTATGATTTCTCTATGCTTGATTGAATTTTTATTGTTGGTATTGTGAACAGTTTGGTTATAGTTTTCATTATCTTTTGCAATTTCTCATGTTTTGCTTTTATGCCCACAAGGTGTTTGTGAAAATGCCAACTACAGATTTTGAGTAGATTTTCACACCTTAGCTTGGGAATGAGTTCCTAGGATACTAAAGTTATGATATCCGACATTTAGTGGTAATTCTTGAGTTGTTATTTGATTCTTGTTTCCATTGATGCTAGCTTTTTACTAAGTTAATTAGTAAGTTAGCTAGGAATTATGGATTAAGGTCAATTATGCTTGCTTGACTTACTCCTCGATGTTAGGGGTTGACGAAGCGAGATTAACTCATCATAATTTCCATAGTTGTGGTTATGACGATGATAGGATTCCTTAATTCTCATTCCCAAGTCAAGGATCTTTTATGCTTTTATTGCATTTTCACCAAGTTTTGATCTTGTTTCCTTTTAATTGCATTAGTTTCCTTTTTGGATCATTTTTTAATTCTTTTATTTCTTAGTTCTTTTAATCTTTTGTTCCTTGATTAAGGAAACCCCTTTCTTCACAACCAAGAGTGTACATCTCAATTGCATAGTCCGAGGGAGATGACCCGGGACTTCAAACTCTCAGTTATTTTGTGTTGATTGTGATATCTTTAAAATTAAACTTTGATCGAGAGCTAAGTGTGGGTTTGGACTATACTTGCAAAGAAGAAATTCTATTTTGTAAAATTCCGAACCTACCTCTTGGCCTTCGTCATGTTTTTGGTGTAAGAACCAGCGTAACCGTTTTAATAAAATAACAATTTTTAAGAGCCCAGAGTAGATTCAAAATTTAGAAGTTTTAATTTGAAAATTTAAAGGTGAAATTTGATTTCAATTAATTTTTTTGAGTTGAAAAATGTATCTTTTTTGAAAATCTTTTGTAAAAATGCGTACTGGTGCTTTTGGCGGCAGTATCGGCTCTAGTCTGTCCAGTACCACGTATTTTGGAAAATAAGATTTTGAAAATTGATTTATTGTTTTGAAAGGATAAAAATAATTTAGAATTGAAAACCGGGCACTAATCTTAAAGGTTTTGGCCCAAAGTGGGCTAAACGGGCTAAAAACATTAACAGGTTGGACCGGGTCCATGTTGGGCCCAAGTCCAACATATATAAACTCCATTTAAGTGGCAAAACATCCACTTTAAGCTGAAAGAGAGGGAGAGTTCCTGGAGTTGAGAGAGAGAAGAGGGTTTGGCTTGGTTACTTTACATTGTCACCTTCCAGGAAGCATAACTTGAGCTACGGAGCTCCGATTGATGAGCCATTTATGACCATGCAAAGCTCTTGGCGAGCCGTTTACTTGTTTGAATATACTTGTGATTGTCTGGTGCTGAGGAGGTTAGGTAGGCAGCGTGACGTTAGGATTTTTGCCAGTAAAGAATTTTATAAAAACAGTCGCGTTGTAGATATAGTCTCTAAACCGACAGAAATCCCTTTATACAAATGTTTTGGTTGTCACAAGTAACAAACCCCTTTAAAATTGATAACCGAGTATTTAAACCTCGGGTCGTCTTTTCAAGGAATTGCAGGGAGGTATGTTCTTATTATTGGTCATGAGTTTGTAAATTGGGGTTTTGGAAGTAAGGAGGGAATATGTTATATGACAAGTAAAATAAAATAATAATAATAAAATCTCTTGGCAAGGTATAAGAATTGGAATTCCTATCCCAGTTATCCTTATCAGGTGTGAAGAGAATTGGGTTTTAATCCCACTTGGTCAGCCTTCATTAAACAAAGGAAGGTTAAGTGGACTAATTAGCTTGATTCTCAAGTCCTAGTCAACTCCTGTGGAGAGACTAGTGTTAGACCAATCCTAGCTCAAGCAGAATCTGCCAATTTCAATCACTTGGTGAGTTTGATAACTCAAGTACTACCAATCACTTGACCAAAGCCAAAAGGGAGAAAAATATCTAAATTAAATTAAAAGCATCAATATAAATAAAGCAAAGCAATCTTAAATCTGAAAATACCTCGAATTGCATTAACAAAAGAAATTAAATCTGGCATAGATGTTCATAAATTAAATTGAGAAAATAAATAAAAATAAACCATAAAATAGTGGTTTATCAACCTCCCCACACTTAAACATTAGCATGTCCTCATGCTAAGCTCAAGAGAAGCTATAAAGATGAAGAGGAATGGTAGAATGCATGAAATGCAACCTATCTGTATGAATGCAACTATATGCAGAATGTTTCTACCTACTTGGTTAAAAGTAAACAAATCTTTTAAGAACATACATGAACTGGATTTCACTAATTCAAATCATAAAAATAAAGTACAAATAGACTTGCAGAAGAAAATAGCTCACGAAAGTCGGGAACAAAGAATCGAGCATCGAGCCCTCACTGGTAGTATAGACACTCTAATCACTCAAGTGTTTAAGGTTCGATTCTCTCAATTCTCTACTAACCTTGCTTTCTAAGGCTTGCTCTTCATCTAACAATCAACAAAAATTGAATGCACAAATACACAAATCAAGAGGTCTTTTAAGGGTTGTAATGTGGTTAGGGTCAAGGTAGGATTGTATTTGGCCAAGTGGACTAAAATCTGAATCCTTAATTAACTTAAACTTTTCCCACCTAACTTAAGACAATCCATGTAATCAAAGTACAAAACCTAACTATCCATTAACCATATTTTCCACATATTCATGCATTCTTATTTCAAGTACAACTCGTATGCATTGCTTTCACCACTTACTTTGGGGCATTTTGTCCCCTTTTTGCTTAATTGCTCTTTTTTTTTTCTTTTTTTTTTCTCAATGCATATGATTAATTTATTGAATGCATGAATCATGTCCTAAACATTTTTTTCACATTTTCATAAAGATATACAATTCCCAATTCTTAGACCAAATATTTCCAAACCCACTTTTCCCACACTTAAATTATAAGCATTCTCACTAGTCTAAGCTAACCAAGGATTCAAATTAAGGACATTATTGTTTTCCGCTTAGAGTTAATGATGTGCTAAAGTAAAGAACAAAGGGGTAAAATAGGCTCAAATTAGTTTGCAAAGGATAATGAAAGGTAAGGCCATATGGGTATGTAAGCTCAGTGAAACAAAGGCCTCAATCATGTAAGTGTATGCATACATCAAATAATAGAAATATAGAATTAAGCAAGACAAAGATCACTATTTTAGAGAGAAAAATACATACTAAAATAGAATTTTGGTTGATAAAATGCAACCAATTCAAATAGGCTAAAAAATCTCCCAGGTTTTGTGTGTTCAAGTTCTAAACCATGTTCCAGTATAATATCTCTTCAAACAAGTGTAACATTAAATTTTATTCAAATTAGTGAAATTCTCTAAAAATTTTCTTGAAAAAGAAAATATTACTTCAACCAAGTGGTAAAATATGCAAAAAATCAAATAAATATGCAATCAAATATGAAAATGTGATAATGAACTAACAAATAAAGTAAAATATTGGTGTTCAATTAGGAATTAACTAACCCATGGAGATTGGTATCGACCTCCCCACACTTAAAGATTGCACCGTCCTCAGTGCATGCTAAGATATACAAGTGGACGGGTTGCTTCAACTGGGGCTCTTTTTGTTCCTTTCCTTGCCGGTGATTTGGGAGTAGCTTTCTTTTTACCCTTCTTGGTGGCCATCCTGAAAAGGAAAAAAGAAAGTGACTTTTAAAGCTAAGGGTTAGAGCAAGGAAGAGAGCGGGAAAGGTGGTAATCAATGCACAATAAAGAAGAATGACGTTAACACACGCTCATGAGTACATGTGAAAAGTCATCAATGGAAAATAGCTAGTGCATATGATGACAAGTGAATGCAAGGTGTTTATTGGCATGCTGGCAAAGGCATGAGTAGCATAGATCAAGCATTCAATATCCAAGTTAGATTACCAAGTCTTTCAAACTATCAACATGTTTGTAATAACAATTATATTTAATCAATAAAACATAAAAGGGGTTTTGTGAAAAACAACAGGCATTAATAGTAGAATAATTTAAAATAGTGTTCAATGCCATACGGGCTTTTTCACATATACATAGCATGCATGGTAAATAAGTTATTGAATGTATTAAATTGAACATGCAAGCAACCCTTTAAAAAGTAATATATAATTGTTAAATAATTCCTCTAATAATCCACAAGTAAAATATAGAAATAATGACCCAAATAAATTTCTAACACCAATGAAAATAATGCAATGAATGAAAGTATGCAAATAAATTAAAATAAAATAAAAAGAAAAATAAGAAGAATGAGAAGGGGAAGGGGGGAAGAAGAAGTAAGGAAGAAATAAGGAGGGAAAAGAGAAAATAGGATTTGGGGAAGAGAAAGATAAGATATTTTGGCAATTTAGGTTGAGCTGTGCGGCGCAAGCGACGCAGACGCGTGGGGCACGCAATCGCGTTACTTGCGCTTTTAAGTTAATCGACGCGGTTGCGCCGGTCACGCGGTCGCGTGACACGTTTTGCGCTACTGGTGCGAGAGCAGCCTCGCGCTCGCACAACTCTCTGTTCAAAATCTTATTTTGCCAAATTTTGCGTGACGCGATCGCATGGGTGACGCGATCGCGTGGATGGCCATTTTTGGAAAACGACGCGGCCGCGTGGGGCACGCATTCGCGTCGGAGGGCTTGCGCTTCCAGCACGAGTCCAGCCCAATTCCAGCTCAACTTTCGGCCATACACCCTTGTTACGTCGATTTTCATGGTACGCGGCCGCGTGGGTGACGCGGTCACGTGGGAGGCCAAAGTTCCCACATGATGCAGTTGCGTGAGCGACGCGGTCGCGTGGGGTCAAATTATGCTAAAGGCGTGCCTCCAGCCACGCTTTCGCATGACTCTCTGTTCAATTCTTTTCTTCCCATGGCACTGGTGACGCGAACGCGTCAGCGACGCTGCCGCGTCGCGTGCGTGTTTTTTTTTTTTAATGCAATATGCAGAATGCAATGCTCAATGTGAATGCTATGGAAACTTCCAGGTTCAATGAAAATTAAAATAAAATAAAAACAAACAACATGAAATAAAATTGAAAAAGAAACGATCATACCATGGTGGGTTGTCTCCCACCTAGCACTTTTAGTTAAAGTCCTTAAGTTGGACATTTGGTGAGCTCCTTGTTTTGGTGGCTTGTGCTTGAACTCATCCAGGAATCTCCACCAATGTTTGTGATTCCAGTAACCTCCAGGGTCCCAAACTAAGCGCAGAAAGCCTTCAAGTAAGTTAAAGCAAGTTACAAGGCCCCAAGAGTGTTGATTGCCAGAATGAATTCCGGGGTCCCAAATCTTGCTTTTGCACCCGTCTTCAAGTTGATTATCATGATTCCATCCGGGTGGTTCAGCTTTAGAATTCTCACTGAAGCGTCCAAACAACGTCCTAGACCCATTCAATTGAGCTTTATACCAACCTTTGCCTTTAAACTTAAAGCGAGCCATAATGAACCTTGCAGGACAATTCTTACCACTGACCATTTTCCTCTTACTCTTAATGCCACAAAGAGCTCTAAGTTGACCATTCGTCTCCAGTAGCCCATATTCAAGTGGAATTAGAAAGCTAAGGGATATGAATTTTACCCACTTGAATGTTGTGAAGGATGATGGAAACTTAGAGGGAGGTATTTTTAATGAAATTGCAAGCTCCCCTCCCTTGTGTTCTTCTCTAATAATTACCACCTCTTTGCAAGCTTCTTCAATTTCAACCTCTTCCTCTTGGTAGCTTTCTTCTAATTCAATCTCCTCTTCATTGCTTTCCAAGGGCATGGGAGGTTGTGCTTCTTCTTCTTGAATCTCCACCTCTTGATCAACCTCTTCCAAGTCTTCAACTGTGATATGCCTTGAAGGTTATACACCCTCCTCAGCATCAATTTCAAACGTCTTGGAAGGGGGTTCTATGACTGGACTTTCCCATGGAGGTTTAGCATCTCCTAAGTCTGCAACCACTTCTTCTTCTTTGATAATTACAGCTTTCTCCACTTGTTCCAGTACAAAGTCATGCTCCGTACTGTCCACTGGAGTTTCTAATATATCCTTCATGCTACGTTCTTCATTAGATTGTCCACATGAAGCCATGGGGACACTTTGAGTGTCCGAGCGTCGGGAACCTAATTGACTTATCGCTTGATTTAGTTGATATAGAGTTGCATGAAATCGATCCGCTGCTTCCTTGAGATGATCCCTTGATTCTTCCTTCACTAATTCTTCAACCACTCCTTCGTCTTCAAGGGTTTTTACTAGCTTCACCCTTAGGGCCTCCTCTAGCTCCTTATGAAGTATGGATTCGCGAAAATGATCCCTTCTCTCTTGTTCCATGTCAATAGCATCATTGGGATCATGTTTCTCTTGGATTGATGGATGTGGGTGCTCTTCCATGGATGGTGGTGATGGGATGGAGAGATCATTCTGTGGTTGATTGTTGAAGGTATTTGGTAGTCTGATTTGGGTGAAGACAGCTTGTATAGTAGAGTTTAGATCGGCAAATGCTTTCTCCATGGAGGTTTGGGGTGGATCTATGTATGGCTCATTCGATTCACACTACAAGAAAAACACCCATTCAGCCACATTTTTTTAAGCTACATTTGAAAAGCGTAGCCTATTCCTGGAATAGGCTACGCTTTTCTCAGTGTTGTCTTTTTGTAAGAGAAAAGGAAACACAATTTTGGCATCATTTAAAAAGTGTAGCCTTAGGTATTATAGAAATCACTTATAAAGCGTAGCCTTTTCTAAATATCTATGGCTACACTTTTCACACCAAAGAGAGCACTTTTAAAGAGTAACCTATTTGTTATAATTTGGGTACTCTTCAAAAAGGTCTCCTAATGTATCTAGGGCCAAATACGACGTATAACTTAGTGAATATTTTCCCCTTTGCCCCCCAAAGCACGCAGATCAGCTAGCTCTTCAGTAACTCGCGCCTCACCTTCATTCACTATCAAAGAAAGCCTTCGCGTCCTCGCTTCTCACCTTCGCCACTCACCGTTGCTTCTTCCCCACTCACCACTCACCACTCACCACTCACCACACATGACTTCGCCACTCATCGTCAGCTGCTCTCTCCTGCGTTGATCGTCAGTTGCGCTCTCTTGCATTGATCGCGAGCTGCACCCTCACCATCGTCGTCTCTGTGCACTGGTCATCCTCTCTGCGCTCTGGTCGTCCTCTCTGCGCACACATCGTCGAGAAGGTATCTATAGATTTCCGTTTGGTTCTGAAATTTGGGTGTTTATAGTTCCAATTTTAGGGTTTTTAATTTGGGGGTTTGGTACAATAATATGGTTTATATGCAACTGTGAATTGTGAATTGATGAACAAGCCATGTATTGTTGATGAACATGCAGGGTTCAACTTGAATACCCCTTTTTTTCCTAATTCTCGCCAAATCCCGTTACCCAGTTTCCGTACGCACCTGCTACCCTCTACGGTGTTGGAGTTCCTTCAAGATGAGCTCGAGCTTCAGGTAGCGGCTTTGCTTTCTATTCTTAGTGGAATTTGCGTTTTATTTGTTTATTTGTTTATTTTTTTCGAATTGTTACTGATTCTGGTTCGTGTGGCGATGTTATTTTGGAATAAAGAGGGAAGAGAGGAATTGCTTGTAGTGTTACTGAGCCACATTCAGATCCTGAGGGTGACAATGAGGAGGTACTTTCAGTTTGCTTTGGTACTATATCTGTTGGAGAATTTGTGAGTTGGTTAATTTGTTGTAACTGTCAGGTTAGTTAGAAATCAGAAGTTAGTTTGTTTGTTTCAAATTTTAACAATTTGCTGCACTATATCTATTAGACTAGCATCTGTTATAACAGTTATTTCAGTTTCAAAAGTTAGTGTCGATTAGTTTCAAATTCTGATCATTGTAGAACTCGACAGGAAGGAATTCACTACAAGAAAAACGGACAATTGCAGCGGAAAATTGCTTGCGTTTCCCCGAACGGCTACAAATTCATTGAGTAGCTGGGTTCTTGATGCGTTATTCGTCTCCGTCAAAGACTGCTCAAGATAGGGGCGGTTTTGTGTATCAACCGACGCAGCAACAGCTCAAATTTATTTTATAATTGAAATTGGGTGAATTTAGGGCGATTAATCCTCGTTTTCGCGTAAACCCAAAGGGCGACAAAGGCGCCAATCACTAGTTTCAAGACTCCTTTCCGCCGTATACCTTCCGTTATCATCAGCGCAGCCGCCACATCCTTCCTCGTCACAGATCTGCTCAAGCTCCCGTGCGCAAAAGCAAGGTGGAGAGGCACATCCATTGTTTGTCCCTCCGCCGTGCACGTCCCGATGTCGTCGTGTGGCTTCCCAACCGTCCCGGTATCGTCGTCCTCAACCTTCCCCCTTGCACTGTTGTGCGCCGCTCAAACGCACCCTCTTTCCCGCTTCCTGGTTCGCTTTCTCTCCCTTTTCTTGTTCTTCCAATTTCATCTTTTGTCTTCGTTCCTTTGTTTCAATTGAATCATTTTGATTGTTGATCGAATTTCTTTGCACCAATTTAGTTTAATTGCTTGTTCCCAATTTGGTTGCTATTTTGGTTTGAACCCTAGTTCCAATTTAATTGTTTCCTTAGTTGTTGACCTGAAGATAAATGGTTCATTAGTTGTTTCTTTGCTGAAAATATATTCCTGCATTCTATTAGAAATAATTGTCCAATTTTAATTGTGCATACAGAAGTAATCTATTCCTTAAAATTTGTTAGAATTCCAATTTAGCTCCAAAATTGCCTCCGATACTGTTCTCATCTATCCTTTTTGAAATTGGAAAAGGGTTCTTTTACCTTTTGATCAATGTATATATAAGACAAAGGCTATGGTGGATTGAATGAAATGTTGAATGCTGAGGTTATAAAACAGAGTTCTGTGTTCTCTTTTTTTTTTCTTGCTGAGTGTGTTCTCAGTCACATGAAATTGGTAGATACATTACTTTTTCTCCTATTAACTTCTGTGATCTCATGGTCAACCTCAATTTTGCTAATGCTTTCAATGCCATGTTCTTCTTTTTCATTCTTTTCTATCATTACTAGCACAATTTTGCTCCATTGTGTCATTCATATGATGCAACTTAAAATTGTTATTGTTTATAAATGCTAGAATCTTATGTATGTATATAAATGAAGGCAATGAAAGCTATGGTTTTATCTTGTTTTTGGTTCTGCACTATGAAATTATATTGGAGTCACCTAGTCAAACTCTATATGGTACTTCCAACTGCTTTTTATGTATATATAGTGAATGCAAGGCTAATTCTTTTCCATATAGAAGTAAGATAAGAGATATGCTTTAACATGATATAATTTTTTTGTATTCTTTAAAATTTTGAAAAGAACTAAAATTAAAGGGTCCAATTTCTAGGAGTACAGAAATTAATTTGTGTCACATTTGAAATTAATACTCAAACTATACATAATTTTAAAAAACACTATTATCAATCCAATGTCAAAAGTAAAAAAAAAAGTGTCAATGCAAACCTTGTGGTTTTATATGTTGTATCCTGCTTGCATTTTAAAACATGGTTTTCTTAGCCAATTTACAAAAACTGAAGATTTGAGAATGTTTTTTTAGAATAAATGCTAAATGTATTGGGCATTACTGTTTGACATGCCTTAACAACTCAAACTTGATCTAACTATAATGTGTGAAACCTTGCTTTTGTTTTTAAGTTTTCCTAGATAGTGCATTGAGAAATTATATTTACATTGTTCAAAAAATGATTAGTGTAAGCTGTTGAGGATGAGTGGATAACAACTTTTTGTGTTAAGTCACCAATAAGTACGAAGTTATAGGTAGAGCAGAACTCCATACAAATTATTTTGATGGCTGCAGTAAGTTCATCAAATACTTGTACAAAGACATTCAGTAGGATTAATGTTGATGGAAAGCGATTAGTTAAAAGAAGTAAGTATTGAGATATATGCAATCCTATGCTATAAAAACCAACAAAATAAATCATATATATTAAGAATAGGATTTTAATCATGTATCAGATTAAGTACATATAGAGTACATATAGAGTACTTGTCTGGCATGATGATGGAATAAGAGGTATGTTATTTTTATTATTTCCATGTTGTGGAATAATTTTTACAGTATTTTAAATATGAAATTCCTTTAATTAAATGATAGGGAAGGTTCTTTTGTTTTAAAAAATAAAAGCTTATAGTAAATATGATTCAAGAGCTGTACCCTTGCATGTTTATAAATTCTAAGTGGCCGGTTCAGTCCCCTATTGCAGCTCTTTCCCATTTCTTGAAGATAAGTATTGCTCATAAGTGTAGCAATGGTCGTATGAGCTTACTGATTTTGTTTGAAATTTAAAATCAATAGTAAAAATATGTGCATGATAAGCAGTTCTTTCCCAGTGTATTTTTGCTTCTTATGCTTACTATATGTCATTCTGTTTCCTGAATTTTGATATCAATTAAAAAGAAAAATAGAAGATTTGTTAATGACTTTCAATATGATACTACGATTTACATTTTACAAAACACCATATATGAATGAGTTGCTGATCCTTTTCTATGTTCTCGGAAGTTATATTATTTTAAACACCAACTGCCAATGTACGTTCAGCTAATTTACTCGGATCAGTGTCACATTGGAACTAACCTTCTTTCTTTTTTTTTTCAGTCTAACTCAACTGTGTCATCATTAGGATTGTGAAACAGATCTCGAGGATGTGAAGTATTGGAGTTGGCACACTGAGGTTGTTGGAGTTTGGGTGCCTGGTTGCAGTTCTATGTGGTATTCTTGTGTCTGTAAAAGCTGAGATTAGCATTACTCTTTTTTTAGTTGCATTGTCATAGCTACTGATTTAAGCTATGTACCTACCTTATTTTAATTTAACTTTTTTGCACAAGACAGCTATAAGAAATGCTTGATTACAGGTAAAGCAAATTGATTCCTTCGTGCCAAACAGAGTTGGAGTTTTGGTTCCAATTTTAGAGTTGTCTTCAGGGATTATTGAGTAACTTTTTAACTTTGAATTTGCTAGTATATTTCTTATAGGAAGGGCATCTTTGGGAATTGGGAAAGGTATATTAAATTGTGACTAAAAGGAAACCTTTTTACTAGTATACTTTGTGGCAGGATTTATTGTAACTTTGAATCTCCCAATGATTTTTATTGTTGCTTTATGATGTAGAGGCTGCTGTGAGTTATGAGATTGGAGTCATTTTCAGGTTTGATTTGTATTTATTTAATTTTCTATAGCGAATGTGATTTCTTTTCAAGTAGGTGCTTCTCTATGTGGATGAGAAGAAAATAGCAGCTTTATTTTTCCAATGATTGTTATGGTATTTAATTAAACTAATATAATCTGCAATGCAATTTTTTGTACCTTTAACTATTGTATCAACATGTAGATAACCTCTCTACTGAATCTGTTGCTCAGATATTTAGAAAAAAGAAGCCCAAGAAGTAAAACTCAAACTTGTTTACAATTTCATAATTACTAAGGGGCCTATTTTGATCATCCCTTATTTTGATGAACAAGTTCTCATGAAAAAGGATTGGTATAAGAAGTGAGGACCTAGAAGATTCATTGGAGTTGTTGATAAAGGATTGTAGCATGTTCCTTTCATTTCCAAGGCTTGTGATTCTAGCAGCAATCTATGGTATTTCGGTTCTGTCCCATCAGTATTTTACCAATGATATCTTTGATTTTCAGGTAAAATTTGAAACTTATGCTATAAATATTTGAAGTGCACATTACTAGACAAAACACATTCTCATTTGCATTAATATATATCATTCATTTTAACTTGTGCCGATCATATTTGGGATGTTTGTGTACAAGGCTGCAGTTCTAGTTCAAGTTAATAGAGACAATGAAGACTTGCAATTAGTATTTCCAGAAAATGACTTACTCAATTGAATGATATTTTATTTGAAGGAAAATGAAGAGAGCTATAACCAAAGCTATTCATTGCTTAAAGTCCTTTAAATTTTAATGGTTGAGGCCATTGTTGGCATAGTTAGAGTTGGTCAATTGGTTCTAATAATTGACAGAAGATGCAGCTTTGATATGTCCATTTTTATTTTGTTCATTCCAATTTAAGATTTCGATCATAGTTCTCTATTAATGAACTGAGTTTGATTGAGTTGCAAAAGTAATATATGTAATGTAATATGAATGCAAGCAATAATTAGGGGTCTGACATGGCTTCTACATTATTTTTGGAATGTACACAATTAGCATGTTTATTTGATTTTCGATTTGGTAGTGAATTTGTTTGAAGTTATTTATTATGATGATGAATTGTTGATTTGCTGCAGATTGAGCATTAAGATCCAGTTGCATCTGATGCATTCCATGAATGGTAACCGCCGATGATTCAGATCGAGTCTCCATTTGGAACTGGGAACACCGCCAATGCTGCTCTGCTCTCTGCTCGCCCAGTCTTCGTCAAGAATTTGCTTCAATATATGTTCAATTCAGTCGCAGATGTTAGGTTCTCTATTTGACATCAATTTGTTTTTTTCTCTTCTATCAGAAGATTAATAACTTTTATTAGAAGATACTTATGTAGGATACAATATTTTGGTTTTTTATAGTTTATTAGTAGTAAATTCTAAGTGATTTAATGTATATTTTGATATGGGTATGTTTAATTTAGTGTGAGATGTATGAATACTCATTTATGATCATCCCAATATTTTTAGTTCATTATAAATATATTTTTTTAAAGGATAATTTTTTCTTATTTAAAGAATATTGTATGGTATTATTATGTATTTATTTTTATTTTATAATTTTTGACTAATTTAATTAAAAAAATAGGATTATATATAATATCATATTACTAAATATTAGGTTTTAGAAAAAAAAATTATTAGAATATATATATATATAGAAAATAAAAAAAAATAATGAGGGACCTAAGGCTACACTTATATATAGTAGCTATAGTATACAAAAAAAAAAGAGGGACCTAAGGCTACGCTTATAAAAAGTAGCTATGGTATACAATGTGGCTACGCTTTACAAGTGATGCAGTAACGTTGAAAAGCGTAGCCTATTCTGGAAAAATGAAAGCTGAAAAGCGTAGCATTTGGTCCTGGACAGCATCACTTGAAAAGCGTAGCCTATTCCCAAATGTCAAAAGTGTAGCCCTTGGTGCAGAAAAGCGTAGCCTTTGAGAATAGGCAACGAGCGAATAGGAATCACCCCAAAAAGCGTAGCCGTAGCCCAAAAAGCGTAGCCGTAGCCTAAGGCATCATTTTTTTTTTTACTTTTGGCTACACTTTTCAAGTGTACCTGAATGGGTGTTTTTCTTGTAGTGTCATAGGGTGGTTGGTATGGTGGATGTGGGTTAGGGTCATATGGAGGTGAATGGCGGAAAGGGGCTTGTGAGTATGGTGGTCCAAAGTCATGTTGAGGAAAGGGTTCATAGGCATATGGTGGTGGTTGTTGATAGTCCATTGGAGGTGGTTGTTGCCATGAGGGTTGATCAAATCCTTGTGGCTCCTCCCATCTTTGATTGTTCCAACCTTGATACCTGTTCTCATTGTAATTTCTTCTTCCTACAACATAATTGTAACCAGACTCATAGCCAAAGGGGTGAGAGTTCATAGTAGCAAATAAAAATTAAAAACGAAAATAAAAACAAATTTAAATTAAAAGGTTATTTAAATTTTGAAATTTTGAATTTTAAATTTTTGAATTTTGAATTTTTGAAATTTGAAATTTGAAAATTTGAAAATTTAAATTTTGAAATTTTTTTTTAAATTTGAATTTTAAAATTTGACTTTTGAAATAAGATAAGATAAAATAAAAATTTTAAAAATAAAAACCAATAACCTCTTAACTTAAGAAAAAAAACAAAAATAAAAACAAATAAACAAGCAAAAATAAAATATTTACAATAACCAATAATAAGGCACACGTTTGCAATTTCCCGGCAATGGCGCCATTTTGACGTTGGGACTTTTGCCAGTAAAGAATTTTATAAAAACAGTCGCGTTGTAGATATAGTCTCTAAACCGACAGAAATCCCTTCATACAAACGTTTTGGTTGTCACAAGTAACAAACCCCTTTAAAATTGATAACCGAGTATTTAATCCTCGGGTTGTCTTCTCAAGGAATTGCAGGGAGGTATGTTCTTATTATTGGTTATGAGTTTGTAAATTGGGGTTTTGGAAGTAAGGAGGGAATATGTTATATGACAAGTAAAATAAAATAATAATGATAAAATTTCTTGGCAAGGTATAAAAATTGGAACTCCTATCCCAGTTATCCTTATCAGGTGTGAAGAGAATTGGGTTTTAATCCCACTTGGTCAGCCTTCATTAAACAAAGGAAGGTTAAGTGGACTGATTAGCTTGATTCTCAAGTCCTAGTCAACTCCTGTGGAGAGACTAATGTTAGAGCAATCCTAGCTCAAGCAGAATCTGCCAATTTCAATCACTTGCTGAGTTTGATAACTCAAGTACTACCAATCACTTGACCAAAGCCAAAAGGGAGAAAAATATCTAAATTAAATTAAAAGCATCAATATAAATAGAGCAAAGCAATCTTAAATCTGAAAATACCTCGAATTGCATTAACAACAGAAATTAAATCTGGCATAGATGTTCATAAATTAAATTGAGAAAATAAATAAAAATAAAGAACCTGTGATTGAGAGTCGCTCCTAAAATTAAGAGAAATCCTAAATCCTAATCCTAAGAGAGAGGAGAGAACCTCTCTCTCTAAAAACTACATCTAAATCTTAAAATTTTAAATATGACAGCATCTTTTTGAATGGATGCAATCCCTCACTTTATAGCCTCTAATATGTGTTTTCTGGGCTGCAAACTGGGTCGAAAACAGCCCAGAAATCGCTGGAGAAGAAATCTGCCACGCTGGTTTTTCGTCACTGCGACGCGGCCGCATGGAGCACGCGGTCGCGTTGCCTAGTGTCAGGGCAACTATAGCATATTATATATCAAATTGAAGCCCCGGACGTTAGCTTTCCAACGCAACTGGAACCGCATCGTTTGGACTTCTGTAGCTAAAGTTATAGCCATTTGAGTGCAAAGAGGTCATGCTGGACAGCTTAGCAATTTCTCCAACTTCTTGTATTCCTTCCATTTTTGCATGCTTCCTTTCCATCCTCCAAGCCATTCCTGCCCTGTAATCTCTGAAAACACTTAACACACATATCAAGGCATCTAATGGTAATAAGAGAGGATTAATCATAGGGAATTTAAGACCAAAGAAGCATGTTTTCAATCAAAGCACATAATTAGGAAGGCAAATGTAAAACCATGCAAATAGCATGAATAAGTTGGTAAAGAGTTGATAAAATCTACTCAATTGAGCGTAAGATAAACTATAAAATAGTGGTTTATCACAGTGGCGATGGAATCTCATAGAGGGTAGGTTGGTGAAGTTTGTGGGATACAGCGGTGTGACTAGTTTTAGTTAGAAATCCCCTAAGTGTAGATAACCCTGTTTAAGTTATTTATTTTGCTAAGCTTGGATATCTGTATCGATGTGAAGTTATAGGATTGCCTTGGGCGTCCCAAAACCTTACATCTTACATATTGGGTACTGTTACTGATGAGCGGATATTTTATACGCTTTTTGGGGATAATTTCATATAGTTTAGAGTATGTTTTAGTTAGTTTTTAGTCTATTCCTAGTAGTTTTTAGGAAAATTCATATTTCTGGACTTTACTATGAGTTGTGTATTTTTCTGTAATTTCAGGTATTTTTCTGACTGAAATTGAAGGAGCTGAGCAAAAATCTGATTCAGGCTGAAAAAGGACTGCTGATGCTGTTGGATTTTGACCTCCCTGCACTCAAAGTGGGTTTTCTGGAGCTACAGAACTCTAAATGGCATGCTTCCAATTGCGTTGGAAAGTAGACATCCAGGGCTTTCCAGCAATATATAATAGTCCATACTTTGCACAAGGATAGACGACGTAAACTGGCGTTCAACGCCAGTTCTCTGCCCAATTTTGGCGTCCAGCGCCAGAAAAGGATCAAAAACTGGAGTTGAACGCCCAAACTGGCATAAAAACTGGCGTTCAACTCCACAAATGGCCTCCGCACGTGAATCGCTTAAAGTCTCAGCCCCAGCACACACCAAGTGGGCCCCAGCACACCAAGTGGGCCCCAGAAGTGGATCTCTGCATCATCCATCATAGTCCACTCATATTTTGTAACCCTAGGCTACTGGTTTAGTATTTAAAACAACTTTTAGAGACTTATTCGGGATCTCATGACATTTCAGATCTAAACTTTGTATTCTCTGACGGCATGAGTCTCTAAACCCCATTGTTGGGGGTGAGGAGCTCTGCTGTGCCTCGATGAATTAATGCAAGTATTTCTGTTTTCCATTCAAACACGCTTGTTCCTATCTAAGATGTTCATTCGCGCTTAACTGTGATGAAGGTGATGATCCGTGACATTCATCACCTTCCTTAAACCATGAACGTGTGCCTGACAACCACCTCTGTTCTATATTCGATTGAATGAGTATCTCTGAGATCTCTTAATCAGAATCTCCGTGGTATAAGCTAGAACTGATGGCGGCATTCATGAGAATCCGGAAAGTCTGAACCTTGTCTGTGGTATTCCGAGTAGGATTCAAGGATTGAATGACTGTGACGAGCTTCAAACTCCTGAAGGCTGGGCGTTAGTGACAGATGCAAAAGGATAGTAAATCCTATTCCAACCGGATCGAGAACCAACCGGTGATTAGCCGTGCTGTGACAGAGCGCGTGAGCGTAGTTTTCACTGGAAGGATGGATGGTAGCCATTGACAACGGTGATCCAGCAACACACAGCTTGCCATAGGAGGACGTGCGTGCGTGAATCAGAAGACAGAGGAAAGCAGAGATTCAGAAGACAAAGCATCTCCAAAACTCCAACATATTCTCCATTACTGCACAACAAGTAACCTTTAATTTATGCTCTCTTGGTTATTCACAATTCAACTGATAAACATAATTGACTTCCTGACTAAGATTTACAAGATAACCATAGATTGCTTCAAACCAACAATCTCCGTGGGATTCGACCCTTACTCACGTGAGGTATTACTTGGACAACCCAGTGCACTTGCTGGTTAGTGGTACGCGTTGTGAAAAGTGTGATTCACAATTCGTGCACCAAGTTTTTGGCGCCGTTGCCCGGGGAATTGTTCGTGTTTGAACAACTGACGGATTATTTTGTTGCTTAGATTAGGAAAATCTTTCTTTTTTTTGGTTTAGAGTCTTTTATTATTTATCCCTTGTTAAAATACTTTAAACTTATAGCTCAGTTATTTAGAACGTGGTGTTTATGTTCATGATAATTGGCTATCATATTTTTAAAACCTTTTTCAAAAATAATTTTTCTATTAAATCCTGTGCCAAACTTTAAGTTTGGTGTTCTCAAAAATAATCTTTCTTAAAATTTTCGAAAGGTCCATAACTCATTTGGCTAGAACGTTAATCTGTGTTCTTGGTAATTGGGTTAGAGTCTTTTATACTCTTTTCAAAACCTTCTTTTTCATAAATAATATTTTCTCTATTAAATTGTGTGCCAAACTTTAAGTTTGGTGTTTTCCTGTTGAATTCCCTTTGGTTTTCGAAAATTTTGGTGGTTTTCAAAAAAATTTTAAGTTTGGTGTTCTTTCTTCATGTTCTTGTGTTCTTGTGAGTCTTCAAAGTGTTCTTGAGTTTTCCTTGTGTCTTGATCTTAAAATTTTTAAGTTTGGTGTTCCTTGGTGTTTTCTCTCCAAAATTCTCAAAAACAAGGAGCATTAGATCTAAAAATTTTAAATCTTGTACTATCTTATTGTCTTTCTCTCTCCTCACTAAATTCAAAAATATCTTTTCAAAATTTGTTTTAACTAACCAACTAACTTTTTGTTTGTTTCTTAACTTTCTCAAAACTACCTAACTAACTCTCTCTCTCTCTCTAATTTTCGAAAATATCTTCCCTCTTTTTCAAAAATTTCTTTTTTATTAACTAATTAATTTTTATTTTTTTATTTTATTTTATTTTTTTTATACGAAAAAAAAATATTTAACTTCAAAATTCAAATCCTTTTTAGTTATTTTATTTTATTTAAGTATTCACTTCTTATAAAATAAAATAAATAAAAAGGTAAATCAGTCCAAGTTATATCCATATATCCATCATGGACATAAGTGGAGATGGACAGTCCAGGAGGACTTTGGGGTCATATTCTAACCCCTCTACTGCTTCATATGGGAGTAGCATCTGCATACCCTCCATTGGAGTTAGTAGCTTTGAGTTGAATCCTCAGGTCATTATCATGGTACAGCAAAGTTGTCAGTATTCCGGTCTTCCACAGGAAGAACCTACAGAGTTTCTGGCACAATTTTTACAAATTGCTGACACAGTACATGATAAGGAAATAGATCAGGATGTCTACAGACTATTACTGTTTCCATTTGCTGTAAAAGATCAAGCTAAGAGGTGGTTGAATAACCAACCTAAGGCCAGCATAAGGACATGGAAACAGCTGACAGAAAAATTCCTGAATCAATACTTCCCTCCAAAAAGGATGACACTGCTAAGGCTGGACATCCAAGGCTTTAAACAGGGAGATAATGAATCCCTTTATGATGCCTGGGAGAGATACAGAGAGATGCTACGAAAATGCCCCTCTGAAATGTTTTCAAAGTGGGTCCAGTTAGACATCTTCTACTATGGGCTTGCAGAAGGAGCTCAGATGTCTCTAGATTACTCAGCTAGTGGATCTATCCACATGAGAAAGACAATTGAAGAGGCTCAAGAGCTCATTGATACAGTTGCCAAGAATCAGCATCTGTACCTAAGCAGCAACCCTTCCATGAATGAAGAGGTTAAAACAGTAACTGCTGAATTCAGTACTGTAAAACAAGCTGTTGAATTCAACCAGCAATTGGATTTTCTAACAAAGCAGCTAGCTGAATTCAAAGATAGGCTACAGGAGACAAGGATAGCTAATATACATATGGACGAACAGTTTAAGCAAACAAAGCAGCAGCTATCAAGGCAAATAGCAGAAGAATGCCAAGCAGTTCAATTAAGAAGTGGGAAAACATTAAATACCCCACCTCAAGGCATTAAAAATTCAAGAAATGAGCGACCCACCAAAGATTCACCTGAGGACAGTAAGAGCCCAGGGAAAAATAATTCTGGCACTAAAACGCCAGAAAATGGGTGGAAGGCTGGCGCTGAATGCCCAGACCATGCCCAAAACTGGCGCTCAGCGCCAGAAACAAGGCAGGATTGGCGTTCAACGCCAGAAATGGGCAAGAATCTGGCGTTGAACGCCCAAATGGTGCAGAATCCAGCGTTGAACGCCCAAAATGGGCACATTTCTAGCGTTCAGGCGCCAGGAACAGACAGTGAGTTGGCGTCTAACGTCACTCCAGCTTCTGACTCTGGTACTCAATTGCCAGTGAGGGATCAGACACACACAAGTGCTGATAACAACCCCTCTAAAAAGGCTTCTTTAACCACTAAGGTTGAGGAATATAAAGCCAAGATCCCTTATCCTCAAAAACTTCGGAAAGAGGAGCAGGATAAGCAATTTGCTCGCTTTGCAGATTATCTAAGGACTCTTGAAATAAAGATTCCATTTGCAGAGGCACTTGAGCAAATACCTTCTTATGCCAAGTTCATGAAAGAGATCTTGAGTCATAAAAAGGAGTGGAGAGAAACAGAAAGAGTTCTCCTCACTGAAGAATGCAGTGCAGTCATTCTGAAAAGCTTTCCTGAAAAGCTTAAAGACCCTGGGAGTTTTCTGATACCATGCATATTAGAAGGTGATTGCACCAAGACAGCTTTATGCGATCTTGGGGCGAGCATCAACCTGATACCTGCATCCACTATCAGGAAGCTTGGCTTAACTGAAGAAGTTAAACCAACCCGGATATGTCTCCAACTTGCTGATGGTTCCACTAAATACCCATCAGGCGTGATTGAGGACATGATTGTCAGAGTTGGGCCATTCGCCTTTCCCATTGACTTTGTTGTGCTGGAAATGGAGGAGCACAAGAGTGCTACTCTCATTCTAGGAAGACCCTTCCTAGCAACTGGACGATCCCTCATTGATGTCCAATAGGGGGAAATAACCCTGAGAGTCAATGATGATGAGTTTAAGTTGAACGCTGTCAAAGCCATGCAGCATCCAGACACATCAACAGACTGCATGAAAGTTGATCTCATCGACTCTTTGGTAGAAGAGATCAACATGGCTGAGAGTCTCGAATCAGAGTTGGAAGACATCTTTAAAGATGTTCAGCCTGATTTGGAGGATTCAGGGGACATGAAAGAGCCTCTGAACTTTCTTCTGAAAGAGGAAAAACCTCCTAAACCAGAGCTCAAGCCACTACCACCATCCTTGAAATATGCATTTCTGGGAGAAGGTGACACTTTTCCAGTGATCATAAGCTCTGCTTTAAATTCACAGGAAGAGGAAGCACTTCTTCAAGTGCTAAGGACACACAAGACAGCTCTTGGGTGGTCCATAGGTGACCTTAAGGTCATAAGCCCAGCTAGATGCATGCACAAAATCCTATTGGAGGACAATGCCAAACCAGTGGTTCAACCACAGAGACGGCTAAATCCAGCCATGAAGGAAGTGGTGCAGAAAGAGGTCACCAAGTTACTAGAGGCTGGGATTATTTATCCCATTTCTGATAGCCCCTGGGTGAGCCCTGTTCAAGTCGTCCCAAAAAAGGGAGGCATGACAGTGATTCATAATGAAAAAAATGAATTGGTTCCTACAAGAACAGTTACAGGGTGGCGCATGTGTATTGACTATAGAAGGCTCAATACAGCCACCAGAAAGGATCATTTTCCTTTACCATTCATAGACCAGATGCTAGAGAGACTAGCAGGTCATGATTATTATTGCTTTTTGGATGGCTATTCAGGCTATAACCAGATTGCAGTGGATCCCCAGGATCAAGAGAAAACAGCATTCACATGTCCATCTGGAGTGTTTGCTTATAGAAGGATGCCATTTGGGCTATGTAATGCGCCTGCAACCTTCCAGAGATGCATGCTCTCTATTTTCTCTGACATGGTGGAAAAATTTCTGGAAGTCTTCATGGATGACTTCTCAGTATATGGAGACTCATTCAGCTCCTGTCTTGATCACCTGAAACTTGTTCTGAAAAGATGCCAAGAAACCAACCTAGTTTTAAACTGGGAAAAGTGTCACTTCATGGTGACTGAAGGAATTGTTCTTGGGCATAAAATCTCAAACAAGGGAATAGAGGTGGATCAAGCAAAAATAGAGGTAATTGAAAAATTACCACCACTTGCCAATGTTAAGGCAATCAGAAGCTTTTTGGGGCATGCAGGATTCTATAGGAGGTTTATAAAGGATTTTTCAAAAATCGCAAAACCTCTAAGCAATTTGCTAGCTGCTGACACGCCATTTGTGTTTGACACAGAGTGCCTACAGGCGTTTGAAACGCTGAAAGCTAAGCTGGTCACAGCACCAGTCATTTCTGCACCAAACTGGACATTACCATTTGAGCTAATGTGTGATGCCAGTCATCATGCCATTGGTGCAGTATTGGGACAGAGGCATGACAAGCTTCTGCATGTCATTTATTATGCCAATCGCGTTTTAAATGATGCCAAGAAAAATTACACAACCACAGAAAAAGAACTACTTGCAGTGGTTTACGCCATTGACAAGTTCAGATCATACTTAGTAGGATCAAAAGTGATTGTGTATACTGACCATGCTGCTCTTAAATATCTACTCACAAAGCAGGATTCAAAACCCAGGCTCATCAGATGGGTATTGCTTCTGCAAGAGTTTGATATAGAAATAAGAGACAGAAAAGGGACAGAGAACCAAGTGGCTGATCATCTGTCCCGAATAGAGCCAGTGGAAGGGACGTCCCTCCCCTTTCTTGAGATCTCTGAGACGTTCCCTGATGAGCATCTATTTGCCATTCAGGAAGCACCTTGGTTTGCCGATATTGCAAACTATAAAGCTGCACGGTTCATACCCAAGGAGTACAATAGAATACAAAAGAAGAAATTAGTCACTGATGCAAAGTACTACTTGTGGGATGAACCCTATCTCTTTAAGAGATGTGCAGACGAAATTATCCGTAGGTGTGTCCCCAGAGAGGAAGCACAGAGAATCCTATGGCATTGCCACGGATCTCAATATGGAGGCCATTTCGGAGGTGAACGAACAGCCACCAAGGTCCTCCAATGTGGCTTCTATTGGCCCACACTCTATAAAGATTCCCGAGAATTTGTACGTAATTGTGACAGTTGCCAAAGAGCTGGTAATCTGCCTCATGGTTACGCCATGCCTCAACAAGGAATCTTGGAAATAGAGTTGTTTGACGTATGGGGAATTGACTTCATGGGACCTTTTCCACCATCATATTCAAACACTTATATTCTGGTGGCAGTTGACTATGTATCAAAATGGGTTGAGGCTATTGCCACACCCACCAATGATACTAAAACAGTGCTGAAGTTCCTCCAGAAACATATCTTTAGCAGGTTTGGTGTCCCTAGAGTGTTAATCAGTGATGGGGGCACTCACTTCTGCAATAAACAGCTTTACTCTGCCATGGTTCGGTATGGAATTCGCCACAAAGTGGCCACACCATATCATCCACAAACCAATGGGCAAGCTGAAGTCTCTAACAGAGAATTAAAGAGAATCCTGGAACGGACAGTAAATACCCGTAGAAAGGATTGGGCAAGGAGCTTGGATGATGCTCTGTGGGCTTACAGAACAGCATTCAAGACCTCTATAGGGACCTCTCCATACCAACTCGTGTATGGTAAGGCATGCCACCTGCCCGTGGAACTGGAACATAAGGCCTACTGGGCAACCAGATTCCTAAACTTTGATGCCAAATTAGCAGGAGAAAAATGATTGCTCCAGCTAAATGAGCTAGAGGAATTCAGATTCACAGCTTTCGAAAATGCCAAGCTTTATAAAGAAAAATAAAAAAAATGGCATGACAAAAAGCTGTCATCTAGAATCTTTGAACCAGGACAGAAGGTCCTGTTGTTTAACTCTAGACTCAGGCTATTCCCCGGGAAACTGAAATCCCGGTGGAGGGGACCATACGTGATTACAAGTGTGTCACCATATGGTTATGTGGAGCTTCAAGATATTGATTCTGATAAGAAGTTCATTGTCAATGGACAGAGAATCAAGCATTATCTTGAAGGCAACATTGAGCAAGAATGCTCAAGGCTGAAGCTAGATTAAAAGCTCAGCAAGGTCCAGCTAAAGACAATAAAAAAGCGCTTGCTGGGAGGCAACCTAGCCATGGGACATCAATCCTCTAAGCATTTTTACCCTATTTTTATTTTTATTTGTTTATATAAAGTTCACTGACACTAAGGTACAAAATCATTTGTATAAGTTTACAGGGTTACAGAAGGAATCAGCACACAAAACAGAGTAAAAGAGCTCAATGGCAAGAAAACGCCAGTAAAGGGGCATTTTGGGCGTTCAGCGCCCAAAATGGGCATCCACTGGGCGCTGAACGCCAGTAATGACAGCATTTGGGCGTTCAACGACAGAAATGGGCACCCACTGGGCGTTGAACGCCAGGAATGGCAGCAACTGGGCGCTGAACGCCCAGGAGATCAGCATTTGGGCGCTGAACGCCCAAAACAGGCAGTGTTTGGGCGTTCAAACGCCAGGAGGACAGGGAGGAGCCAAATCCAGTTATCCCACACGTATTTCCATTCTAATTTAAAATTTTATGATTCAATACATGATTTTATTTACATAAACATGTCAAGAATCCTGATTTCTAAAAATCCCACTTTGAAAATATCAAATGTATCTTAATTCATAAGCACACACCCTCTTTGCAAATTCAATCCAACTCTTTTCAAATCTTTTCCAAAAACAAATCTCTCTTTTTCACTCTAAAATCTTTTCAATATCTTTTTCATATTATCTTTTTCAAAAATCCAGATTTATCTTTTTCAAAAATCTATCCTATCTTTTCAAAATCAAAGTATATCTTCTATCTTATCTTTTTCAACTAAATCTTTTTATCTTATCTCTTCCAATTTTTCGAAAATCCACCACCCCACCCCTTTAAATTTGGGTTCGGCCTCCCCCCTCCTCCATCAACAAGTGCACCTCGATCTCCTTCTATCCCTCTCCTTTCTTTTCTTTTGCTTGAGGACAAGCAAACCTCTAAGTTTGGTGTGTTTATCCGAGATCACTACTAAGATCATGGCTCCCAAAGGAAAACAATCCACTCCAAGAGGCAAGAAAGAGAGCGTTCCAAAATCACTTTGGAATCAAGGAAAGTTCTTATCTAAAGAACATTCAGACCATTATCTTAAAGTAATGGGTCTGAGATCAGTGATCCCGGAAGTGAGATTCGATCTGAAAGAAGATGAATATCCGGAGATCCAGGAGCAAATTCGAATCAGGAACTGGGAAGTCCTAGCTAATCCTGAAACAAAAGTAGGAAGGAACATGGTCCAGGAGTTCTATGCTAACATGTGGCAGACTGACAAGCAAAGACTATCTGGAACTGCCTGCTACGAATTTCGGACCATGGTTAGGGGAAAGATTGTTCATACCACCCCTGACAAGATCAGAGAGATATTAAAGCTACCTCAGTTAAAGGATGATCCAGGCTCCTTCAACAGGAGGATGATGAGAGCAGACATTGGCCTGGATAAGATTCTAGAGGACATATGTATCCCTGGAGCCAGGTGGACCACCAACACCAAGGGCATCCCAAATCAGCTCAAGAGAGAGGATCTCAAACCAGTTGCCAGAGGATGGCTGGACTTCATTGGGCGTTCTCTGTTACCCACTAGCAACCGTTCTGAAGTCACAGTTAAAAGAGCAGTGATGATTCATTGCATCATGACTGGGAAGGAAGTGGAGGTTCATCAGCTGATTTCGACTGAACTCTACAAGATAGCTAATAAAAATTCAAGAGAGGCCAGGTTGGCTTATCCAAGCGTGATTTCTCTGCTCTGCAAGGACGCTGGAGTCAAGATGGGAATAACTGAATATATCCTAATTGAAAAGTCAATCACCAAAGCATCAATGGAGAGACAACAAGCACAGGAGGATCCTATCAAGAAGAGAGGACAGGAATTCCTCCCAGAGATTCCTCAAGCAGAATATTGGGAATATCTTGAGACGTCTATCACCAAGATACAGGAAGCTATGGAGCAAATAATAAAACAACAGAAGGAACACAGTCAAATGCTGACCTATATGTTTAAAGAACAAGAGGAGCAGGGACGTGACTTAAGGGAACTGAAGCGCCAGAAGTCTTCTGTAATACCAAGCCTCCCAAGGATCAGAGGAACCCCCATACCCCCAGAATAAAGGTTGTTAATTTCCAATTTCTGCCTTAACTCTGTGACAGTGTCCTTATAAAATGTCTACCTTAGAAGTCATATAATAGTAATTAGTATCTATTTGATTTTATCTCCAATTAAGCTATAGTTTATTTTTCTCATCATCATTAAACATGAATAAAATAATAGATCTTTTGAATAAGAAGCAATAAAATTTCGAGTTTAAATAAAATAAATTCTAATTGGTTAAATGTGGTGGCAATGCTTTCTGCCTTCTGAATGAATGCTTGAACAGTGCATATGTCTTTTGAATTTGTTGTTTAAGACTGTAAAATATGTTGGCTCTTGAAAGAATGATTAACATGAGACATGTTATTGATAATCTGAGAAATCATAAAAATGATTCTTGAAGCAAGAAAAAGCAGCAAAGAACAAAGCTTGCAAAAAAAAAAAAAAAAAAAAAGCAAGCAGAAAAAGCCAATAACCCTTAAAACCAAAAGGCAAGGGCAATTAAAAAGGATCCCAAGGCTTTGAGTATAAGTGGATAGGAAGGCCTAAAGGACTAAAATCCTGGTCTAAGCGGCTAAACCAAGCTGTCCCTAACCATGTGCTTGTGGCGTGCAGGTGTCAAGTGAAAACTTGAGACTGAGCGGTTAAAGTCAAGGTCCAAAGCAAAAAGAAGAGTGTGCTTAAGAACTCTGGACACCTCTAATTGGGGACTTTAGCAAAGCTGAGTCACAATCTGAAAAGGTTCACCCAGTTATGTGTCTGTGGCATTTATGTATCCGGTAGTAATACTGGAAAACAAAGTGCTTAGGGCCACGGCCAAGACTCATAAAGAAGCTGTGTTCAAGAATCATCACACTGAACTAAGAGAATCAATAACACTATCTGAATTCTGAGTTCCTATAGATGCCAATCACTCTGAGCTTCAATGGATAAAGTGAGATGCCAAAACTGTTCAGAAGCAAAAAGCTACTAGTCTCGCTCATCTAATTAGGATCTGAGCTTCAATCAAAAACTCTGAGATATTATTGCTTCTCAACCTATTAGTCTTCTATTTTATTTGTCTAGTTGCTTGAGGACAAGCAACAGTTTAAGTTTGGTGTTGTGATGAGCGGATATTTTATACGCTTTTTGGGGATAATTTCATATAGTTTAGAGTATGTTTTAGTTAGTTTTTAGTCTATTCCTAGTAGTTTTTAGGAAAAATTCATATTTCTGGACTTTACTATGAGTTGTGTGTTTTTCTGAAATTTCAGGTATTTTTCTGACTAAAATTGAAGGAGCTGAGCAAAAATCTGATTCAGGCTAAAAAAGGACTGCTGATGCTGTTGGATTCTGACCTCCCTGCACTCAAAGTGGATTTTCTGGAGCTACAGAACTCGAAATGGCATGCTTCCAATTGCGTTGGAAAGTAGACATCCAGGGATTTCCAGCAATATATAATAGTCCATACTTTGCACAAGGATAGACGACGTAAACTGGCGTTCAACGCCAGTTCTCTGCCCAATTCTGGCGTCCAGCGCCAGAAAAGGATCAAAAACTGGAGTTGAACGCCCAAACTGGCATAAAAACTGGCGTTCAACTCCACAAATGGCCTCCGCACGTGAATTGCTTAAAGTCTCAGCCCCAGCACACACCAAGTGGGCCCCAGAAGTGGATCTCTGCATCATCCATCATAGTCCACTCATATTTTGTAACCCTAGGCTACTAGTTTAGTATTTAAAACAACTTTTAGAGACTTATTCGGGATCTCATGACATTTCAGATCTAAACTTTGTATTCTCTGACGGCATGAGTCTCTAAACCCCATTGTTGGGGGTGAGGAGCTCTGCTGTGCCTCGATGAATTAATGCAAGTATTTCTGTTTTCCATTCAAACACGCTTGTTCCTATCTAAGATGTTCATTCGCGCTTAAATGTGATGAAGGTGATGATCCGTGACATTCATCACCTTCCTCAAACCATGAATGTGTGCCTGACAACCACCTCCATTCTATATTCGATTGAATGAGTATCTCTGAGATCTCTTAATCAGAATCTCCGTGGTATAAGCTAGAACTGATGGCGGCATTCATGAGAATCCGGAAAGTCTAAACCTTGTCTGTGGTATTCCAAGTAGGATTCAAGGATTGAATGACTGTGACGAGCTTCAAACTCCTGAAGGCTGGGCGTTAGTGACAGATGCAAAAGGATAGTAAATCCTATTCCAACCGGATCGAGAACCAACCGGTGATTAGCCGTGCTGTGACAGAGCGCGTGAGCGTAGTTTTCACTGGAAGGATGGATGGTAGCCATTGACAACGGTGATCCACCAACACACAGCTTGCCATAGGAGGACGTGCGTGCGTGAATCAGAAGACAGAGGAAAGCAGAGATTCAGAAGACAAAGCATCTCCAAAACTCCAACATATTCTCCATTACTGCACAACAAGTAACCTTTAATTTATGCTCTCTTGGTTATTCACAATTCAACTGATAAACATAATTGACTTCCTGACTAAGATTTACAAGATAACCATAGATTGCTTCAAACCAACAATCTCCGTGGGATTCGACCCTTACTCACGTGAGGTATTACTTGGACAACCCAGTGCACTTGCTGGTTAGTGGTACGCGTTGTGAAAAGTGTGATTCACAATTCGTGCACCAGTTACCATACTTAGAACTTCCGGTTCTCATACCATATGATGTTGTTGATTTTCAGATGCAGATCATAATTCACCTCAATGAAATTGCAGACATGGTGATAGAGCGGAGTATGGTTTTCTTCCTTGTTTATTTCTATTTTATTTGGTTGTAGTACTTTCTCTCACTTTTTTATTTTAGACTTTATGGCCTTAGAAGCTTGATTTGAGAGATAAGTTGTATAAGCTGTTTTAAACTTCCAAATCTCTTTTGTATTTCAGTTTGACAAGCCGGCCTAAACTTCGTAGCCTGTGACTAGTTCTCTTTTTGGTATTCTACACTTATATATATATATATATATATATATATATATATATATGTATATCTTGTTAATTTAAGTATTACCTTGTGTATCTTGGAGCTATCTACAAGGTTTCATATATATTATGTCTTGTTCTATCCTTGCCTATGCGTGTAGTTATCGTGTGTGAACGCTTCGCGTTTCGTAATTCAACTTTACGTGACTTTGAGGTTTATTCCTTCATCGAGCTTCTAGTTATATAAATTTTTTGACATATATTATGTATTATAAGCTTTAGAACTGTCGTGGCACTTTTTTATTCTTCGCTTTATGGCGTGAGGTAAGGCTTAGGGTAACGGGGTATTAAATTTGGCGCCATTGCCGGGGAACTTATGCAGTTGTTATCATGTTTTTTGTTGGTGTGAATATGTGAATAGTATAAATAGATATTTTTTGGGTTGTTTGTTTGCTTTTGTTAGTAATTAGGATTTTGCTTCCTTTGTTGGTTGATGTCTTCTGTTTTTAATTTCTATTTTCTCTATGAGTTATTTATAAACCACAATTTCATGGTTTATCTTGTGTCTTATTTGGTGGATTCTATCAACTTTTCCTACATTTATTCACTAAATTAGCATGGTTTTGTAATTCTCCCTAATTTGTGCTTAAGAGTGAAAACACGCTTTTAGACCTTAAAATTGTTAATTTTAATTCACTATAATTCCATTCGATGCCTTGATATGTTTGTTGAGTGATCTCGGGATTTATAAGGCAAGGATTGGACGGAAGAAGTGAAGAAAAAGCATTCAAAGTGGAGAACTCGTGAAGAAATGAGCATTTGGAGGATTCATGGCGATGCGTACACGTGACCGACGTGTACGCGTGAGAAGGTCATTTTCCAGGTGAAGCGTATACGAGACCCATGCGTACGTATGACAAGTGGCACGTGACCTGATGAGCGGATATTTTATACTCTTTTTGTCATTGTTTTCATATAGTTTTTGTTATGTTTTGTTTAAGTTTTATTAAGTTTTTATAGGATTTAGTGCAAAATTCACAATTTTGGATTCTACTTTGACTTTGTGTATTTTCTCTTTGTTAGTTAGTTGTTGCATTGTATGACAGGTGCATGTTAATTAGAATTTGGACATATTTCACCACTTCTTTTTATGTTAGGACTACTTGGTTAGGGTGATGATTTCTTTTCTAAGAAATTATTTTTAGAGCACCCTACCAATTTGAAAAATTTTTTTGTTGAACTTGCTTGAAGAATTTATTTTGGAACATGGTTTCTGAGCTAAGAACACAAGCATGTGAGTTTTGAGCCCAATTGTGTGGTTACATCTTATAACCACTTATGTCCATTGTTGTGTATATTATTCTCTTTCTATGATTGTAATCTTTGATTTGTTTGATTTTATATGTCCATTATTCCATTATTCACCTTGAAGCTCCGATTTCACTCCGTCACTAAGCTCCTTGATTGCTTCTCCACATTCAACAATGGGAGTACCTTGATCACCTAGGCTTAGGCGGGAGGAGACCATGTTGCGAACGGCTTCTGCCATGGTGGCAAGCACGGCTTCTATCTTCTTGAACTCCTTTTGTGTCTCTTCTTGGCTTTGGAGGTAAGAGCTAATATCTCTTTGTCGTGCCAGCTTGAAGGCATGATAGAGAGACTCATCCATTGGAGGTGGTGTAAGAGAGGGTTCATTGTTTGGGGGAAAGGGTTCATAATTGGAAGGTGGTTCTCCTTGGTAAAGGTATGGAGATGGTGTATATGAAGGTGGTTCTTGGGAGTAATTGTGTTGGAATTGCGGTGGCTCCATGTATGGTTCATATGGCTCATAAGGTGGTTGGTATGGTGGATAAGGATTAGGGTCATATGGAAGTTTTTGGCGATAAGGGGCTTGTGAGTATGGTGGTTCAAAATTATGTTGGGGAGATGGTTCATAGGCATATGGTAGTGGTTGTTGACAACTACAATGAGGGTCACCACATCCATTAGATTGATATGCATTAGGGGTGGAATTTTACCTATAAGGAACCGGAAGAGGTTGTTGCCAAGAAAGGTGATCAATTCCTTGAGGCTTCTCCCACCTTTGATTGTTCCATCATTGATGCACATTGTCATTATAGTTCCCATTTCCTACAACATAATTTGAACCAAACTCATAGCCAAAAGGATGAGAATTCATAGTAGCAAATAAAAACAAAAAAAAACTAACAAAAATAGGCAACAAAGTCCTAAACCTAACTAAAGCTAACAAACAAGTAAAAGACGAACATATTCACATATTCACAATAGCCAATAGCATAACACCATTGCAATTCCCCGGCAACGGCACCAAAAATTTGAAACAAGAATTATTGTCGGTGTAGAAATTTCTGTTATTAGAAATGGAATTTCTTCGTTGTAAGCATAGTTCCAAACCAACAAATAACTCTCAATCAAATTTTAAATAGATTTTGGTTGTCACATGTACAAACCCCAATGAAAATTAACCAAAGTATTTAAACCTCGGGTCGTCTCACAAGGAATTGCAATGAAGTGATCAATTATTGGCTATGAAAGAGCAAGGGGGTTTAATTTGGTAAAGGGCAAGAAAAGTAAGTAACAAGAAAGTAAATGATAAGAACTAATAAAATAAAGGAAAAGAACTCTTGGCTAAGACTTGGAAATTGAGATCAACATCCTTGTCTATACACTATGTATTGACAATTATGAGGAACCGAGCTCATTAAGGCTACTTTTATACTTGAAATATGTCAAATGGCTTGATCAACATCAATCCATAAGTCCTAACATAGCTACTAATTGACTTAGTAGTAGGCTAGTGTCAATGGTTATAAAATTGACCACATAGGGTTCTCAAATCACCAATTCAATGAGACCCAATGACTCAAGGTCACTTAATTCCCTTAGCCTAGGCCAAGAGTAAAGAGAACTACTCAAAAGCTAGTGAAAACATTTCATCAAACACCTAGAGTGCAATAAAAGTAAACATCATAAATTACAAGAATTCACAAAACCCATAACTAACATAGGCATGAAATCAACAATAACAATGAAGATAAACATGAAAGAGACATGGAAACATAAAATTGCATTAAATAAAAACCAAATCCAACAAGGGTTCATCAACATCAAAATAGGCGACAAAATAAAGGGAATAATAAGTAAAACGAAGGAAGCAAGGATGTAGAAACAAGAAATGGTAAAGAAAACAAGATGAGAACAAGAAATTAAACCTAGATCTTAGATGCAATTGACCTAAGAACCCTAATTCTAGAGAGAAGAGGGAGCTTCTCTCTCTAAAAAACTAAACTACATGATGCTATCCTACAACTAAGTGCTCCCCCTTTGCCCAAGCTTGAATTCTGCATGAAATAGTCTCTGGAATCAGTTGGATTTGGGCTTAGGAAGCTCAGAAATCGCCCTCAGCATTTTTGGCATTTTTGCTTCTCATGCGTACGCGTCATATCACGCGTACGCGTTGCTTGGAGAATCTCATTTTTACACGTGCGCGTCGATGTATGCACTCCAAATCCTTGATTTTCCATAAATTCTCCACTTTGCATGCTTTTCTCTTCACTCCTTTGATCCATTCCTAGCCTTTTCAACATGAATTCACTAACAAACACATCAAGGCATCTAGTAGAATCAAAGGTGAATTAAAATTAGCAAATTAAAGGCCTAAAAAGTATATTTTTACACTTAAGCACAAATTAAGGGAGAATTACAAACCATGCTATTTAATCGAATAAATGTGAGAAAAGTTGATAAAATCTCCTAAAATCAACACAAGATAAACTACCAAATTAGGGTTTATCAGGCCGAGACCGTACGGCTTTGATCCCTTACAGCCTGCCATGGAAGGAATTCACTCACAATTGGAGAAAGACAGTAGGAAAGGTTGATCCAGAAGAATGAAGCATCTCCGAAGCCTCAACCGTTCTCTTATCATTGTTTTCACTCAAATTAAGTAATTTCATTCCTATTTATGTTTTATGCGTTTATCTCAACAAACTATCTTTCTAATCTCCTGACTAAGATCTACAAGGTGTCCATAGCTTGCTTCAAAACAACAATCCTCGTGGGATCGACCCTGACTCACCTCAGGTATTACTTGGACAACCAAGTGCACTTGCTGGTTCAGTTGTGCGGAGTTAATTTCCGTGCACCAAGTTTTTGGCGCCGTTGCGAGGGATTGTTTGAATTTGACAAACTAACGGATTATCTTGTTGCTTAGATTAGGTACTTTTTAATTTTTTTTGAGTCTTTTGTTTCTCTTTTTCGAAAAAAATAAAAAAACTTTCAAAATTCTTTGTTTTCTTTTTAATCTTTGTTTTTTGTTTGAGTCTTTGTTCTTGTTCTTGTTCAAGTTTTGAATTTCTTGTTTTCTTTTTCCAAAAATTTTCAAAAATAGTGTCTTTTGTTTGAGTCCAGTGTCAATTCTTAAGTTTGATGTCCTTTGTGTGTTCTTTGTTTCTTTAAATTTTCGAAAACCATCTTTGTGTTCTTTCTTGATATTCAAGTTGTTCTTGTTTCTTTTCTTGTTTTGATCTTAAAATTTTTAAGTCTGGTGTCTTTTGGTGTTTTCTATGCAATTTTCAAAATTTTGTGTCCTTAGATCTAAAAATTTTAAGTTTGGTGTCTTTTGGTTGTTTTTTTCCTTCTTCATTAATTCAAAAATTAAAAAAATATCTCTTTTATTTTTAATTAACATTTTCGAAAATTTCATAAAGGATTTCAAATTTTAATTTCAAAATCAAAATCTTATCTTATCTTAATTTCAAAAATCAAATTTCAAATCTTATCTTTTTAAATCTTTTCAAATTCTTTCTTTTAAATTGTGATTCTATCTTATCTTATCTTTCTTTTAAAATTTAAAATTCCAAAAATTTTCAAATCTTTATCTTATCTTTTTTTATGTTTCATTAAATTTTAAATCATCATTTTATCTTATCTTAAATTTGAATTTCAAAATCAAATTATTTCAAAAAAAAAATCAAATCTTTTTCAAATCCTTATCTTATCTTGTTTTAAATTCAAATTTTAAAATTCAATTTTCAAAATCTTATCCTATCTTAATTCATTTTCAATTTTCAAAATTTAAATTTTAAAATTTAAAATTCAAATTTCAAATTTAAATCTTTTTCAAACCTTATCTTATTTTCAAATATTTCTTAATTAGTCATTCGTTTTCTCTTTCTTCTTTTTTTTTTCAAAACTTCCGAACTAATTCTTCTCTCTTCTATTTTCGAAAAACTCTTATCCTTTTCTCTCTCTTCTTTTTCAAAATTCATTATTCAATTTTCAATTCTTTTTAATTAATTAAGCTTTTATTTTTAATTTAATTAATAAATAAAAATAAAATTAAAAATAATTTAAATCTAGTTTCTCTTTCTTTCACCATGAACCCAAATGGGAATGAACAGTTTAGAAGAACTTTGGGATCCTACATGGCCCCCTGTCCTGACTTCTATGGGAGAAGTATTATTATACCTCCCGTTGGAGTAAGTAACTTTGAGCTCAATCCTCAGCTCATTATTTTGGTGCAACAAAACTGCCAGTACTTTGGACTTCCATAGGAAGAACCTACTGAGTTCTTGGCAAACTTTTTACAAATTGCTGACACAGTACACACTGAGGGAGTAGATCAAGATGTTTACAGACTACTACTCTTTCCCTTTGCTATAAGAGAGCAAGCAAAGAGGTGGTTAGATAACCAACCCAAATCTAGCTTGAAAACATGGAAGCAGCTAGTAGACAAGTGTCTGAATCAATACTTTCCCCCCAAGAAGTTGACCCAGCTAAGGCTGGACATCCAAAGCTTCAAGCAATAGGACAATGAATCTCCTCATGATGCTTGGGGGAGGTATAGAAGAATGCTCTAAAAATGCCCCACTAAAATATTTTCAGAATGAGTGCAATTAGACAGCTTCTATTATGGCCTTACAGACATGACCAGGATGTCTCTGGACCACTCTACTGGTGGCTCTATACAAATGAGAAAAACAATTGAAGAGGCTCATGAACTTATTGAGACAATTGTCATGAATTAGCATCTGTACTCAGTTGATGAGATCTCCATGAAAGGAGAGGTTAAGGCAGTATCTACTACGTCTAACCCTCCAGAACAAGATGGCCCATTGACTCAGCAGCTACACACCCTTGCATAGCAATTGCTGGACTTGTAAGAGGCTTTGCGAGAAACTCAGGCTTCTAACAGGAATGTAGAAGCCCAGTTGAGTCAAACAAGGCAGTAATTATTGGTGCACGAATCCCCACACTTTTGTATAGCTGTACCAGCAAGTGCACTGGGTCGTCCAAGTAATACCTGAGTGAGTCAGGGTCGATCCCACGAGGATTGTGGTTTGAAGCAAGCTTTTGTTATCCTGCAGGTCTTAGTCAGGCAGATCCAGAATTAAGTTGGATTGATGCAAGGGAAATTAATATTGTCTAAATTACTTTTTAATATGTTTGATTAATTCTCCATGTTTGATTGTGAGTGATCTCTTCAATAGCAGGCTGTATGTGATTGACACTGGTTTGAGCAGCCGCCAATACTCCTCCGGACCTGAACGCCAGGGTTAGTGCGGATCTATCTCTGCTTGAGGGTGAAGTTCGTATAGTCCATTCTCCTTAATGATTCTACTCAAAGTGCCACAGACAAGGTCGAATCTTCCGGATCGGAGAAATGCTGCACCTTTGGTTCTAGCCTCCACCACAGAGACCCTAATCTCCCTGTAAATCAGTTGAACTGGTGTCTCGAGAAGTTCCCAACGAAGTCGTGGATTAGCCATCTGGGAGATGTCTAATTAAGCTGGTGGTTCATCATTGTCCGATGAAAGACGCAATCTGAACCATGTAGAATGTGATAACCTTATGCGAGTTCAATGTATTCATATTGATGAAGAACGAATATACATCGTAGAATTAATCAAACATGGATCGAAGAAGAACAGTAATACTTTTATTAATTCATAGGACTCAGTAGGGCTCCTCCCCTCAAATTAGGAGGTTTAGAAACTCATACTAAAAGGAAAATACAATGTAAAACTCAAAATAATGGTAAATGATATGCGTCTCTCTAATAATGTTCGTATGATTATGTAAAGATAACTCTTAAATACTAAACAGATGACTAGTAAGTGTAAAACAGTCTATGTACTGCTAAAATCCACTTCTGGAGCCCACTTGGTGAGTGTTTGGGTTGAGCTTTGATGAGATCCTCGTGCTAGGGACCCTCTAGGGCATTGCACGCTAGCTAGGGGTCCTCTCTGGGCATTTGGACGCTGGCCTCTGCTCTTTGGGCGCTGGACACCTGGAAGGGGGCAAGAGGCTGGCGTTGGACGCCAATTTTGGGCCTTCTAATCTGAAGCAAAATATGGACTACTATACATTGCTGGAAACCTCTGGAAGTTATCCTTTTATAGCCATTTAGAACGCTCCATTTAAACTTCTGTAGCTCCAGAAAAGCTCTTCTGAGTGCAAGGTGGTTAGATCCGGACAGCATCTGCAGTGCTTTCTCTGTCTCTGAACCAGACGTTTGCTCCAGCTCCTCAATTTCAGCCAGAAAATACCTAAAATTGCACAAAAACACAAGAACTCAGTAGAATCCAAAATGTGAATTTAACACTAAAACCTATGAAAACTTAATAAAACTTAAACAAAATATACTAAAAGCTATATGAAAATGATTGCGAAAAGCGTATAAAATATCCGCTCATCAGAACACCAAACTTAAACTGTTACTTGTCCCCAAGCAACTAAAAACAAAGTAGGATAAAAAAATAAAATTAGGATACAATAAATCTTAGAGTTTTCAATGAAGCTCAGTTTCAATTAGATGAGCGGGACTTAGTAGCTTTTTTCTTCTGAATAGTTTTAGCATCTCACTATGCATTGAAATTCAGAATGGTTGGCCTCTTTAGGAACTTAGAATCCAGATGATATTATTGACTCTCCTAGTTCAGTTCTTTTTTGTTCTTGAACACAGCTTTCAGAGTCTTGGCCGTGACCCTGAGCACTTTGTTTTCCAGTATTATACATAAATGCCACAGACACTTAACTGGGTGAACCTTTTCAGATTGTGACTCAGCTTTGCTAGAGTCCCCAAATAGAGGTCTATAGAGTTCTTAAGCACACTCTTTTTGCTTTGGATCATGACTTTAACTGCTCAATCTCAAGTTTTTCACTTAACACCTTCACACCACAAGCATATAGTTAGGGACATTTTTAATTGAAGTGCTTAGGCCAAGATTTTGTTTCTTGTAGGCCCTCCTAACCATTGATACTCAAAGCCTTGGATCCTTTTACCCTTGCCTTTTGGTTTAAAGGGTTATTGGCTTTTTCCTCTTTCCTTTTGGTTTAAAGAGCTATTGGCTTTTTCTACTTTTTATTTTTTTTGGTTTTTTTGCATACATATTTATATTTTTTTTTCTTTTGCCACATGCTTTTTCTTTTTCTTTTTGCTGCTTTTTCTTGCTTCAAGAATCAATTTATTTAGATTTTTCAGATTACTAGTAGTACTTTTCCGTTTTCATCATTTTTTCACGAGCTAACATTCTTAATTTCATTTCAAATATGCACTATTGATTCATACATTCAGAAAACGAAAGCAATGCTACCACATCAAGAAAGTTGAACTATTCTTAAGATAAATTCAAAATTCATGTATCTCTCAATTGTTTCCAAATAATTTTTTTTTTAGGTAAGGTGAGTGATATATGGAATATTTTATAATTTTAAGATGTAGATCGAAATGATCATGCAATAAGAACAAGAGAATAAATAATTAAAAACATAACAGAAAACAGAAAAATAACATAAGAAAAAGGGATTAAGAGAACGAATCCACCTTAGTGATGGCGATGATAAACCATTATTTTATGGTTAATCTTGTGCTCAATTGAGTGGTTTTTATCAAGTCTTTGTACACTTATTCAAACTAATTGCATGGTTTTACATTTTCCTTCCTAATTTTGTGCTAAGATTGAAAACATGCTTCTTTGGCCTTAAATTTGCTACGTTTAATCCTCTCTTATTACCATTCGATGCCTTGATATGTGTGTTACGTGTTTTCAGGCTCTATAGGACAGGAATGGCTTAGAGGATGGAAAGGAAGCACGCAAAAGTGGAAGGAATATAAGAAATTGAAGGAATTGCTAAGATGTCCAGCCTGACCTCTTCGCACTCAATCGATCATAACTTGCGCTACAAAGGTCCAAATGAGGCAGTTCCAGTTGCGTTGGAAAGCTAACATCTGGGGCTTCGAAATGATATATAATTTGTTATGGTTGCCATACTGTTAGGCGATGTGCATGCGTAGAACACGCGCATGCGTGACCTAGAGAAAATTCAATCAACGCGTATGCATGGACGACACGTACTGTGACAGAGGCACGTGCTGGACGTATCAAAAATTGCTGGGGACAATTTCTGGACTGTTTTTGACTCAGTTTTCAGCCTAGAAAACACAGATTAGAAGCTACAGAGTGGGGGAATGCATTCATTCATTCATTATTCACAATTTAGGCTTTAGATGTAGTTTCTACAGAGAGAGGCTCTCTCCTCTCTCTAGGTTTTAGAATTTGGGATTTCTCTAAGTTTTAGGTTTATTTCTTCTCAATTCCAGGTTCAATGTTCCTTTAATTTAAGGGTGGCTTCTTCATGAGGTACTAGAGGGACGTCCTGTGGAAAAGTCTGATCGTACAGAGGAGTAGCAGATGATGTTCTATCTTTTGATGACGTTCCACTTGACTTGAGTTTTGAAGACCTAGAACGTACTTTCCCTCGCTTTAGTAGTTTAGAGGGACTAGGTGAGTATAGAGTCTAGGCTAGCCTAGGTGCCAACTTAGGGACCTCTTGAACAGGTCAGGACCTGGGATGTTGTATGTATATATATGTATATAGATATTATTTAGCTATATCTAAGGGTGTTCCAACTAACAGTCTATATGCTAATAAAGGCTGAATCACTGAATGTTGTCAACTACTTATGATGTATTTTTGTGTGGTTGTTTATAACTATTTTATCTGTCATTACTTGTGAATTGATTATAAATGATTCTGTCTATTAATCCAAACGTTTTCAAAAAAAAAATACACCACGAAAATTAACTACGCGTTTAACAACGAATCAGGCTCATATGATAAATAATAGATAATAATTAGGAAGACAAATTGGTAGCGCTCAGTTTCTGGTATGATCTAGACATATTGAAAATTGGGTCGTTACATTTATAGGGAAGTGTGTATGAGGAAGTGTGAAAGAAAAGAGGGAAGAAGTGGGGTAAGTAAAGATGCTGTGGGACCCACTGATCCTAAGAGGCTAGGAAATTCAGATTTCCTGCCCTCTACGTGGGCGCTGAATGCACAACACTGTACTCTTGGCTGGTGTTCAATGCCAGCTTTGCTACCATTTGGGGCGTTGAACGCCCAGTCAGTGCTCCCTGGCTGGCGTTCAACGCCAGCAAGTCTGCCATTTTGGGCGTTGAACGCCCAGCTAGTGCTCCCTGGCTGGCGTTCAACGCCAACAAGACACTCTATCCAGAGTGATATGTTTCCATTGCTGAACCTTCCTGTCTCTAGAGATAAGACACGACTTACTGTATATGGTATGACTGGCTTCTTGTTGAAGACAACTCTCATCCCAGGTGAGAGGCCTTCTGTGGGGACTTTCTTGTCCCTCCATCCTTTAGGTACTTTCTTCTTAGTACCTTTGTTCACAGTGCTTGTTAACGGCTGCCCAACACCAAACTTAGAATTCATGTTTGGGGGTTTAGTATAGCTCTGCACTAAAAGAGATGGTTGGAACACTAAGTGTTGCACAGTTATCTCTCTTTTTTCAGAGGGAGAGTTGGGGTGAGACATCTTGAACAAGATGTCATCCTCCCCTAGTTGTAGAATCAGTTCTCCCTTTGCTACATCAATGATAGCATTGGCAGTGGCTAGGAAAGGTCTTCCAAGGATGATGGATTCATCCTCATCTTCCCCAGTATCTAAGACAATGAAGTTTGTGGGGATATAAAGGTTTTCAACCTTCACCAATATATCTTCTACTAAGCCATATGTTGTCTTCATTGATTTTTCTGCCATCTCTAATGAGATATTTGCAGTTTGTACCTCAAAAATTCCTAACTTCTCCATTACAGAGAGTGGCATGAGGTTTATACTTGACCCTAGGTCACACAGAGCCTTTTCAAAGGTCATTGTGCCATTGGTGCAAGGGATTAGGAAGCGTCTAGGATCCGGAAGCTTCTGAGGTAGCTTCTGCTGAACCAAAGTATTGAATTCTTTGCTAAGCACTAGAGGTTCTTCCAGTAAAATTCTTTGTACCAATCAGCTTGGCATTCAGCTTCATGGGAGCTTTTAGGTACCGAGCAACTTGCTCTTTCCTAGTGTCATCATCCTCATCAGAGGATGAGTATTCATCAGAACTTATGCACTGAAGAAGTGCATGCAACTATGCAAAGGAACCTCTATGGTCTCTATATGAGCCTTGGCTTCCTTTAATTCCTGGATAGGAATTTCTTTAGTGGACGCTGAACAATCAGTAGGTATGTCGTTACTGGCGTTCAACGCCAGTTCTGATGGTTCTTTCCCGTCACTGGCATTCAACGCCAGTTTCTTTGCCAAGTTGGGCATTGAACACCTAGGAGGGACCTCCTTCCTGGCGTTCAACCCCAGTCCTAGTGCCATTTTGGGTGTTGAACGCCCACTGAGGAAGACCTCACTGGCGTTTAATGCCATTCCAGTCTCTCTAGATTTGGCCTCAGAACTGTCTAATGATAATTTGGACATCTCGGACAGACCATCATAGAAGATACCTAGGATAAACCATTCTGAGAGCATGTCAGGAGGACATCTCCTGATCAGTTGCTTGTATCTTTTCCAAGCTTCATAGAGAGATTCACTTTCTCTTTGTCTGAAAGTTTGAATTTCCACTCTGATTTTGCTCATCCTTTGAGGAGGAAAGAATTTGGCCAATAAAGCATTGTCCAATTTCTCCCAAGAGTCTAGGCTTTCTTTAGATTGAGAGTCCAACCATATCCTAGCTCTGTCTCTAATTGTAAAGAGAAAGAACATGAGTCTGTAGACCTCAGGATTTACTCCATTGGTCTTAACAGTATCACAGATCTGCAAGAATTCAGATAGGAATTGATGTGGATCTTCCAGTGGAAGTCCTTGCAATTCTGTTGCAGAGGAGAGACTAACTGAGGCTTAAGCTCAAAGCTGTTAGCTCCAATGGTAGGTATAGAGATACTTCTTCCATAGAAGTCAGAGGTAGGAATGGTGAAAGCACCAAGAACCATTCTTGCCTCTCCTTTCTGATTATCCTCGGCTGCCATGTTGTCAACTTCCAGTTTAAAATTTTCTGAGAGGTTTCTTCCAAAGTGTTGTACTTAAGCTTGTTGTAAATGCCTCCTTAGAGTTTTCTCAGGTTCAAGATCAAGAGTAAAGAGAGGTTCTTTATCTCTGATGACTAAAATTCACACCCCATTCATAATTGGTGAATTAGTTCTTTTGGCAAGCGCACCAAAATTATCGTCAAGTAATAACTCACAGTGGAGTGAGATCGTATCCACAAAGATTGGCAAATTCGAGCAGTTTTAATCAATTGATGAATTAGTTAAGCGGATCAATAGGATTGTAAAGTGCAGAATTGTAAATGACATAAATGTAAATGACTAGAATATAAAGAAAAGCAATAAAGTGCAGGAATATAAATGGCAGAATGTAAAATGCAGAATCATAAATGACTTGAATGTAAATAGGAATGGGGAATTGCTGAATGTAAAAATAAGCTGTAAAAAAATAGATATATAAGAATGGGGAAATTCATTGAGATTGGGAGATGTTATCTCTTTGGGTCAAATCTAGCTTATATCCTCTTTAATCATGCAACTCATTGACCTCTAGACAATCATGATTGATTGAGCCCCAATCCCTTGGTGACTCAATCTCTCAGATCATGACCAATAGCGAATTCCTTGGTCTAATTGCTCATGAAGAGAGATATGCTTGGTCCCTGATTATATCACACACCATTATAGGTCCAAGTAGAGGGAGGATTATATGTCACATATCCAAATACCAAAACCCAGATTCTACTTTAGTGTGAGAAGAGATTTCAAGCATGATTTGATGTTTCCTTTCCCAAGGTTCCCATGAAACCCAATTGCATTCAATCTCTTTTCCAGGATAATTGAACACTAAGCATTAAGAACGAAATTCCTTCTAGCAAATCAAAGAGAAGATGAAGAGAAGAAGAATTTCACTATTATCAATCCATCAAGTTCAACAGAGCTCCCCCTCTCAATGAGAGGGAAGTTAGCTACTTATAGCTCAAAAAGTACTCAAAAGTGAAGTGTAAAAGTGGATCTAAAACTGACTGCTTAACCCCCTTATTCAGTACTCCTTGGGGGTATTTATACTACTCTTAGTAAAATAAAAGAATTACAAAAGTGAAAAAGGAAAACCATATTTTGGAGGGAAAAGAAAACACTAAATAAGCTTGACTTTTCAGCTGGCGTGTGGCTAGCGCTTTTCTGGCGTGTCACGTGCCCTTCATTTCTAGCTTAGCGTGCCACGCCCAATCCTTCAAGTGGCACGCTCATCCCTCTAACAACCTTGGCGTGCCACGCCTTCAAACTCAAGTGGCACACCATAGTGGAATTCTTGTGTTGGCGTGCCACGCCTTCGAACTTAAGTGGCACGCCCCTTGCCTTTCTCACTTCTCTTTGCCTCTGGAAACTTGAACTGGCGTGCCACGCCCTTGCTCTCTGCTTAGCTAGGCTTCTCTGGAAAGTTGAACTAGCGTGGCATGCCCAGGGTCTGGCATGCCACGCCCATTTTGTGAGTGAGTGGTTCCTCTGTTTGGCGTGCCACGCCACGAACTCAAGTGGCACGCCCCAATGCTTCTTTGCTCTCTGAATGACACTGGCGTGCCACGCCTGGTTGCTCAAGTAGCACACCTAAGTGAAGAATGGTGAGTGGCGTGCCACACCTTCGATACCAAGTGGCACGCTCCATGTAATTGGACTCCTTTATCCTCTCTGGAAACTTATGCCAGCGTGCCACGCCCATGATCTTATCTTGGTTCCAGTAGTTGGCATGCCACGCCTCAGCCTTCAAGTGGCACGCCATAGTGAAATGCTAAGGTTGGCGTTCCACGTCTTCGATACCAAGTGGCATGCCCAATCCTTGCTTTTGGTCCTTTGTGCATTGGCGTGCCACGCCTGGTTGCTCAAGTGGCACGCCCAGTCTTCAATTGCCTTCAGCCCCTTCTATGGATTATTGTACCAGCGTGCCACACCATGCTGTTCAAGTGGCACGCTCATGGATTTGTGAACTTTTCAAGCTTGGCGTGCCACGCCTGGGTTCTCAAGTGGCATGCCCAAGTGACTTCTTGGAGCTGGCATGCCACGCCTTCGATACCAAGTGGCACGCCATAGTGAAGGCTCTTCTTGGAATGGTGAGTTGGCGTGCCACGCCCCTTTGCTCAAGTGGCATGCCCATAGTAGTTGATGGGTCAGGCGTGCCACGCCCAGCCTGGCGTGCCACGCTCCTTTTGTGTCCTCCATTGTAGCTCTCTGGAAAAATGTATTAGCGTGCCACGCCCAGTCCTTGGCGTGCCACGCCCACATGCATGCTTGGATCTCCCTCTCTGGAATTTAGTACTGGGGTGTCACGCCTAGCTCCTGGCGTGCCACGCCAGTGCATTTTTGTGGCGTTTGCTCCCAAGTGGCACGCCAGTTTCACACGCCCAGCTTCTTGTTTGTCTTCTTTCTATTTGTGATGCCTTTTTCACCTGAAATTCATCACAACTCATCTCAAAATGGTGTACCATAATATTCATCAAATAATGCATGAATTGTACTGATCAAATAAGATTTATGCTCTTTTATGGTCTTCTTTATGCAAGAAAGAAGGGTAGATGATGCAAGTCATCACAACACCAAACTTAAATTTTGCTTGTCGCAAGCAAATCAATGTGAGTAAACCTTTATAACTTGAGGCCTTGGCTTTGAGTGATTGCAATACAACTAAGAGTAAGACTAAGTGTTCAACACATGTATGAATGTTTTAATGTCATGAAAAGCTCTTGGATCCTTGAGGGTTCTTTCAGGTATAGGCTTTAGGGGTCCTTTCTATTGATTGTCACCTTGAAGTAGTAAGGGTTGTTTTTCTTTGTTGACCACGACTCTAAGTGTTTTGTCTCAAGACAACCCTTTAATTAAGCTTTCAATTAGCACTCCCAAACCAGTTGGTTTCAGGGTACTAGGTGTTGAGACACTCCTAAGAATTTATTTGCCCAGGTCTCTTCTTGACACATTTTTACCACAAGCATCTACTAAGATCTTTAATTCTTTTTGAGCTTTTTAATATTTCTTTTTCTATCCCAGTAGTTGATGCTCAGAGCCTTGGGCCTTTATTGCTTACTACCTCTTGGTTCTATGGATATTCAAGGAACACCCCTTAACCTTCCCCTTGTTGTACCTTCTAGGACTAGTTGCTCTTCCATGACTCATTTTCTTTTTAGTTCATCCAAGGTCCTACACTTAGTTACTTATTTCTTAGTTTGTTTGATGATCTTTCTTGGCCTTGGTCTCTCTTATTATTTTTACATAACTCACAGTGACTCTTATAGAGACAAACTCTACTTTTATTTATGTTGAAATGAAGACTTGAAATACATGGCATTTTCTTTCTTGAAAAAAAAACTCATAAAGACTTCAAACGGGAATTAAAACTAAGCATAAAGCATAAACTATCCTAGCATGATTATTTATTCAAAAAATAAACAAAGCAAAAGCTTAAACAAGAATTTAGAATTTAGAAAATGTCAACCATGAGACTCAACAACCTTGAGCAGCTTCATCTTTAGTTCATTGGCCCCTTCCCTTTGTCCTTCTTCTTGGAGGGGGAGGAGCCACCTTCATCTGGCTTGGAGGAACCTTTTTGTGCTTTGGCATCCTTGGGCTTCCAAAATCCTGCCCTCCTCATATAGTTCTTTTCATTTTCCTTATGTTTGCCTTGGATTTCCTCTTGTCTTGCACTTAGCTCTTCCATTCCTTGCATGAAGGTTGGGTATCCTGGGTTTAGAGCGGCCACGGCGTTACACAAGTGATTCAGCTTCGCTTGTGTATTGATGTCATACTGCCTCTTGGATATGGTTCTGGCATCATAGAGATGTCTAAATTCGGCCAAGTTCCTCTGTTGCCATTTGCCTTGCTCTGCTATTTTGTCCAGTGCATTTCGCACCTCTCCCAAGTCAACTTGTTCTTGCTGTTCCTTCCTCATATGCTCCCAATTCCCTTGAAGTTGTTGAATGTTTTGGTTGACTTGGCTCCATTGTTGTTGTTGAGTTTCTTTGAGTTGATTGACATCTTCCCTCAAGTGGTGTAGGTCTCCCTTCATTTGGTGTACATCTCTTTGCAATTGCTCCCAGTTGAATCCCTCTGGAAATTACTGGTATTGGTATTGTGGTGGTGGTTGAAGTGCCAGGAATTGAGGTTGCTCTTCTGCCTCTTCCTCTTCTTGTTGTTGTTGTTCATGGGCATGAGCTCTTCGTTCTCTGGCCCTGTTGAGTGGGTGAACAGCTACCACCTTGGCCATCTTTTTGGCAGTTATGAACTTGTCTTGCTTCACAAGCACTTCATCAATGATCTTTTCAACTCCAGCTTCATCACATAGCCTCTGTATAATGCTGGAAAATGCCAAACTTGTGTTGTCACTGGTGCTTTTCAGCACTTTGTTGATGTTGTTGGCAATCATCTCCCACACGTTGATGTTCTCTCCTTTCATGATGTTGTAGATGAGTACAGCTCTCTCCTTGGTCACTCTGAAGTGTTGGATGTGGGGATTAGGGACCTCCTCACAAATTCTAGCCACCCTCTAGCTTGGGGCTCAAATCTCTTCTCCTCAATTGATTGGGTATCCCATCCTTATCATTTATCCAACGCACATGCATCACACAAATTTCATTCAGGATTTCATCAAACCCAGGGTCTTGTTGCTTCATTCTTTCTTAGTAGCTCCGAGTGGAGCTTGTCCTTTTTACCATTAGCATTCTTTCTATGCTAGAGGGGCTGTAGTCAATGGATTTCCCCTTACATAGCTAATGTAGCTATAGTGTTGCCCTGGTTGAGGCACTGCGTTGGCATAAAATTCCCTCACCAAGCTCTCTACCACTTTCCTTGGTGGGTTGCATAGAAGTGACCAACCTCTATTGTTGATCTTAATGTTGATTTCAATGTGCTCGTTCCTCCCTAGTTGAAACCCAACTTCTGGAATGATTTCCCTCTCACTCACCCAACCATAGAATTGATTTTGGTTGAATACGGAGAGGAACTTGTAGTCATTAAAAGAGCTTGAGGATCCAGAGGTTGGTTCCTTGATTTTTCTTTTCTTTGAGGCTGAGCTTTTTGGTGGTGCCATGAGGTTGAGAGAGTGTGTTTGAGAGTGAAAAAATTGGGGGTTGCAAGAAAGAGCAAGCAAAACAAGGTTTTGCTCCAACACCAAACTTAGGACTTGATTGTCCCAATCAAGAAAAAAAAGAAAGAAAGAAAGTAGGGAAAGAAATGGTAAAAGATGGAAAAAGAAGGGAAGGTGAGGGGTGTATGTTCTTCGTGTGTGATTGGGGGTTGTTGAAGTGGGATAGGAGATGGGGAAGTGAGGCTTTTATAATGGGTGAATGGTGTGGTTCGAAGCGTGGAAAATAAAAAGGGTTAAATGTTTTCCCACTTGGGGAGTGGCGCCTATCGCCAACTCTTTTCTCACAGTGTTTTCTGCATGTGTTGAGTTCCAAAGTGCAAGTACACTTTGACTTCCTTGCTTTGTGAGTTGTTTACCATGTGGGCCCCATCTTCTCTCCTGAAATTGAAACTAAACCCATTAGTAATGACAAAAGAACCCTTTACATTTCTTTTCATCAAGAGTGAATTAGATTGTAACTGATGGGTGTCCCTTGGGACACCAAACTTAATTCTTTGGCATCTTAATAAATTGGTTTCATCATTGTGTATTTAATGTGTTCATAAGAGTGGAATAACATCAATATTTTCATTTTCTTTTGATTCCAATTCCTCTGAACTCATTTAACCACGTTCATGTTTTTACCCAAAGCATTAAGTGCTTTCAAATGGGGTGACTTGGCTGCTAGGTGATTCTTGGTGGTGGCCACTCCAAACTTAATCTTTGGGCTTACTCTTCAAAATCAAAATATTAATTGTTTGTAAGCCTAGATTAAGTGGGTGAGAGGCCACACCAAACTTAGCAATTTAGCTAGTTCTCAGCCCATTCACTCATCATGATTTATGCCTTCATCAAGTTGCAATTCCAAAATAGAAAGAAATAAAAAAAATGTAAAGAAAATCTAGCTACCAAAGCTAAAATTAAACTTTCTAGTCTACAATTGTAAACTAATCCTAAATTGATACTATAACCTTAAAGTCAGACTAAAAATTAAACTATCTAAAGTAATAGATTTTAAACTACTTCTAAGAAAAGCAATTAAATCAAAAAGGATAAAGTGTTGGGGTGCCTCCCAACTAGCGCTTCTTTATTGTGATTAGCTTGACATTCCTTCATCTTCAGCTGAGCTTGTAGCTCACTCTCTGCTCCTCTAAAGGGCTTCCCAAGTAGTGTTTGATTCTATGGCCATTGACAGTAAAAGTTCTCTGAGTTTTGTCCTCCATGAGCTCCACATGACCATAGGGAAACACCTTGAGTATGGTGAAAGGTCCTGACCATCTAGACTTCAGTTTTCCAGGGAAGAACTTGAGTCTTGAGTTGTAGAGTAACACCTTCTGTCCTTCAGTGAACTCCCTTCTTGCTATCTTTTGGTCATGCCACCTTTTTGTGTTTTCTTTGTAGATTTTTGCATTCTCATATGCTTGATTTCTAAACTCCTCCAGCTCATTGAGTTGCATTAATCTCTTTTTTCTAGCAGCTTGCTCATCATAGTTTAACATCATTAAAGCCCAAAATGCTCTATGCTCAAGTTCAACTGGTAAGTGACAAGCCTTGCCATATACCAGTTGGTATGGAGACATCCCAATGGGAGTCTTATAGGCTGTTCTGTAGGCCCATAGTGCATCATCCAGCTTCTTAGATCAATCCTTTCTTGAGCTTCCAACAGTTTTTTCAAGGATTCGTTTCAGCTTTCTGTTGGAGATTTCAGCTTGTCCGTTGGTCTGTGGGTGGTATGGAGCTGCCACTTTGTGCTTTACTCCATATCTGAGAATGAGTGTCTCGAGTTGTTTGTTGCAGAAGTGTCTACCTCCATCACTAATGAGAGCTCTGGGAACTCCAAATCTACTGAAGATGTTCCTTCTCAAGAAGCTTATCATAACCTTGTTGTCATTTGTTGCAGTGGCTATGGCTTCTACCCATCTTGAGACATAATCAACAGCCACCAATATGTAGCTATTTGAATAGGAGGTTGGGAAGGGTCCCATGAAATCAATCCCCCATACATGAAATAGCTCCAACTCTAGTATGAATTGCTGTGGCATCTCATTTCTTTTGGTTTGATTACCAGCTCTTTGGCATTCATCACACCTTGACACCATTTCCTTGGCATCCTTAAACATTATTGGCCAGTAAAATCCGGATTGAAGCACTGGTGCACGAAATTGTAATGTTACTGTTCACATTACTCTCTTACAACTTCGCACAACTAACCAGCAAGTGCACTGGGTCGTCCAAGTAATACCTTACGTGAGTAAGGGTCGAATCCCACAGAGATTGTTGGTTTGAAGCAATCTATGGTTATCTTGTAAATCTTAGTTAGGAAGTCAATTATGTTTATCAGTTGAATTATGAATAACCAGTAGAGCATAAATTAAACGTTACTTGTTGTGTAATAATGGAGAATATGTTGGAGTTTTGGAGATGCTTTGTCTTCTGAATCTCTGCTTTCCTCTGTCTTCTGATTCACGCACGCACGTCCTCCTATGGCAAGCTGTGTGTTGGTGGATCACCGTTGTCAATGGCTACCTTCCATCTTTCCAGTGAAAACTACGCTCACGCGCTCTGTCACAGCATGGCTAATCACCGGTTGGTTCTCGATCCGGTTGGAATAGGATTTACTATCCTTTTGCATCTGTCACTAACGCCCAGCCTTCAGGAGTTTGAAGCTCGTCACAGTCATTCAATCCTTGAATCCTACTCGGAATACCACAGACAAGGTTTAGACTTTCCGGATTCTCATGAATGCTGCCATCAGTTCTAGCTTATACCACGGAGATTCTGATTAAAGAATCTAAGAGATACTCATTCAATCGGATATAGAACGGAGGTGGTTGTCAGGCACACGTTCATGGTTTGAGGAAGGTGATGAATGTCACAGATCATCACCTTCATCACAGTTAAGCGCGAATGAACATCTTAGATAGGAACAAGCGTGTTTGAATGGAAAACAGGAATACTTGCATTAATTCATTGAGACACAGCAGAGCTCCTCACCCCCAACAATGGGGTTTAGAGACTCATGCCGTCAGAGAATACAAAGTTTAGATCTGAAATGTCATGAGATACAAAATAAGTCTCTAAAAGTTGTTTAAATACTAAACTAGTAGCCTAGGGTTACAAAATATGAGTGGACTATGATGGATGATGCAGAGATCCACTTCTGGGGCCCACTTGGTGTGCTGGGGCCCACTTGGTGTGTGCTGGGGCTGAGACTTTAAGCAATCCACGTGCAGAGGCCATTTGTGGAGTTGAACGCCAGTTTTTGTGCCAGTTTGGGCGTTCAACTCCAGTTTTTGATCCTTTTCTGGCGCTGGACGCCAGAATTGGGCAGAGGACTGGCGTTGAACGCCAGTTTACGTCGTCTATTCTTGTGCAAAGTATGGACTATTATATATTGCTGGAAAGCCCTGGATGTATACTTTCCAACGCAGTTGGAAGCACACCATTTCGAGTTTTGTAGCTCCAGAAAATCCACTTTGAGTGCAGGGAGGTCAGAATCCAACAGCATCAGCAGTCCTTTTTCAGCCTGAATCAGATTTTTGCTCAGCTCCTTCAATTTCAGCCAGAAAAATACCTGAAATTACAGAAAAACACACAACTCATAGTAAAGTCCAGAAATATGAATTTTTCCTAAAAACTACTAGAAATAGACTAAAAACTAACTAAAACATACTCAAAACTATATGAAATTATCCCCAAAAAGCGTATAAAATATCCGCTCATCACAACACCAAACTTAAACTGTTGCTTGTCCTCAAGCACTAAACAAATAAAATAGAAGACTAATAGGTTGAGAAGCAATAATATCTCAGAGTTTTTGATTGAAGCTCAGATTCTAATTAGATGAGCGGGACTAGTAGCTTTTTGCTTCTGAACAGTTTTGGCATCTCACTTTATCCATTGAAGCTCAGAGTGATTGGCATCTATAGGAACTCAGAATTCAGATAGTGTTATTGATTCTCTTAGTTCAGTGTGATGATTCTTGAACACAGCTTCTTTATGAGTCTTGGCTGTGGCCCTAAGCACTTTGTTTTCCAGTATTACTACCGGATACATAAATGCCACAGACACATAACTGGGTGAACCTTTTCAGATTGTGACTCAGCTTTGCTAAAGTCCCCAATTAGAGGTGTCCAGAGTTCTTAAGCACACTCTTCTTTTTGCTTTGGATCTTGACTTTAACCGCTCAGTCTCAAGTTTTCACTTGACACCTGCACGCCACAAGCACATGGTTAGGGACAGCTTGGTTTAGCCGCTTAGACCAGGATTTCAGTCCTTTAGGCCCTCCTATCCACTGATGCTCAAAGCCTTGGGATCCTTTTTAATTGCCCTTGCCTTTTGGTTTTAAGGGTTATTGGCTTTTTCTGCTTGCTTTTTTTTTTTTATAATTTTTTTTTCTGCAAGCTTTGTTCTTTGCTGCTTTTTCTTGCTTCAAGAATCATTTTTATGATTTTTCAGATTATCAATAACATGTCTCATGTTCATCATTCTTTCAAGAGCCAACATATTTAACAGTCTTAAGCAACAAATTCAAAAGACATATGCACTGTTCAAGCATTCATTCAGAAGACAGAAAGCATTGCCACCACATTTAACTAATTAGAATTTCTCTTATTAAACTCGAAATTTTTATTGCCTCTTATTCAAAAGATCTACTATTTTATTCATGTTTGCTGATGATGAGAAAAATATACTATAACTTAATTGGGGATAAAATCAAACTAGACACTAATTACTACTAATGATCATGTAATGAAGACACAGACATAGATAAGCACTTATCATAGAGAAAACGAAAAACAGAGAAAGTAAGAACAAGGAATGAATCCACCTTAGTGATGATGGCATTTCCTTCTTGAGGCACCAATGATGTTCTTGAGCTCTTTTATGTCTCTTCCTTGCCTTTGTGGCTTGATTCCTCGTGATTTTTGGTATTTCTATCCTCAGTTGCTTCCAATAATTATGTGGAGGGAAGTGCATCCCCTGAGGTATCTCTTGATTTGCAGCCACATGTTCTACCACTGAGCTATAGATCCTTTACATAATTGTTTTACCACACCAAACTTAGAATGTTTCTCGCCCTCGAGCAAAAGAAGAGGGAATTGCACACAACTCTGGGCGTTCAGAGCCAGGTTGGTGCCCATTTTGGGCGTTCAACGCCCATTTACTAGCCATTTCTGGCGTTGAACGCCAGAACCATGCTCTGTTCTGGCGTTGAACGCCAGACAGGTGCTTCCTCCAGGGTGTGATTTTTCTTCTGCTGTTTTTGATTCCGTTTTCAATTTTTAATATTTATTTTGTGACTCCACATGATCATGAACCTAATAAAACATGAAAAATCATGAGAATAAATAAAAATTGGGTTGCCTCCCAACAAGCGCTTCTTTACTGTCCTTAGCTGGACTTTGCTGAGCTTTTAATCTAGCTTCAGCCTTGAGCATTCTTGCTCAGTGTTGCCTTCAAGATAATGCTTGATTCTCTGTCCATTGACAATGAACTTCTTATCAGAATCAATATCTTGAAGCTCCACATAACCATATGGTGACACACTTGTAATCACGTATGGTCCCCTCCACCGGGATTTCAGTTTCCCGGGGAATAGCCTGAGTCTAGAGTTAAACAACAAGACTTTTTGTCCTGGTTCAAAGATTCTAGATGACAACTTTCTGTCATGCCATTTTTTTGATTTTTCTTTATAAAGCTTGGCATTTTCGAAAGCTGTGAATCTGAATTCCTCTAGCTCATTTAGCTGGAGCAATCGTTTTTCTCCTGCTAATTTGGCATCTAAGTTTAGGAATCTGGTTGCCCAGTAGGCCTTATGTTCCAGTTCCACGGGCAAGTGGCATGCCTTACCATACACGAGTTGGTATGGAGAGGTCCCTATAGGGGTCTTGAATGCTGTTCTGTAAACCCACAGAGCATCATCCAAGCTCCTTGCCCAATCCTTTCTACGGGTATTTACTGTCCGTTCCAGGATTCTCTTTAATTCTCTGTTAGAGACTTCAGCTTGCCCGTTGGTTTGTGGATGATATGGAGTGGCCACTTTGTGGCGAATTCCATACCGAACCATGGCAGAGTAAAGCTGTTTATTGCAGAAGTGAGTGCCCCCATCGCTGATTAACACTCTAGGGACACCAAACCTGCTAAAGATATGTTTCTGGAGGAATTTCAGCACTGTTTTAGTATCATTGGAGGGTGTGGCGATAGCTTCAACCCATTTTGATACATAGTCAACTACCACCAGAATATAAGTGTTTGAGTATGATGGTGGGAAAGGTCCCATGAAGTCAATTCCCCATACATCAAACAACTCTATTTCCAAGATCCCTTGTTGAGGCATGGCGTAACCATGAGGCAGGTTACCAGCTTTTTGGCAACTGTCACAATTACGTACAAACTCTCGGGAATCTTTATAGAGTGTGGGCCAATAGAAGCCACATTGGAGGACCTTGGTGGCTGTTCGCTCACCTCCGAAATGGCCTCCATATTGAGATCCGTGGCAATGCCATAGGATTCTCTGTGCTTCCTCTCTGGGGACACACCTACGGATAATTCCGTCTGCACATCTCTTAAAGAGATAGGGTTCATCCCACAAGTAGTACTTTGCATCAGTAACTAATTTCTTCTTTTGTATTCTATTGTACTCCTTGGGTATGAACCTTGTAGCTTTATAGTTTGCAATATCGGCAAACCATGGTGCTTCCTGAATGGCAAATAGATGCTCATCAGGGAACGTCTCAGAGATCTCAAGAAAGGGGAGGGACGTCCCTTCCACTGGCTCTATCCGGGACAGATGATCAGCCACTTGGTTCTCTGTCCCTTTTCTGTCTCTTATTTCTATATCAAACTCTTGCAGAAGCAATACCCATATGATGAGCCTGGGTTTTGAATCCTGCTTTGTGAGTAGATATTTAAGAGCAGCATGGTCAGTATACACAATCACTTTTGATCCTACTAAGTATGATCTGAACTTGTCAATGGCATAAACCACTGCAAGTAGTTCTTTTTCTGTGGTTGTGTAATTTTTCTGGGCATCATTTAGAACGCGACTGGCATAATAAATGACATGCAGAAGCTTGTCATGCCTCTGTCCCAATACTGCACCAATGGCATGATCACTGGCATCACACATTAACTCAAATGGCAATGTCCAGTCTGGTGCAGAAATGACTGGTGCTGTGACCAGCTTAGCTTTCAGCGTTTCAAACGCCTGCAGGCATGCTGTGTCAAACACAAATGGCGTGTCAGCAGCTAGCAGATTGCTTAGAGGTTTTGCGATTTTTGAAAAATCCTTTATAAACCTCCTATAGAATCCTGCATGCCCCAGAAAGCTTCTGATTGCCTTAACATTGGCAGGTGGTGGTAATTTTTCAATTACCTCTATTTTTGCTTGATCCACCTCTATTCCCTTGTTTGAGATTTTATGCCCAAGAACAATTCCTTCAGTCACCATGAAGTGACACTTTTCCCAGTTTAAAACTAGGTTGGTTTCTTGGCATCTTTTCAGAACAAGTTTTAGGTGATCAAGACAGGAGCTGAATGAGTCTCCATATACTGAGAAGTCATCCATGAAGACTTCCAGAAATTTTTCCACCATATCAGAGAAAATAGAGAGCATGCATCTCTGGAAGGTTGCAGGTGCATTGCATAGCCCAAAGGGCATCCTTCTATAAGCAAACACTCCGGATGGACATGTGAATGCTGTTTTCTCTTGATCCTGGAGATCTACTGCAATCTGGTTATAGCCTGAGTAGCCATCCAAAAAGCAGTAATAATCATGACTTGCTAGTCTCTCTAGCATCTGGTCTATGAATGGTAAAGGAAAATTATCCTTTCTGGTGGCTGTATTGAGCCTTCTGTAGTCAATACACATGCGCCACCCTGTAACTGTTCTTGTAGGAATCAGTTCATTTTTTTAATTATGAATCACTGTCATGCCTCCCTTTTTTGGGACGACTTGAACAGGGCTCACCCAGGGGCTATCAGAAATAGGATAAATAATCCCAGCCTCTAGTAATTTGGTGACCTCTTTCTGCACCACTTCCTTCATGGCTGGATTTAGCCGCCTCTGTGGTTGAACCACTGGTTTGGCATTATCCTCCAATAGGATTTTGTGCATGCATCTAGCTGGGCTTATGCCCTTAAGGTCACCTATGGACCACCCAAGAGCTGTCTTGTGTGTCCTTAGCACTTGAATAAGTGCTTCCTCTTCCTGTGAATTTAAAGCAGAGCTTATGATCACTGGAAAGGTGTCACCTTCTCCTAGAAATGCATATTTCAAGGATGGTGGCAGTGGCTTGAGCTCTGGTTTAGGAGGTTTTTCCTCTTTTAGAAGAAAGTTCAGAGGCTCTTTCATGTCCCCTGAATCCTCCAAATCAGGCTGAACATCTTTAAAGATGTCTTCTAACTCTGATTCGAGACTCTCAGCCATGTTGATCTCTTCTACCAAAGAGTCAATAAGGTCAACTTTCATGCATTCTGTTGATGTGTCTGGATGCTGCATGGCTTTGACAGCGTTCAACTTGAACTCGTCATCGTTGACTCTCAGGGTTATTTCCCCCTGTTGGACGTCAATGAGGGATCGTCCAGTTGCTAGGAAGGGTCTTCCTAGAATGAGAGTGGCACTCTTGTGCTCCTCCATTTCCAGCACAACAAAGTCAGTGGGAAAGGCGAATGGCCCAACTCTGACAATCATGTCCTCAATCACGCCTGATGGGTATTTAGTGGAACCATCAGCAAGTTGGAGACATATCCGGGTTGGTTTAACTTCTTCAGTTAAGCCAAGCTTCCTGATAGTGGATGCAGGTATTAGGTTGATGCTTGCCCCAAGATCGCATAAGGCTGTCTTGGTGCACTCACCTTCCAATATGCATGGTATCAGAAAACTCCCAGGGTCTTTAAGCTTTTCAGGAAAGCTTTTCAGAATGACTGCACTGCATTCTTCAGTGAGGAGAACTCTTTCTGTTTCTCTCCACTCCTTTTTATGACTCAAGATCTCTTTCATGAACTTGGCATAAGAAGGTATTTGCTCAAGTGCCTCTGCAAAAGGAATCTTTATTTCAAGAGTCCTTAGATAATCTGCAAAGCGAGCAAATTGCTTATCCTGCTCCTCTTTCCGGAGTTTTTGAGGATAAGGTATCTTGGCTTTATATTCCTCAACCATAGTGGTTAAAGAAGCCTTTTTAGAGGGGTTGTTATCAGCACTTGTGTGTGTCTGATCCCCCACTGGCAATTGAATACCAGAGTCAGAAGCTGGAGTGACGTTAGACGCCAACTCACTGTCTGTTTCTGGCGCTGAACGCCAGTTTTGGGCATGGTCTGGGCGTTCAGCGCCAGCCTTCCACCCATTTTCTGGCGTTTTAGTGCCAGAATTATTTTTCCCTGGGCTCTTACTGTCCTCATGGGAATCTTTGGTGGGGTGCTCATTTCTTGAATTTTTGATGCCTTGAGGTGGGGTATTTAATGTTTTCCCACTTCTTAATTGAACTGCTTGGCATTCTTCTGCTATTTGCTTTGATAGCTGCTGCTTTGTTTGCTTAAACTGTTCTTCCATATGTATATTAGCTATCCTTGTCTCCTGTAACCTGTCTTTGAATTCAGCTAGCTGTTTTGTTAGAAAATCTAATTGCTGATTGAATTCAGCAGCTTGTTTTACAGTACTGAATTCAGCAGTTACTGTTTTAACCTCTTCATTCATGGAAGGGTTGCTACTTAGATACAGATGCTGATTCCTGGTAACTGTATCAATGAGCTCTTGAGCTTCTTCAATTGTCTTTCTCATATGGATAGATCCACCAGCTGAGTAATCTAAAGACATCTGAGCTCCTTCTGCAAGCCCATAGTAGAAGATGTCTAACTGAACCCACTCTGAAAACATTTCAGAGGGGCATTTTCGTAGCATCTCTCTGTATCTCTCCCAGGCATCATAAAGAGATTCATTATCTCCTTGCTTAAAGCCTTGGATGTCCAGCCTTAGCTGTGTCATCCTTTTTGGAGGGAAATACTGATTCAGGAATTTTTCTGTCAGCTGTTTCCATGTTCTTATGCTGGCCTTAGGTTGGTTATTTAACCACCTCTTAGCTTGATCTTTTACAGCAAATGGAAACAGTAATAGTCTGTAGACATCCTGATCTATTTCCTTATCATGTACTGTGTCAGCAATTTGTAAAAATTGTGCCAGAAACTCTGTAGGTTCTTCCTGTGGAAGACCGGAATACTGGCAGCTTTGCTGCACCATGATAATGAGCTGAGGATTCAACTCAAAACTACTAACTCCAATGGAGGGTATGCATATGCTACTCCCATATGAAGCAGTAGAGGGGTTAGAATATGACCCCAAAGTCCTCCTGGACTGTCCATCTCCACTTATGTCCATGATGGATTTCTATGGATATAACTTGGACTGATTTATCTTTTTATTTATTTTATTTTATAAGAAGTAAATACTTAAATAAAATAAAATAACTAAAAAGAATTTGAATTTTGAAATAATAAATTTTTTTTTTTCGTAAAAAAAAAATAAAAATTAATTAGTAAAAAAAAAGAAGAAATTTTTGAAAAAGAAGGAAGCTATTTTCGAAAATTAGGGAGAGAGAGAGTTAGTTAGGTAGTTTTGAAAAAGTTAAGAAACAAACAAAAAGTTAGTTAGTTAGTTGAAACAAATTTTGAAAAGATAAGAAGTTAGGAAGTTAGAAAAGATATTTTAAAAAGATATTTTTGAATTTAGTGAGGAGAGAGAAAAACAATAAGATAGTACTAGATTTAAAATTTTTAGATCTAATGCTCCTTGTTTTTCGAAAATTTTGGAGGGAAAACACCAAGGAACACCAAACTTAAAAATTTTAAGATCAAGACACAAGGAAAACTCAAGAACACTTTGAAGACTCACAAGAACACAAGAACATGAAGGAAGAACACCAAACTTAAAATTTTAGAAAACCAAACCAAAATTTTCGAAAATCAAAGGGGAATCAACAAGAAAACACCAAACTTAAAGTTTGGCACAAGATTTAATAGAAAAAAATATTTTTGAAAAAGAAGGTTTTGAAAAGAGTATAAAAGATTCTAACCCAATCAAATTAATGTTCTAGCCAAATGAGTTATGGGACCTTCAAAAATTTTAAGAAAGATTATTTTTGAAAACACCAAACTTAAAGTTTGGCACAGGATTTAATAGAAAAATTATTTTTGAAAAAGAAGGTTTTGAAAAGAGTATAAAAGATTCTAACCCAATCAAATTAATGTTCTAGCCAGATGAGTTATGGGACCTTATTAAAGTTTGGCACAGGATTTAATAGAAAAATTATTTTTGAAAAAGGTTTTTTTTTTTTTTTTTTTTAAATAACTGAGCTATAAGTTTAAAGTATTTTAACAAGGGATAAATAATAAAAGACTCTAAACCAAAAAAAAAAAAGAAAGATTTTTCCTAATCTAAGCAACAAAATAATCCGTCAGTTGTTCAAACACGAACAATCCCCGGCAACGGCGCCAAAAACTTGGTGCACGAAATTGTAATGTTACTGTTCACATTACTCTCTTACAACTTCGCACAACTAACCAGCAAGTGCACTGGGTCGTCCAAGTAATACCTTACGTGAGTAAGGGTTGAATCCCACAGAGATTGTTGGTTTGAAGCAATCTATGGTTATCTTGTAAATCTTAGTCAGGAAGTCAATTATGTTTATCAGTTGAATTATGAATAACAAGTAGAGCATAAATTAAACGTTACTTGTTGTGTAATAATGGAGAATATGTTGGAGTTTTGGAGATGCTTTGTCTTCTGAATCTCTGCTTTCCTCTGTCTTCTGATTCACGCACGCACGTCCTCCTATGGCAAGCTGTGTGTTGGTGGATCACCGTTGTCAATGGCTACCTTCCATCTTTCCAGTGAAAACTACGCTCACGCGCTCTGTCACAGCACGGCTAATCACCGGTTGGTTCTCGATCCGGTTGGAATAGGATTTACTATCCTTTTGCATCTGTCACTAACGCCCAGCCTTCAGGAGTTTGAAGCTCGTCACAGTCATTCAATCCTTGAATCCTACTCGGAATACCACAGACAAGGTTTAGACTTTCCGGATTCTCATGAATGCTGCCATCAGTTCTAGCTTATACCACGGAGATTCTGATTAAAGAATCTAAGAGATACTCATTCAATCGGATATAGAACGGAGGTGGTTGTCAGGCACACGTTCATGGTTTGAGGAAGGTGATGAATGTCACAGATCATCACCTTCATCACAATTAAGTGCGAATGAACATCTTAGATAGGAACAAGCGTGTTTGAATGGAAAACAGGAATACTTGCATTAATTCATTGAGACACAGCAGAGCTCCTCACCCCCAACAATGGGGTTTAGAGACTCATGCCGTCAGAGAATACAAAGTTTAGATCTGAAATGTCATGAGATACAAAATAAGTCTCTAAAAGTTGTTTAAATACTAAACTAGTAGCCTAGGGTTACAAAATATGAGTGGACTATGATGGATGATGCAGAGATCCACTTCTGGGGCCCACTTGGTGTGCTGGGGCCCACTTGGTGTGTGCTGAGGCTGAGACTTTAAGCAATCCACGTGCAGAGGCCATTTGTGGAGTTGAACGCCAGTTTTTGTGCCAGTTTGGGCGTTCAACTCCAGTTTTTGATCCTTTTCTGGCGCTAGACGCCAGAATTGGGCAGAGGACTGGCGTTGAACGCCAGTTTACGTCGTCTATTCTTGGGCAAAGTATGGACTATTATATATTGCTGGAAAGCCCTGGATGTATACTTTCCAACGCAGTTGGAAGCACGCCATTTCGAGTTCTGTAGCTCCAGAAAATCCACTTTGAGTGCAGGGAGGTCAGAATCCAACAGCATCAGCAGTCCTTTTTCAGCCTGAATCAGATTTTTGCTCAGCTCCTTCAATTTCAGCCAGAAAAATACCTGAAATTACAGAAAAACACACAACTCATAGTAAAGTCCAGAAATATGAATTTTTCCTAAAAACTACTAGAAATAGACTAAAAACTAACTAAAACATACTCAAAACTATATGAAATTATCCCCAAAAAGCGTATAAAATATCCGCTCATCAAGCACTTTTGCTACTAATCTTTCTCCACTGATGTGACCTCCATATGCGAATCCATGGCACTGCCATAATACTTCCTGCCCTTCCTCATGGGACATACACCTTCTTAGGATTCCATCAGCACACTTTTTGAACAAATAAGGATCATCCCAGATGTAGTGTTTGGCATCCTTAATTAGCTTCCTCCTCATGTGCCTATTGATGTTGGTTGGTAGTTCCCCAATAGCCTTGAAGTTGGCTATGTCTGCAAACCAAGGGGCTACTCGAATCATCATCAATTGTTCATCAGGAAAGTTTTCATTGACTGCTACTTGCTGCATCTTTTCTTCTTGTGGGATCCTTGAGAGGTGGTCAGCTACCTTGTTCTCTACTCCGCTCCTATCTTTAATCTCAATATCAAATTCTTGGAGCAGCAAAATCCACCTTATTAGTCTTGGCTTAGATTCTTGTTTGGTAAGCAAGTATTTGAGTGCTGCATGATCAGTGAACATAATTACTTTTGAGCCAATAAGATATGATCTAAACTTGTCAAAGGCAAAAACTATGGCTAAAAGTTCTTTCTCTGTGGTGGTATAGTTCCTTTGATTCTCATTAAGAACCTTGCTAGCATAGTAAATAACATGTACTAGCTTGTCTTTCCTCTGTCCTAGAATAGCACCAATAGCAAAATCAGATGCATCACACATTAGTTCAAAGGGAAGATCCCAGCTTGGTGGTGCTATAATAGGTGCAGAGGAGAGTTTCTTCTTAAGTTCATCAAAGGCCACCATGCACTCTCTATCAAAAACAAAGGGAGTATTTGAGACAAGTAGGTTGCTAAGGGGTTTTGCAATCTTTGAAAAATCTTTAATAAACCTCCTATAGAACCCAGCATGTCCAAAAAACTTCTGATTGCTTTGACATTGCAAGGTGAAGGTAATTTTTCAATTACTTCCACTTTTACCTTGTCCACTTCTATGCCATCTTTTGAGATCTTGAGACCAAGAACCACCCCTTCAGTCACCATAAAATGGCACTTCTCCTAGTTTAAATCTAGGTTGGTTTCTTGACACCTTTTTAGCACAAGAGCAAGATGGTATAGGCAATCGGAATATGAGTTCTCAAATACAGAGAAGTCATCCATGAATACTTCTATGAACTTCTCAATCATGTCTAAAAAAATGGAGAGCATGCACCTTTGGAATGTTGCAGGTGCATTGTGATGAAGAGGATTCTTGACGGTTTAGAATTTATCTAATGGAGTCTCGTTGTAAAGTATAGTTTCCAAACCAATCAAGAATCCTTTCATACAAAAATTTTGGTTGTCACAATTAAGAAACCACAAATAAGAATTAACCGGAGTATTTTGGACTCCGAGTCATCTCACAAGGAATTGCAATGAAGTGGTCAATTATTGGCTATGAAGGATGTAAGGGGGGTTTAGTTGATTAAAGGGGCAATAAAATAAATGACAAGAAAAATAAAAAGAGCAATTAATAAAGAGAGAGACATTCATGGCAAAGATTGAGATCATAGGCTTTCTATCCTAGTCATGCAATGATTAATTCATCTTATTTAGTCAACTCCAACAAATAGGGAGAAAGTCAAACAAGATTAATCAATCATACCACAATAATAACAAGAATTTATCTTATTACGTCATCTCCAACATTGGAAGAAGGTATCATATTATCTTCCATGAGAGAAAGTCTAACAAGACTAGCTAATCTCAATCCAAAAGTCCTAATCAACTCACTAATTTAATTAGCAAAAGATTAACGTCAATGGAAATAATATTCCAAAAGTCCTAATCAACTTACTAATTTAATTAGCAAAAGATTAGCGTCAATGGAAACAATATTAGCCAACAACTCTAGATCACCAACATGAGTTGGGTTTTCATGACTCAAGATTGCCTAATTACTCTCTCCAAGCCAAGAATGCTCAAAAATCTACTCTAAGGCCCAACCAAACATTTTGTCAAACACTTGGTGGGTACAAATGAAAAGCATAGCAAAATAGCAAGGAAAGTAAATCTACACTACTCAATTGCAAGGAATTAAACAACAACAAATCAAATCAACAATAAAGGAACATGAATCATAAATTGCATTAAAGGAAAATGGAAGAACAAAAGTGTATCAACAACAAAGTAAGAAATTACAAGAATGAAATGCAAAATTAGAGAGAGAAAGAGTAGAGGAACAAGAAATTGTAAAGGAAAAGTAAATCAAAGCATGAATTAAACCTAGATCTAAGATGAAAATTAACCTAACCTAGTTCTAGAGAGAAGAGGGAGCTTCTCTCTCTAGAAATCTAACTAAAGGCTCATATTGGCTAAACTAATTTCTCCCCCCTTGCCCAAGCTTGAATTCTACATGAAATAACATTAGAAATGAGTTGGGTTGGGCCCAAAGTGCTTTAGAAATCGCTGGGGGCGATTTCACCTTAGTGGGCCACGGCAGAATTGGCGCGCACGCGTACATGGCGCGTGCGCGCCCCTTAGCACGAAGCAACATATGGCAATTTTTATATCATTTTGAAGCCCCGGATGTTAGCTTTCAACGCAACTGGAACCGCCTCATTTGGACCTCTGTAGCTCAAGTTATGGTCGATTAAGTGCGAAGAGGTCGGGCTTGACAGCTTTACGGTTCCTTCATTTCTTCATGAGTTCTCCCACTTTGTATGCTTTTCTTCTCACTTCTTCCATCCAATAATTGCCCTATGAACCTGAAATCACTCAACAAATACATCAAGGCATTGAATGGAATTAAAGTGAATTAAAATTACCAATTTTAGGGCCTAAAAAGCATGTTTTCACGTTTAAGCACAAATCAAGGGAGAATTGCAAAACCATGCTATTTCATTGAATAAATGTGAGAAAAGGTGATAAAATCCCCCAAATTAAGCACAAGATAAACCACAAAATCGGGGTTTATCACATTGTACAATCCAAAGGGCATTCTCCTATAAGCAAAGACACCATATGGACAAGTAAATGAAGTTTTTTCCTGATTCTTGGGGTCTATAACAGCTTGATTGTAGCCCGAATACCCATCTAGGAAGCAATAATACTCATGCCCTGCCAATCTTTCATGCATCTGGTCCATCAAAGGTAAGGGAAAGTGGTCCTTACGGGTGGCTTCATTAAGTTTCCGGTAGTCAATGCACATACGCCATCCGGTCACTGTCCTTGTGGGTATCAATTCATTCTTCTTATTTGCCACAACAGTGATCCCTTCCTTCTTAGGGACTACTTGCACCGGGCTTACCCAAGGGCTGTCTGAGATGGGGTAGATCACCCCTGCTTGCCACAATTTCAGCACTTCTTTCTAAACCACTTCATTCATAGTTGGGTTCAGCCTCCTTTGTTGTTGTCTTGAAGGTTTGGCATCTTCTTCAAGTAAGATCTTATGCATACACATTGAAGGACTGATCCCTTTTAAATCTGCAAGTGTCCAGCCTATGGCATCCTTGTGTTGTCTCAGCACTTGGATGAGCTCCTCTTCTTATTCCTTACTCAGACTTGAATTTATGATCATTGGTTGAGTGTTGTTAGCACCCAGATATGTATATTTCAAGCTGGGTGGTAATGCTTTCAGCTCTAGTTTTGGTGACTCTGCATCTTTGTTGTTTGTAGTGGTTGGCATGATTGAGTTTCCCATGGTTGCTTGTGGTGATTCTCCATCTGCTGCTTATTCTAGCTCAATGGTTCCTCCATATTGTTCTTCTTCCAAGACTTCTTGAACTATTTGTTCCATGGTGTCTACTAGCATGCATTCTCCTATGGACTCCTTAGGGTAGCTCATTGCTTTGAAGACATTGAAGACCATTTTCTCTTCATGCAACCTCAAAACTAGTTCCCCTTTTTGCACATCGATGATGGCTCCATGTCGAGCACAATGAAATCAGCAGGGAAAATGAACTCGCCTACTTTCACTAGCAAGTCTTCCACCACCCCATGTGAAAACTTAAATGTTCTGTCAGCCAATTGGAGTGCCATTCTTGTTGGCTTGGCTTCCTCAATCTTCATCCTTCTCATCATGGTCAGGGACATAAGATTTATGCTAGCTCCCAAATCACACAAAGCTTTCTCAATGGTGATGTCTCCTATGATGCAGGGAATTTGGAAACTCCCTGGGTCTTTCAGCTTTTGAGGCAGCTTCTTCTGTATGATGGCGCTGCATTCTTCAGTCAATATTATGGTTTCTTTTGCTTCCCAGTTCCTCTTTTTGGTTATAAGCTCCTTCAAAAATTTAGCATAGAGTGGCATTTGTTCTAATGCCTCAGCAAATGGTATGTTGATTTAGAGCCTCTTGAAGATTTATAGGAACTTAGAAAACTGGCCATCCTTCCCATCTTTTCCCAGTCTTTGTGGGTATGTTGCCTTTGGCACATAAGGCTTCAGGACTGGTTTTGGTGGAGGTGGAGCAGGGATTTCTTCTTCATCCTTGTTCCCATGCTTTGCTGTAGCTTCTTCATGCTTGTCTTTGCTTGGGGTTCCTTCCTCTACAACCTTTCCACTTCTTAGAGTAATGGCCTTGCATTTCCCTCTTGGGTTAGCCATGGTATCACTAGGAAATGTGTGTGTGGGAAATGGGATTTGCTTGGATAAAATTCCCACTTGTTCTTCCAACTTTGAGATTGCTGCACCTTGATTTTTCAGATTTGACCTGTATTCTTCTTGATTAGCATCTATCCTTCTTTCAGTTTGTGCTTGTCTGTCCATGAGGGTGGTGACTGCTCCTGTAATCTGTGAGGACAGTTGTGCTATTGCGGCTTCCATCCTCTCAAAGTTGCTCTTGATTTCACATGGTTGCATAGTTGAAGATGGTGCATCTTGATTAAGGTTGTTGTGTATGGGTTGGTTACTATGGTATGATGTGTTTTGTCAGTTATGGTAGGGTCTATGGTTCCCTGTTTGATGGTTGGGGTTGTGGTTGAAATGTTGATTTGATGAATAAGGCTTGTTGTGGTCCTGGTTGTGGTTTTGTTGATTTCCCCACCCAAAGTTTGGGTGGTTCTTCCAACCTGGGTTGTATGTCTTAGAGTGTGGGTCATATGGTGGTCTGGATGAATTGTTCACATAATTGGCTTATTCCCAGTCACCTTCAGATTCTGGTGCATTCCCTTCTTGTTGAGGAGTTTGGTCTTGAATGACTGAGGCTTGGTTGGCCTCCATCCTTTTGGTTAAAGCTGCTATTTGAGCTGCAATTGCCTTGTTCTGAGCTAACAAAGCATCTACAGAGTTGAGTTCTAGCACTTCCTTTTTCTGAGTCCTTTCTGAAGCATAGAAATATTCATTTTCAGCTATAGTTTCAATGATATCTATGGCCTCTTCAATGGTTTTCTTCTTGTTGAGTGAGCCTCTTGAAGAATGATCCACAGCATTATTTGCTTCATAGGATAGTCCCTCATAAAAGATGTGTAGTTGTACCCATTCATTAAACATTTTTGGTGGGCATCTTCTTGTCAGATCTTTGAATCTCTCTCAGGCCTCATAGAGTGTTTCTCCATCTTGTTGTCTGAAAGTTTGCACCTCAGTTCTCAGCCTATTGATTCTTTATCGAGGGTAAAATCTTGCAAGGAATCTATTCATTACCTCCTCCCATGTAGTTAGGCTATCCTTGGCGAATGATTCCAACCACTTTACCGCCTTATCTCTGAGTGAGAAAGGGAATAAGAGTAGTTTATAGATGTCGGGGTGTACCCCGTTGGACTTTACAGTATCACATATCCTCAGGAATGTGCTGAGATGTTGATTAGGGTCTTCTTGGGCACTTCCTCCATATGAGCAATTGTTCTGAACAAGTGTGATGAGCTGAGGTTTCAGCTCAAAATTATTGGCATAAATTGTTGGCTTTAGGATGCTACTGCCACAATTTCCTGGGTTTAGGTTGATATAGGAGCCTAAAACTCTCCTTTCTTGTCCATCATAATTTACTGGGCCTTCTCTGGCATGGTTGTGAGCTTCTTCAAAATACTCTTCTTCTTCCTCAGCACCAACGACTCCTTTCCCTCTTGCTTCCCTCCTTAATCTAAGGAAGGTCCTCTCAGGTTCAGAATTAAAGGAATTTGAAGCCCCGCTTCTTCTACCTGTCATACAACTAACAAGGCAAAAACAAGAAAAAAATTGAATAAAGAAATTACTCTTGTTAGAGTGGTTGTTAGTGTGAGTGGTGCAATTAATCAAACAGTTAGAAGAAAGAAATATGTATAAAACAAGGAATACTCAAAGAAGAAAGAAATAGAACTCAAAATAAAAGAAAATAAGAAGGTGCTAAATAAAATAAAATAACATGGAATTTAAATTGCTTAATCTAGCTCTCCAATCGATTTAATCACTGTCAAATTTAAGCCAATCCCTGGCAACGGCGCCATAAAACATGATGACTAAAATTCACACCTCATTTAAATTTGGCGAATTAGTTCTTTTGGCAAGCGCACCAAACTTATCGTCAAGTAATAACCCATAGTGGAGTGCGATCGTATCCACAGAGATTGGCAAATTCGAGCAGTTTTAATCAATTGATGAATTAGTCAAGCGGATCAATAGGATTGTAAAGTGCAGAATTGTAAATGACATAAATGTAAATGACTAGAATATAAAGAAAAGTAATAAAGTGCAGGAATAAAAATAGCAGAATGTAATGTGCAGAATCATAATTGACTTGAATGTAAATGGGAATGAGGAATTGCTGAATGTAAAAATAAGCTGTAAAGAAATGGATAGATAAGAATGGCGAAATTCATTGAGATTGGGAGATGTTGTCTCTTTGGATCAAATCTAGCTTATATCCTCTTCAATCATGCAACTCATTGACCTCTTGGCAATCATGATTGATTGAGCCCTAATCCCTTGGTGTCTCAATCTCTCAGATCTTGATCAATAGCCAATTCCTTGGTCTAATTGCTCATGAAGAGAGATATGCTTGGTCCATGATTATACCACACACCATTATAGGTCCAAGTAGAGGGAGGAATATATGTCACATATCCAAATACCAAAACCCAGATTCTACTCTAGTGTGAGAAGGGATTTCAAGCATGATTTCATGTTTCCTTTCCCAAGGTTCCCATGTAAAAGTGGATCTACAACTAACTGCTTAACCCCCTTCTTCAGTACTCCTTGGGGGTATTTATACTACTCCTAGTAAAATAAAAGAATTACAAAAGTGAAAAAGGAAAATTACATTTTGGAGGGAAAAGAAAACACTCAATAAGCATGACTTCTCAGCTGGCGTGTAGCTGGCGCTTTTCTGGCGTGTCACGTGCCCTTCATTTCTAGCTTGGCGTGCCATGCCCAATCCTTCAAGTGGCACGCTCGTCCCTCTAATAACCTTGGCGTGCCACGCCTTCGAACTCAAGTGGCACGCCATAGTGAAATTCTTGTGTTGGCGTGCCACGCCTTCGAACTCAAGTGGCACGCCCCTTGCCTTTCTCACTTCTCTTTGCCTCTGGAAACTTAAACTGGCGTGGCACGCCCAAGGTCTGGCGTGGCACGCCCAAGGTCTGGCGTGGCATGCCCCTGCTCTATGCTTGGCTAGGCTTCTCTGGAAAGTTGAACTAGCGTGGCATGCCTAAGGTCTGGCGTGCCACGCCCCTTTTGTGAGTGAGTGGTTCCTCTGTTTGGCGTGCCACGCCACGAACTCAAGTGTCACGTTCCAATACTTCTTTGCTCTCTGAATGACACTGGCGTGCCACGCCTGGTTACTCAAGTGGCACGCCTAAGTGAAGAATGGTGAGTGGCGTGCCACGCCTTCGATACCAAGTGGCACGCCCCATGTAATTGGCCTCCTTTATCCTCTCTAGAATCTTATGCCAGGGTAGCATGCCTAAAGGCTGGCGTGCCATGCCCATGATCTTATCTCGGTTTCAGTAGTTGGCATGCCACGCCTCATCCTTCAAGTGGCACGCCATAGTGAAATGCTAAGGTTGGCGTGCCACGCCTTCGATACCAAGTGGCATGCCTAGTCCTTGCTTTTGGTTCTTTGTGCATTGGCGTGCCACGCCTGGTTGCTCAAGTGGCACGCCCAGTCTTCAATTGCCTTCAGCCCCTTCTCTGGATTGTTGTACCAGCGTGCCATGCCATGCTGTTCAAATGGCACGCTCTTGGATTTGTGAACTCTTCAAGCTTGGCGTGCCACGCCTGGGTTCTCAAATAGCATGCCCAAGTGACTTCTTGGAGCTGTCATGCCATGTCTTCGATACCAAGTTGTACGCCATAGTGAAGGCTCTTCTTGGAATGGTGAGTTGGCGTGCCATGCCCCTTTGCTCAAGTGGCACGCCCATAGTAGATGATGGGTCAAGCATGCCACGCCCATCCTGGCGTGCCACGCTCCTTTTGTGTCCTCCATTGTAGCTCTCTGAAAAAATGTATTAGCATGCCACGCCCAGTCCTTGGCGTGCCACGCCCACATGCATGCTTGGATCTCCCTCTCTGGAATTTAGTACTGGCGTGCCACGCCAGTGTATTTTTGTGGCGTTTGCTCCCAAGTGGCACGCCAGTTTCACACGCCTAGCTTCTTGTTTGTCTTCTTCCGTTTTTTGATTCCTTTTTCACCTGAAATTCAGCACAACTCATCTCAAAGTGGTGTACCATAATATTCATCAAATAATGCATGAATTATACTGATAAAATGAGATTTATGCTCTTTTATGGTCTTCTTTATGCAAGAAAAAAGGGTAGATGATGCAAGTCATCAATCTCTATTCCTGGTCATAAACAATAAAAAGAAACCAAGAAAGAAGGAGAATGGGAGCTTTATGTTCAAGAACAGAGGACTCCCTGTGAGATGTGGAGAAAGGAAAGAAGAATGAAGATATAAGATGGAGAAGAAGAATTCGGCTATGAGGAGTAGAGAATTCAAAAATTAGAAGTGAAAAGAGAAACAAGAATTAAAATATTTTTGTTTTTATTTTATTTATTAATGAAATTCGAAAATAGAAGCTAATTAATTAAAAAAATTTGAAAATTAACTAGTGAATTTTCGAAAATAGAAGAGAGAGATGGAAGAGGATTTTTGACAACAGGAGAAAGAAGAATTAGTTAGGATATTTTGAAAAACAAGAAAGAGAAAACAACTAACTAATTAAGACAGATTTGAAAACAAGATAAGATAGAAGATTAGAAAAGATTTGAATTTAAAATTTAAAATTAGAAAAGATAAGGTAAAACTTGAAAAGATTTGAAAAGGTTAAGATTTTGAAATTTGAAATTTGAAATTTAAATTTTTAATTTTGAAATTTGAAATTTAAATTTTGAATTTTGAATTTTGAATTTTTAAATTTGAATTTGAAAAAAGGTAAGATAAGATTTTTGAATTTGTAAGAAAGATAAAAAGATAAGATAGTAATTTGAAAAAGATATGATTTTTGAAAAGATTTGAATTTGAAAATTAAAACTAGGATAAGATCATGATTTTGAAATTAAAATTTGAAAAATTGGTTGAAATTTTCGAAAATTGAGATGAAGATAAGAAAAGATATTTTATTTTTTTTATTTTTGAATTTAATGAAGAAAGGAAAAACAACAAAAAGACACCAAAGTTAAAATTTTTAGATCCAAAGACACTACTATGCAAAAATTTTAAAGAAAAACACAATGGGACACCAAACTTAAAATTTTTGAAAACCAAAGACATAATTTTCAAAAATTGTAAAGAAAAATACTCAAGAAGACACCAAACTTAAAGAAATTGAAATCAAACATAAGAAAAATTCCCAAGAACAGTTCGAATATCAAGAAAGAAAACCAAGAACAGGTTAAAAGAGATGAAAACCAAAATGACCAAGGGGCACCAAACGTAAAATTTTTTTAAATCAAACCATATAATTTTCGAAAATTTGAAAAGGAAAAACATAAAGTGACACCAAACTTAAGGATTTACATAAGACTCAAACAAAAGACACTATTTTTGAAAATTTTTTGAAGAAAGACTCAAGAAATTCAAAAATTCAACAAGAATACAAACAAAAGACTCAAACCAAAAATAAATATTAAATAAAGAAAAAAAAAGGTTTTTGAAATTTTTTTTTGATTTTTCAAAAAAAAAAGAAGAAAATAAAGACTCAAAAAATTAAAAACAATACCTAATCTAAGCAACAAGATAATCCATTAGTTGTCCAAACTCGAACAATCCCCAGCAATGGCGCCAAAAACTTGGTGCACGAATTCCCACACTTCATACAATTTAACCATCAAGTGCACTGGGTCATCCAAGTAATACCTGAGTGAGTCAGGGTCGATCCTACGAGGATTGTGATTTGAAGCAAGCTATGGTTATCTTGTAGATCTTAGTCAGGCGAATAGAGAAGTTAGTTGATTGTTTAAAATGCATAAAAGTAAAATAAATATAACGTTACTCAGTAATTATGAATTCGAATGATATCTAGATGGTTAAGACTTGGAGATGCTTTATTCTTTTGGATCAATCCGGTCTTACTGTCTACTTCAACTGTGAATGATTTCTTCTATGGCAGGCTGTATGTGATCAATGCCTTTCTTACAAGGTCGCTAATGCTCCTCCAGATCTGAACCCCAGGGTTAGTGCGGATCCATTCTGATTGAGGGTGAAGCTCCTGTAGTTCATTCTCCTTTGTGATCCTACTCAAAATGCCACAGATAAGGTCGAATCTTCCAGATTAGAGAATGCTGCACCTTTGGTTCTAGCCTCTACCACAAAGACTCTAATCTCCCCGTACCTCGGCTGAACTGGTGTCTCGAGAAGTCTCAAACGAAGTCGTGGATTAGCCGTCTAAGAGATGTATGATCAAACTGGTGGTTCATCATTGTCTGATGAAAGACTCACTCTGAACCCCTGTAGAATGAGATAACCTTGTTCCGGTTCAACGCATTCATAATGATGAAGAATGGATATACATCTTAGAATAGAGGATCAAACACAGATTGAGATAGAACAGTAGTACTTTATTAATCCATAAAACTCAGTAGAGCTTTTCCTGTCAACCTAGGAGATTTAAAAACTCATATTGATAGAAAATACAATGATAAACAAAAATATGGCATAAAGTCCGTAAAAGATGTAAAAGTTCTCAAATAAATACTAGACTAATGACTAAGGATTATATAAGAAGGGTAAAACAGTCTTTTAGTGCTAAAATCCAGCCCACTTGGTGAGTGTTTGGATTGAGCTTGATTGAGGTCCATGTGCTAGGAAGCCTCTAGGGCATTGAACACTGGCTAGGGGGTCCTTTATGGGCATTGGACACTGTTCTCTTCTCCTTTGGGCGTTGGATGCCAGAATAGCGCAGGAAGCTGGCGTTGAACGCCCATTTTGGGCCTTCAATTCTGAAGCAAAGTATGGAGTATTATATATATCTAGAAAGCTCTGGATGTTAGCTTTCCATGGGCGTTGAGAATGCTCTATGTGGACATCTGTAACTCCAGAAAAGCTCTTTCAAATTTAAGGAGGTTAGATTCGGACAGCATCTACAGCACTTTCTCTGTCTCTAAATTAGATTTTTGCTCCAGCTCCTCAATTTCAGCCAGAAAATACCTGAAATTTCATAAAAATACACAAACTCAAAGTAGAATCCAAAAATGTAAATTTTGCACTAAAACCTATGAAAACTTAATAAAAGTTAAACAAAACATACTAAAAACTATATGAAAATGATGGCAAAAAGCGTAAAAACTTTCGCTCATCAGCGGCCAGCCACTAAAGTCCTCCAAAGTGGTTTCTACTGGCCCACACTCTTTAAGGACTCCCAAGAATTTGTCCGTCGTTGTGATAGTTGCCAAAGGGCTGGCAACCTCCCTCATGGTCATGACATGCCTCAGCAGCGAATCCTAAAGATTGAGCTGTTTGATGTATGGGGAATAGACTTCATGGGTCAATTCCCACCTTCAAACTCAAGCACCTACATTATTGTGGCATTATATTATATGTCTAAATGGGTTGAGGCAGTTGCATCACCCACAAATGACACTAGAATAGTAATGAAGTTCCTTCAGAAGAACATTTTTAGCAGGTTTGGTGTCCCTAGGACACTAATCAGTGATGGAGGAACTCATTTCTGCAATAAATAACTTGACTTTGTGCTAAGCAATTATGGAATTTGCCATAAAGTGACCACCCCATATCACTGGTGCACGGAATCACAATCACACTTTTGCAATTCCGCACAACTAACCAGCAAGTGCACTGGGTCGTCCAAGTAATACCTAACGTGAGTAAGGGTCGATCCCACGGAGATTGTCGGCTTGAAGCAAGCTATGGTTATCTTGTAATTCTTAGTCAGGATATCAGTAATGATTCTTAGTTTTAATTGTAAAAAGTAAAAGAACATGAAATAAATACTTGTTATGCAGTAATGGAGAACAGGTTGAGGTTTTGGAGATGCTCTGTCTTCTGAATCTCTGATTTTCTACTGTCTTCTTCTTCACGCACGCAAGGCTCCTTCCAAGGCAAGCTGTATGTTGGTGGATCACCGTTGTCAATGGCTACCAGCCGTCCTCTCAATGAAAATGGTCCAAATACGCTGTCACCGCACGACTAATCATCTATCGGTTCTCACTCATGTTGGAATAGGATCCATTGATCCTTTTGCGTCTGTCACTACGCCCAGCACTCGCGAGTTTGAAGCTCATCACAGTCATTGACGTTAGAGATTTTTACCAGTAAAGAGATTCAAAGAAATAGTTGCGTTGTAGATATAGTCTCTAAACCGACAAAAATCCCTTCGTACAAACGTTTTGGGTGTCACAAGTAACAAACCCCTTTAGAAATTATTAAAGGAGTATTCAAACCTAGGGTCGTCTTCTCAAGGAACTGCGAGGAAGTATGTTCTTATTATTGGCTATAAAGGTTGTAATCGGGGTTTAGAAGATGAGAAGCAAGTAATTTAAATGACAAGTAAATTAAATGGTAATTAAAATAAATAAATACTGTGAAGCAGACTTTTAGTAAGGTAAAAGAAGTTGGAGGTCCAACGTAGTTATTTCGCTCAACTATAATGAAAGTTGAATCTAAACTCCACTTGGTCAACCTTTACTAAAGCAAAGGAGATTCAAGGGACTAATTAATCTAGCCTTTGAATCCTATTTATTTCCTAAGAAAAGGTTGGGATTATTTAAGTTAAGCTTAATTAGCAAGATAACGATTATCAATTATGTTGAGTTTAATAACTGTTGAGTTACTAAATTCTTAACCAGAACCAAAAGGGGAAAAAGTAAAATTGCTGGAATGATAAAAATATCCTTAGATGGGAAGCAATGGTAACTTAAATCAAAGAGAACAATCATAAACTGAAAATACCTCAATTATCATTAATTCAAATAACAGTCTGTAACATGGTAGAATTCATAGATCCAATTATAAAGGTAAATAGCCAACTCAGATATTGAAATAAATAAATAAAGTGAAAGGGAAATTTAAAACAAAGAAATATAAAACCTGGATTGAGAGTCACTCTTAAAATAAGAAGAAATGCTAAATCCTAAGAGAGAGAGAGAGAAGATCTCCCTCTCAGCTAAATCTAAATCATTGAAAAGTAAAATATGCGAGCTCTCTTTGAATGGATGCATTCCCACACTTTATAACCTCTGGTCTATGCTGTCTGTACTTCGATCTGGGCCAAAAAGGGCTTCAGAATTCGCTGGGGGCGTATTCTGTAATTTCTGGTGCGTGGCCTCTATCATGCGTCCGCGTGGGTCACGCGATCGCGTCATTTGGAGCTTTTTCTTGCCACGCGGTTGCGTCAGTCATGCGACCGCGTCATGTGCGTTCTGCTTAAGGCGCGCGGTCGCGTCAGTCATGCGGCCGCGTCACTGCTGATTCGTGCTTGGCACGCGATCGCGTCATCCATGCGATCGCGTGGATACCAGTTTCCTTAAAGCTCCGTTTTGCTTTCTCCTTCCTATTTTGTATGTTTCCTTTTCCATCCTTTAAGTCATTCTGCCTTAGAAAATCTGAAACTACTCAACACACTAATCATGGCATCGAATGGAAATAAAGGTAATTAAAATAATTAATTTTTAAAGCTTAGGAAATATGTTTTTCACAATATGACATAATAAGGAAGGGAAAGTAAAACCATGCAATTAATGTGAATAAGCAGGTGAAGGATTGTATAAATCACTCAAATTAAGCACAAAAGAACTCATGAAATATGGGTTTATCAACCTCCCCACACTTAAACACTAGCATGTCCTCATGCTAAATCCAAGGTAAATAATTAAGGTTAAAGTGATGGAATGTCATGCAATGCAACCTACTTTAAATGCAACTACCTAAATGAATGATGCATCATGCAACTCTAATTTATTCACTCATATATAAAGCTTACATGTAGTCAAGTTAATTCACATTCTCAAGGAGTCATGTATATATATAGCCAACCCTTAAATAATAAAGCATTTTAGCAAATGAGATGGGAAAGAAAACATTGTACAAACTTGCAAAACAATTAGTAAATTTAAGCATAGATATATGTTGATGAGTTATTGAACCCTCACTGGATTTTGTGTTTACTCTCTAGTCACTCAGTGTTTATTGGGTTTATTCACTCTATTTTTCTTTTTATTCTTAATTTCTATAGCTTTGTTCTTCATCTAACCAATCAACAATTATAGAATATAGTCATACCAAAAAGTCATGAGGTCTTAATTGAGGTTGTAATAGGGTCAAGGTAAAGGTAAGGATTTATGTATAGGGTCAAGTGAGCTAATAAGTGAATCCTCAATTAGACTAAGATTTCACCTAACATGCATATTTAGTAAAAAAAATCTCTTTACCTATTTTCCCATATTATCCCACTTATTGTTACATGCTCATGTTTCACTTTTTATTTTTTTATCCCATGTGCATTGTTTTTATTTCGCATTGGGGAATTTCTTTTGTATCCCCTTTTATTTAGATGCTGAAAAATAAATTTTTTTAAATGCACATGGTAATTGAATCACCTAGATTTTCTCATGAGCATGCTTCCCAAATTTTATTTTTAATCCTTTTAACTTTTCTACCCTTTTGTTTCTATTACCCATGTTCCCAAAAGGTTTCCCACATTTAACTCTATTCATGATTTTCTATCTTAAGCTAACCAAGGATTCACTTGGGATTTTCTTTTGTTTTTCTGCTTAAGGCTAGTAATTTGGCTAAATAGAATAAAGGGGTTTTAAAAGGCTCAAGGGGGCTAACAAGGGTGATGTAAAAGGTAGGCTAATTTGGGGTAAGTGAGCTGAAATCAAATGATGGCCTCAATCATTCTCTTAGTATGTATCTATTCTATATTCTATAATTGGACATATAGATTAAAGCAAAGGAAAGAACATGAGAATAAAAAGAAATGAAACACACAGAAATGAAATTATGGTTTGAATGCAACCATACAATTTAAGCTCAAGATTCACAGGCTGTGTGTTCTCTAACTCAAGCATCATATATCATTTATATATTGTATGCAGGTTTAGTCAAAAATTCCCATTATTCTCATAAAAAAATTATTTAGGGTAGCTTTTAAAGTTTTAATGTTCCTCCTTGATGAAATGTTGTCGGCTTAACTACATCATGTAATGCTATATATAAGGTTTGTGGATTTAAATCTGATATGTTCAATTTCCTAGCTTACTTTCTTTTTATATTTTTCTATTTAAACTATACTATCTTATGCTAAAAAGGGTAAACTATACTAATTAATCCACTAATAAATCAGAATTGTAAACTAAATTAAATAACTAAAATAAACTAAATGGCTAAAATATGAACTAAAGATGCAAAATGCAGAAAATAGAGTAAAAATACATAAAAGCAATGTATAAGTACTTAGAAAATAACAGTAAAAAGAAAAATACAAAAAAAATATCCAAAACAAAAGAAAAAGTATGTAGTGGTTCACCAAAATAAATGCCAGAGATGGCGACCTCCCCACACTTAAAAGGAAGCATCGTCCCCGATGCTCAATCAAGCCGGGTGTGAAGGAGTGTCATCACTGGGAGGGATGGTAGCTGGAGTCTCAGTGGTGGTGGTGGGCTGAGGGTCTGGCTGCTGTGGAGGAGGTGCTGACTGGATCGGGATCTCAAGATCCGCAGCCTCAATTTGATGTGGGACCGCTGCCTGTGGTGCGGCTGGTGCTGCCTCCTGGGGATGGGTCTCTGCCTCGGGTGCATCCGCCTCCTCCTCAGATGCCTCGGATGGTGTGTCGGGCTCGGAGGGGATGTCACCGGATCGTATCATCAGCTTTAGGTGCTCATAAGCGGCGCTCCATCTGGTCAAGTCGTCGAAACAAGCGGTGCACCAGATGATAGACGGGCTCTGTGGCAGGTGGAGGTGCAGTGGTGGTAGCAAGGGTAGGTGGTGCAGCAGTGGAGGAAGAGGGTCCAGCAGACGGTGGGGTTAACTCATCAGTAGCAGTGAATGGTGGTGGTCTGTGGCCCAAGGCTAAGAAGTTCCGGCTGTGCGGAATGATCTTCCTGCAATCCGCCGCTGGTGGTCTCTCATCGGCAGCCACCCATGGTACGTCAGCTCGACGGCCAAGCTGTGTAACTAGATTTGGAAAGGGGAGGGTGCCTCGGACATGGACCCTGGCCATATAATGCCGAATGAAACATGGCAGATAAAGGTCCTTACCCTCCAGCACACACCAAAGGAGGGTGATCATAGCAGCCGGGATCTCCGTCTCGTGAGTACTCGGCATCACATAATTACTCAAGATCTGATGCCATAATTGAGCCTCATCGTTTAAGTATGCTCTCTTGATCCCTCTAGGCATGGTAGTGTCCTCACCCATCTCCCAAGGGACTGTCGGGTCGAGAGCAATTCGTGCCTTTACAGCATCCCAATCAAACTGCATCTGACACATGTCCTCCTTAGCCTTTGAATAACCATCAGCTGATCGGACTTGGCTGGGAGCCGAAGAATGTCCTCTAAGGCCTCTTCAGTGACCAGAATTTGTTTTCCTCTCAGGTTCACTGCATCTAGGGTAGTGAGATAGTAGTTGCAGTAGAATTCCCATACCCAAGATGAATTGACCTCTGTCAGTGTTCTTTCCAGAAAGAACCAGCCCCTTTGCTTGATTTGCTCAGTGGTGTACTGCTGAAGGGCTTCTGGAATCTTCAGAGTGCGTTCCAGGTATAGATTTCTGGAGTTTGCAAACGCCGGGAACTTCAGTTCACAGTACCGATTTGCAAATTTGATAGGATCATTTGCAGGGAGTAGCTGGTCAGCTTTTTCCTGCTGTGTGAAGTTCTTCTCCCGCCATGAAGAATCGTGCATTAGAGCAATGATGGACTGGGAGGAGTCTCCTCTCTTGCGCTTACCAGTAGCCTTGCCTTTTCCTTTCCACTGTGAGGCAGACATCCTGAAAAACAGAAAACCAGGATATGGATAAAATAGGAAAGCAAATAGGCAATTAAACAAAGGAAACTCAAAGCGTCAAGGGAGAATTAGAATAAGGAAAATGAGTAAATGAAATGTGATTGAATTTATGTTAAATGGAAAAATAATCAATATGCCATGGTTAGAAAGTTAGAGGAAAGTGAAAATAATCAGAAAAGAGATTAAAAGGGTTAGTATGGTTAGAATTTGAAAAAGAAATTAGTAAATAAAATTAGTGAGTTAGTAAAGTGCGGGTAAAGTAAGTGGCATAGAAAAATTCCATATAACAAGGTTTCACAGGTAAGAATAGAAGTACTCATAATCGAACAAGGAAAATAGGGTGATGCTGATTCGAATAGAAATAAAGAAAGCAAAAATTGGAATTAGTGAATCACAAAAGCAGTTTATGAACCAGGAAATCAAAGAGGATAAGAATGTCTGCCATAGCATTCACAAAATGGTTTGGGTAAAGTAGAGTAAAACAGAGTTCAGAAATGCCAAACCAAAACATGAATGAAAACAATTTACAAAAAATTTGGGCAGCATTCCGGCTAAAATTGGATTGTCCCGGAAAATAAACAGCAATCATAGCAGTTCATATGAATTAAAAACTTGCTGCAGTTACCAGTAATGTATAGAAACAGGAAAATTTGAGAGTAACAAGCAGCAATAGCAAGAAATCATAGCATATGAACGAGGTCACAGGAACAGCAGAATTGCAGTTAGGATAAAACATAAACAGGAACAGTGCAAGTAAACAGACCAAGATCCACTAACCAGAGCCTAAGCTACCTAACAACCTAAAAATCCACTACAACATGAATATCTATCTATCCTAATTATGAACAGAAACGGAAAAAATTACAGAAAAAAGATGAACGGATAAAAGGGGGTTGCGTTTTGCAGAACCTGGTAGGCGGGAGGGGTGGAACGGGGAGAAGGTGGCTGCGGCGGCGTCCGGCGCGGTGGAGGGGCACGGTGTCGCGGTGGCGGCTGAGGGGGGCAGTGGCGGAGAGGGTTTAGGGTGAGTGATAGAAGAAGGGGGGTTTGCGGGTGGGTGGCGGAGAGAGGGGGGCGGCTGGGTGGCCGGCGATGGGGGGGTGGTGGACAGTGGTGGAGAGGGGAGGAGAGAGGAAGAAGGGAGAAGAAGGGAGGGGAGGGGGCTGCGGCGGCGGCGTCTGGGTGGTGGCGCAGTGGCGGCTGGGTGGTGCTGGGTGGTGGTTGGAGGGAGAGGGAGCAGAGAGGGAGAAGAGGGTTGGGGGTGGGGGGCTTCGCGACTGATAGGGTTCGCGTGGCTGGGGGGGTTATATTTTCGAATCCATGCGGCCGCGTGGGACACACGGTCGCGTGGTTGGGGCGAAAATGGGAGTGATGCGATCGCGTGGGCGGCGCGATCGCATGAGAGGGGGGGAAAGAGGGGTGACGTGATCGCGTGGGTCGCGCGATCGCGTCGCTGGAATTCGTGCTAAACGTACGACTCCAGCGCCGTTTTAGCGCAACTCTCTGTCTCCTTTTGGGGTGATGTGCAATCCATGCGACGCGATCGCATCGCTCACGCGGTCGTGTGGGATTGGTATCGTGCAAGTGACGCGATCGCATGGGGCATGCGATCGCGTGGGCCAATTTGTGCGGAACGCACAAGGGCCGCACGATTCCAGACTAACTTTCTGTTCGTTGGATCCTTACGCCGATATATAGATCACGCGGCCGCGTGGATCACGCGGTCGCGCGGGTGGTGTTTTTCGCAATATGACGCGATCGCATGGAGCATGCGGTCGCGTCGTGCACCCCTTTTTTTTTTATATATATGCATGAAAAATGCAGAATGCAATGATTAGCATGAATGCTATGCATGATTCCAGGTTTAATAGTTTAAAATGAAAAAGAAAAAAAATGAAAGCATTTAACAAGAAATAAATTGAAGAAGAAGCGACCATACCATGGTGGGTTGTCTCCCACCTAGCACTTTTAGTTAAAGTCCTTAAGTTGGACATTGGAGGAGTATCCTGTTATGGTGGCTTATGTTTAAATTCGTCCAAAAATTTCCACTAGTGCTTGGAATGCCAATAGCCTCCGGGGTCCCAAACTAGGCACGCAAAGCTTCTAAACAGCTTCAAATGTATTGTTAGGCTCCCGGGACGACGAATGTCAGGATATAGTCCAGGATTCCAAGCCTTGCTTTTAAATCCGCCTCCGTCTTGATCTACATGTCTCCATTCGGGCGGGTTAAAGAGTAGAATCTCACCTTGGTGACCAAACGTTTTTCGTGATCCATGTAATTGAGCATGATACCAATCCGTGTACTTCGAAGTGAAGCGTGGAACCTTATTGAGCCTTGTGCACCAGCTCTGAGTATGAGCCATTTCCCTCTTACTCTTAAAGCCGTAGAGAGCTCTAAGCTGGCCATCTATTTCAAGCAAACCATATTCAAGTGAATAAGTAAAATTATAAGTTAAGGATTGTACCCACTTGAAGCTTGTATTAGGTGGTAATGGCCTTGGGATAGGTGTTTTTTGTGGTTCTGCAAGTTCCATTTCCTTGTGCTCTTATGTGAATTCCTCCACTTCTTTGCAAAGATCTTCAATTGTATCTTTGTCCTGGTCAAAGTCTTCTATGTCTTCCTCATCACTTGAGTCATAGATTGGAGGTTGAGAGAAATCTACCTCTGCATCATCTTCATATTCACTTGGGGAAGATTCTTCGATCTCAGAGAATTCACTTGCAGATGCAAGTTCATCACTAAGAGAGTTATACTTGTGACTATCATCATCAAGGGAATTTGCTTCTTGGATTATTTCGTCTGATTCTTCATAAACGACTTGCCTTGGAGAAATATCCTCCTTAGCATCAACTGTAGCATCCTGGACGGAGTTTTCCTCAATTCCGGATTCCCATGGAGGTTCAGCATCTCCTAGATCTTCAACCAACTCTTCTTCTTGAACAAAGACAGCTTCTTCTAATTGTTCTAGTACAAATTCATTCTCTGTCTTGTCCACTGGAGTTTCTGGTATCTCCTTCATGCTGTGCTCTTCATTGGGCTGTCCACATGGAGCTGTGGCTGATCCTTGTGTATTTAAGTGCCTAGAAGCCCATTGAATCATTGCTTGCTCCAGTTGTTTAATGGTTGTTTGAAATTTAATTACTGTTTCCCTTAGGCGATGCTCTGCTTCTTGGGTTGTTGGACTTGGACATGATACAAAGGAAAGTGGTGGTGATTGGGAGAGATTGGATTGGCATTGGGATAAGGAAGGATCATATGGTGGCGAATGGTGAAAAGAAGCTTGTGAGTGTGGTGGTTCGAGGTTATGTTGAAAGGATGGTTTATATGCACGGGGTGGGGCTTGTTGGTAGTTACAAGGTTGTCCATCATGTCTTTCAGCTGGGTATGCACTGTAGAATGGTCTTTGTCCAGGATATCTCGGAGGGTGTTGCTGCCAAAAGGGTTGATTAGATCCTCTTGGTCCCAACCATCCTTGATTGGTCTGACCTTGATGCACATTCCTGCTGTAACTTCTATTTTCCTTAACAATATTAGAACCAAACTCAAAGCGAGAGGGGTGAGAGTTCATAGTAGCAAATAAAGAAAAAAAGGAAAAACAAAAATAAATAAACAAGCAAAAGAAAAATATTTACAATAACCAACAATAAGACACACGTTAGCAGTTCCCCGGCAACGGCGCCATTGTGACGTTAGAGATTTTTACCAGTAAAGAGATTCATAGAAATAGTTGCATTGTAGATATAGTCTCTAAACCGACAAAAATCCCTTCGTACAAACGTTTTGGGTGTCACAAGTAACAAACCCCGTTAGAAATTGTTAACCGAGTATTCAAACCTCGGGTCGTCTTCTCAAGGAACTGCGAGGAAGTATGTTCTTATTATTGGCTATAAAGGTTGTAATCGGGGTTTAGAAGATGAGAAGCAAGTAATTTAAATGACAAGTAATGTAAATGGCAATTAAAATAAATAAATACTATGAAGCAGACTTTTGGTAAGGTAAAAGAAGTTTGAGGTCCAACGTAGTTATTTCGCACAACTATAATGAAAGTTGAATCTAAACTCCACTTGGTCAACCTTTACTAAAGCAAAGGAGATTCAAGGGACTAATTAATCTAGCCTTTGAATCCTATTTATTTCCTAAGAAAAGGTTGGGATTATTTAAGTTCAGCTTAATTAGCAAGATAACGATTATCAATTATGTTGAGTTTAATAACTGTTGAGTTACTAAATTCTTAACCAGAACCAAAAGGGGAAAAAGTAAAATTGCTGGAATGATAAAAATATCCTTAGATGGGAAGCAATGGTAACTTAAATCAAAGAGAACAATCATAAACTGAAAATACCTCAATTATCATTAATTCAAATAACAGTCTGTAACATGGTAGAATTCATAGATCCAATTATAAATGTAAATAGCCAACTCAGATATTGAAATAAATAAATAAAGTGAAAGGAAAATTTAAAACAAAGAAATATAAAACCTGGATTGAGAGTCACTCTTAAAATAAGAAGAAATCCTAAATCCTAAGAGAGAGAGAGAGAAGATCTCTCTCTCAACTAAATCTAAATCATTAAAAAGTAAAATATGCGAGCTCTCTTTGAATGGATGCATTCCCACACTTTATAACCTCTGGTCTATGCTGTCTATACTTTGATCTGGGACAAAAAGGGCTTCAGAATTCGCTGGGGGCGTATTCTGTAATTTCTGGTGCGTGGCCTCTGTCAGGCGGTCGCGTCAGTCATACGACCGCGTCATGTGCGTTCTGCTTAAGGCGCGCGGTCGCGTCAGTCATGCGGCCGCGTCGCTGCTGATTCGTGCTTGGCACGCGATCGAGTCATCCATGCAATCGCGTGGATACCAGTTTCCGTAAAGCTCCGTTTTGCGTTCTCCTTCCTATTTTGTACGTTTCCTTTTCCATCCTTTAAGTCATTCTGCCTTAAAAAATCTGAAACTACTCAACACACTAATCACGGCATCAAATGGAAATAAAGGTAATTAAAATAATTAATTTTTAAAGCTTAGGAAACATGTTTTTCACAATATGACATAATAAGGAAGGGAAAGTAAAACCATGCAATTAATGTGAATAAGCAGGTGAAGGATTGTATAAATCACTCAAATTAAGCACAAAAGAACTCATAAAATATGGGTTTATCAGTCATCCCATCCCAGATCCTACTCAGAATACCACAGACAAGGTTTAGACTTTCCGGATCTCAAGAATGGCCGCCAATGATTCTAGCCTATACCACGAAGGTTCTAATCTTAGATTAGAAACCCAAGAGATATGCATTCAAGCTATTGCAGATAGAACGGAGGTGGTTGTCAAGCACGCGTTCATAGGTGAGAATGATGATGAGTGTCACGGATCATCACATTCATCAGGTTGAAGTGCGAGTGAATATCTTAGAATAGAAACAAGCGTGATTGAATGGAAAACCGTAGTAATTGCATTAATTCATCGAGACACAGCAGAGCTCCTCACCCTCAACCATGGAGTTTAGAGACTCATGCCGTAGAGAATACAAGTTCTGATGTAAAATGTCATGAGGTACAAAATGAATCACTAAAAGTAGTTTTTATACTAGACTAGTGAGCTAAGGTTACAGAAAATGAGTAACTAAGTATAGATAATACAGAAATCCACTTCAGGGGCCCACTTGGTGAGTGTTTGGGGTGAACTTTGAAGCTTTCACGTGCCTAGGACGTCCTTGGAGTTAAATTCCAGCTTTGGTGCCAGTTTGGGCGTTTAACTCCAGTTTTTATGCCAGTTCTGGCGTTTAACGCCAGAATAGAGTAGAAAGTTGGCGTTTAAACGCCAGTTTGTGTTATCAAAACTCGGGCAAATTATGGACTATTATATATTGCTAGAAATCCCAAGATGTTTACTTTCCAACGCAATTGGGAGCGCGCCAATTGAGCTTCTGTAGCTCCAGAAAATCCATTTTGAGTGCAGGGAGGTCAGAATCCAATAGCATCTGCAGTCCTTTTTCAGCCTCTGAATCAGATTTTTGCTCAGGTCCCTCAATTTCAGCCAGAAAATACCTGAAATCACAGAAAAAAAAAACAAACTCATAGTAAAGTCCAGAAATGTAAATTTTTGAATAAAAACTAATAAAAACATAATAAAAACTAACTAAAATATACTAAAAGTATACTAAAAACAATGCCAAAAAGCGTATAAATTATCCGCTCATCACAACACCAAACTTAAATTGTTGCTTGTCCCCAAGCAACTAAAAACAAGATAGGATAAAAAGAAGAGAATATACATTAAATTCCGAAAACATCTATGAAGATCAGTCTTAATTAGATGAGCGGGGCTCTTACCTTTTTGCTTCTGAACAGTTTTGGCATCTCACTTTATCCTTTGAAGTTCAGAATGATTGGCATCTATGGGAACTCAGAATTCAGATAGTGTTATTGATTCTCCTAGTATAGTATGTTGATTCTTGAACACATTTACTTTATTAGTCTTGGCCGTGGCCCTAAGCACTTTGTTTTCCAATATTACCACCGGATACATAAATGCCACAGACACATAACTGGGTGAACCTTTTCAGATTGTGACTCAGCTTTGCTAGAGTCTCCAATTAGAGGTGTCCAGAGCTCTTAAGCACACTCTTTTGCTTTGTACCACGACTTTCATCGCTCAGTCTCAAGCTTTTCACTTGACACCTTCACGCCACAAGCACATGGTTAGGGACAGCTTGGTTTAGCCGCTTAGGCTAGGATTTTATTCCTTTAGGCCCTCCTATCCATTAATGCTCAAAGCCTTGGGCCCTTTTTACCCTTGCCTTTTGGTTTAAAGGGCTATTGGCTTTTTTTTTCTTTTTCTTTCTTTTTTTTTGCCATATTATTATTTTTTTTCACTGTTTTTTCTTGCTTCAAGAATCAATTTTATGATTTTTCAAATAATCAATAACATTTCTCCTTTTTCATTATTCTTTCAAGAGCCAACAATTTTAACATTCATAAACAACAATATAAAAAATATGCACTGTTCAAGCATTCATTCAGAAAACAAAAGTATTGCCACCACATCAAAATAATTAAACTATTTTAAAATTTGAAATTCATGTACTTCTTTTTCTTTTTCAGAAATCATTTTTTCATTTAAGAGAGGTGAAGGATTCATAGGACATTTATAACTTTAAAGCATAGGCACTAGACACTAATGATCATGTAATAAAGACACAAATATAGATAAACATAAAGCATAGAAAATCGAAAAACAGAAAAATAAGAACAAGGAAATTAAAGAACGGGTCCACCTTAGTGATGGCGGCTTGTTCTTCCTCTTGAAGATCTTATGAAGTGCTTTAGCTCCTCTATGTCTCTTCCTTGCCTTTGTTTCTTCTCTCTCATGGCCTTTTGGTCCTCTCTAATTTCATGGAGTATAGTGGAATGCTCTTGTTGAGGTCCATGAGTGGGCTCTCTTGTTTGCTCCATCCTTTTCTTAGTGATGGGCTTTTGAGATGAATCTCTCCATCTCCCATGACTCGGAGGTTGAAGCTTTTACCTTCCCTTTCCTCTTTCTAGAGGTTTCTCCGGCCTTAGGTGCCATAAATGGTTATGAAAACACAAAAAGTAATGCTTTTTTCCACACCAAACTTAGAAGGTTTGCTCATCCTCGAGCAAAAGAAGAAAGAAGGGAGGAGAAGAAGAAGAAAATGGAGGAGATGGAGAGGTGTGAGTGGTTAAGAGGTGATGGGGAAGAGTATTTGGGAAAGGGTGTCATTGGAATGTGTGAAGAAGAGAGAGATTGAGTTGAGGTAGGTGGGGATCCTGTGGGATCCACAGATCCTGAGGTGCCAAGGATTTCTCATCCCTGCACCATTCTGGCGTGTAAATGATGAGCGGATAATTTATACGCTTTTTCGCATTGTTTTTACATAGTTTTTAGTATAATTTGATTAGTTTTTAGTATATTTTTATTATTTTTTAAATAAAAACTCATTTCTGGACTTTACTATGAGTTTATGAGTTTTTCTATGATTTCAAGTATTTTCTGGCTGAAATTGAGGGACCTGAGCAAAAATCAGATTCAGAGGTTGAAGAAGGACTGTAGATGCTGTTGGATTCTGACCTTCCTGCACTCAAAGTGGATTTTCTGGAGCTACAAAACTCCAAGTGGCACGCTCTTAAATGCGTTGGAAATTAGACATCCAGGGCTTTCCATCAATATATAATAGTCCATACTTTGCTCGAGTTTAGACGATGCAAAATGGCGTTCAATGCCAGCTTCCTTCCTTATTCTGGAGTTAAACGCTAGAAACAGGTTGCAAAGTGGAGTTAAACGCCAGAAACAGGTTACAAACTGGCGTTTAACTCCAAGAGAAGCCTCTACACGTGTAAAGCTCAATGCTCAGCCCAAGCACACACCAAGTGGGCCCCGGAAGTGGATTTCTGCATTATTTACTCATTTCTGTAAACCCTAGTAACTAGTCTGATATAAATAGGACCTTTTACTATTGTATTAGACATCTTTGATCAGTTTTATGCTATCTTAGACCTTTATGGGGGCTGGCCATTCGGCCATGCCTGGACCATTATCACTTATGTATTTTCAATGGTAGAGTTTCTACACACCATAGATTAAGGTGTGGAGCTCTGCTGTTCCTCGAGTATTAATGCAAAGTACTATTGTTTTTCTATTCAATTCAAGCTTATTCCTATTCTAAGATATTCATTCGCACCCAAGAATATGATGAATGTGATGATTATGTGACGCTCATCACCATTCTCACTTATGAACACGTGCCTGACAACCACTTCCGTTCTACATGAAGATGAGATAGAATGAGTATCTCTTAGATATCTAATACATGGGACCTAGTCCGAGATATTAGAGTCTTCGTGGTATAAGTTAGAACCCATGGACGGCCATTCTTGAGATCCGGAAAGTCTAAACCTTGTTTGTGGTATTCCGAGTAGGATCTGGGAAGGGATGGCTGTGACGAGCTTCAAACTCGCGAGTGCTGGGCGTAGTGACAGACGCAAAAGGATAGTAAATCCTATCCCAGTATGATCGAGAACCGACAGATGATTAGCCATGCAGTGACAGCGCATTGGACCATTTTCACAGAGAGGACGGGATGTAGCCATTGACAACGGTGATGCCCAACATACAGCTTGCCATGGAAAGGAGTAAGAATGATTGGATGAAGACAGCAGGAAAGCAGAGGTTCAGAAGGAACGAAAGCATCTCTATACGCTTATCTGAAATTCTCACCAATGAATTACATAAGTATCTCTATCCTAGTTTATATTTTAATTATATTTTAATTATCAATTTTCTATAACCATTTGAATCCGCCTGACTGAGATTTACAAGGTGACCATAGCTTGCTTCAAGCCGACAATCTCCGTGGGATCGACCGTTACTCACGTAAGGTTTATTACTTGGACGACCCAGTGTACTTGCTGGTTAGTTGTGCGAAGTTGTGACAAAGTGTGATTCACGTTTGAGAGCACCAAATCTCTGGCGCCATTGTTGATGATCGCAATTTCGTGCACCAGTAAACACTCAACTTTGTCACTAACGTTGGAGATGGCTAGCATAAGCCACGTTAGAAGCCACGTTAACCTAGTTAACGTGGACTCTAACGTGGGAGCTAAGGGGCACATTGGAACGTTAGTGACAATGTTAAGTGTCACTAACGTTCTCGAAGGTTGGCAAGCCTACGTTAAAAGAGCCACGTTAACTAAGTTAACGTGGACTCTAACGTTGGGAAGGGGGAGGCTTCTCAACGTTATTGGGAAAGTTGAGTCCCAATAACGTGCGCGAAGGACAAAGAGGCAACGTTAGTGGCAACGTTTGTGCCACTAACGTTGAGGTTAACGTGGCTCTTACTTGGGTAAGGAACGTTAGTGAAAAAGTTGAATGTCACTAACGTTCTCGAACCCATATTTTCACTGAACGTTAACACCACTAACGTCCTGAGCAAAAGTCTCTGCCCACTTCACAATTTCTCTCTGCAAGTAAAGCCAAGCCCAATGAAGAAGATAACTGCTTCAAACTCAAGATCCAAAGGCCCAGACCCAAGACTTGAAGAACCAACTAGAAGAGTAGAAGAGTAGTATATATAGGAGTAGCTTTGAATTAATCGGGGGGTTGGAAAATATAGGGAGCCTCTGGGCATAGAATTACTCTCGGTATTTACTTTCTCTGCACTTCTTGTTTCATTATGTAGTCTCCATCTTTGTTTTCATTTTCCAGAGCTATGAACAACTAAACCCCTTTCATTGGGTTAGGGAGCTCTGTTGTAATTTGATAGATCAATACTAGTTATCATTATTCTTCTTCTATCTTTTCTCTTGATTTTACTTGAAAGCTTTCGATCTTCATCCAATTGGGTAGTTATCTTGGAAAAGAAGCTATTCATACTTGGATCTCTTCTGAACCTTGAAAGAGGAATGAAGAGATCAAGCTAGAAATGCTTTCTCATGCTGGACCAAATTGGGTTTGGATGGATATGTGACTATAATCCTCTCAACACCTGATTTGGGAAATGCATGTGGTATAATCAGTGACCATACTTCATCTCTTCTCATGAGCAATTAACCAAGGAATTGGCTATTGATCAAGATTTGAGAGATTGAATTACAAGAAATTGTAATTCAATCACTTAAGATTGCCAAGGAGATCAATGAGTGTTTTGATTGAGGAAGAGATGAAAATGAAATTGATCCGGAGAATGCAACATCTCCTGAGCCCAATGAACTCCCCATTTCTGATCTTACCCACTCTCTTTATTTTCTGTTACTTACTTTTATGAGCAATTCCCCCATTCCCATTTACAATTCTGCAATTTACTTTAGTCATTTACTTTCAGTTCTTTAATTTTAGCATTTACTTTTTCTGTCATTTACCTTCCCGCCATTTTATTTTCTGTAATTCTAAACTCAAATCCTGGATTTGCTCAACTAGAACATTCCTCTAATTAAAGTTGCTTGATCAATCAATCCTTGTGGGATTCGACCTCACTCTATTGTGAGTTTTTACTTGACGACAAATTCGGTACACTTGCCGAAGGAAATTTGTTGCGAGACAAGTTTTCCGTGCATCAATCCTCCAGGGTGTGCTGTTTTTAATGCTGTTTTTGAATTTGCTTTGATTTTTGTAGTTGTTTTTGTGACTCCACATGATCATCAACCTAAAGAAAACATAAAATAACAATGGAAAATGGAAAATTAACATAGATAAATAAAAATTGGGTTGCCTCCCAATAAGCGCTTCTTTAATGTCAATAGCTTGACTTTTTACTAAGCTTTAGTCTAGTCTCAGTTTTGAGCATTATTGCTCAACATCGCTTTCAAGATAATGTTTGATTCTCTGTCTATTAACAATGAACTTTTTGTCAGAGTCAATATCCTGAAGCTCTACATATCCATATGGTGACACACTTGTAATCACATAGGGTCCCCTCCACCGGGATTTTAATTTCCAAGGGAACAATCTGAGCCTAGAGTTAAATAGCAGAACCTTCTGCCCTGGCTCGAAGACTCTAGATGACAGCTTCTTGTCATGCCACCTTTTTGCTTTCTCCTTGTAGATTTTTTCATTTTCGAAAGCATTGAGTCTGAATTCCTCTAGCTCATTCAACTGGAGCAATATTTTCTCTCCAGTTAATTTGGCATCAAGGTTTAGGAATCTGGTTGCCCAGTAGGCCTTGTGTTCCAATTCCACGGGCAGGTGACAGGCTTTTCCATACACAAGCTGGTATGGAGAGGTCCCTATAGGAGTCTTGAATGCTATTCTGTATGCCCACAGAGCATCATCCAAGCTTCTTGACCAATCCCTTCTACGGGTACTTACAGTCCGTTCCAGGATTCTTTTTAATTCTCTATTAGAGACTTCAGCCTGCCCATTTGTCTGTGGATGATATGGAGTTGCTACTTTGTGGCTAATTCCATATCGGACCATAGCAGAGTAAAGCAATTTATTGCAGAAGTGAGTGCCCCAATCACTGATTAGTGCTCTAGGGACACCAAATCTACTGAAGATATGTTTTTGGAGGAACTTCAGCGCTGTCTTAGTATCATTAGTGGGTGTTACAATGGCCTCTACCCATTTGGATACATAGTCGACTGCCACTAGAATATAAGTGTTTGAGTATGATGGTCAGAAAGGCCCCATGAAGTCAATACCTCATACGTCAAACAACTCAATCTCTAAGATCCCTTGCTGAGGCATGGCGTAACCATGAGGCAGATTACCAGCTCTCTGGCAACTGTCACAGTTATGCACAAACTCTCGGGAGTCTTTATACAGAGTGGGCCAGTAGAAGCCACATTGGAGGACTTTTGTGGCTGTTCGCTCACCTCCGAAATGTCCCCTATATTGTGATCCATGACAGTGCCATAGGATTTTCTGTGCTTCTTCTCTAGGTACACACCTACGGATTATTCCATCTGCACATCTCTTAAAGAGATATGGTTCATCCCATAAGTAGTACTTTACATCAGTAATTAATTTTTTTGTTTGTTGCCTGCTGTACTCTTTGGGTATGAATCTTACAGCTTTATAATTTGCAATGTCTGTAAACCATGGTGCTTCCTGAATGGCAAAGAGTTGCTCATCCGGAAAGGTCTCAGAGATCTCAGTAGAAGGGAGGGACGCCCCTGCTATTGGTTCTATCCGGGACAGGTGATCAGCTACCTAGTTCTCTGTCTCTTTTTTGTCTCTTATTTCTATATCAAACTCTTGCAAAAGCAGCACTCATCTTATGAGCCCGCGTTTTAAATCCTGCTTTGTGAGTAGATATTTAAGAGTAGCATGGTCAGTATACACAATCACTTTTGGTCCTACTAAGTAGGATCTAAACTTGTCAATGGCATAAACCACTCCAAGCAGCTCTTTCTCTGTGGTTGTGTAATTCTTCTGTGCATCATTTAGAACGTGACTTGCATAGTAAATGACGTGCAGAAGCTTATTGTGCCTCTGTCCTAATACCACACCAATAGCATGGTCACTGGCATTACATATTAATTCAAATGGTAATGTCCAGTCTGGTGCAGAGATGACTAGTGCTGTGACCAACTTAGCTTTCAGATTTTCAAACACCTGCAGACACTCTCTATCAAAGGTAAATGGTGTGTCAGCAGCTAGCAGATTGCTCAGAGGTTTTGCGATTTTTGAGAAATCCTTTATAAGCCTCTTGTAGAATCCTGCATGTCCCAGAAAGCTTCTGATTGCCTTAATATTGGCAGGTGGTGATAATTTTTCAATTACCTCTATCTTAGCCTGTTCGAAATTTTGTGCCCAAAGGACAATCCCTTCAGTCACCATGAAGTGACATTTCTCCCAATTTAAAACCAGGTTAGTCTGTTGGCACCTTTTTAGAATAAGTGCTAGATGGTCAAGACAGGAGCTGAAAGAGTCTCCAAATACTGAGAAGTCATCCATGAAGACTTCCAGAAATTTTTCTACCATATCAGAGAAAATAGAGAGCATGCACCTCTAAAAGGTTGCAGGTGCATTGCACAGACCAAAAGGCATCCTTCTATATGTAAATACTCCAGATGGACATGTGAATGCTGTTTTCTCTTGGTCTTAAGGATCTACTGCAATTTGGATATAACATGAATAGCAATTCAAAAAGCAGTGGTATTCATGACCTAATAGTCCCTCTAGCATCTGGTCTATGAATGGCAAACGAAAATGATCCTTTCTGGTGGCTGTATTGAGCCTTCTGTAGTCAATACACATACGCTACCCTGTATCTGTTCTTGTAGGAACCATTTCATTTTTTTCATTATGAATCACTGTCATACCTCCCTTCTTCGGGATGACTTGGACAGGGCTCACCCAGGGGCTATTAGAGATAGGATAAATAATCCCAGCTTCTAGTAACTTAGTGACCTCCTTCTGCACCACCTCTTTCATGGCTGGATTTAGCCGTCTCTGTGGTTGAACCACTGGCTTAGCATCATCCTCCAAAAGGATCTTGTGCATGCATCTGGCTGGGCTAATGCCCTTAAGATCACTTATGGACCACCCAAGGGCTGTCTTGTGTGTCCTTAGCACCTGAAGTAGTGCCTTTTCTTCCTGTGGCTCTAAGACAGAGCTTATGATCATGATAAACCCAATTTTGTGGTTTATCTTGTGCTTAATTTGGGGGATTTTATCACCTTTTCTCACATTTATTCAATAAAATAGCATGGTTTTGTAATTCTCCCTTGAATTGTGCTTAAATGTGAAAACATACTTTTTAGGCCCTAAAATTGGTAATTTTAATTCACTTTATTTCCATTCGATGCCTTGATGTATTTTTTGAGTGATTTCAGGTTCATAGGGAAAGTATTGGATGGAAGAAGGGAGGAGAAAAGCATGCAAAGTGGGAGAACTCATGAAGAAATAAAGGAACCATAAAGCTGTCAAGCCTGACCTTCTGGCACTCAAACAACCATAACTTGAGCTACAGAGGTCCAAATGAGGCGGTTCCAGTTGCATTGGGAAGCTAATATCTGGGGCTTCAAAATAATATTAAATCTGCTATATGTTACTTCGCTCTCAGGGCCGCACCCACGCCATGTACGCGTGCGCGCCGATTCTGCCGTGGCCCACTAAGGTGAAATCGCCCCCAGCGATTTCTGAAGCACTTTGGGCCCAACCCAACTCATTTGTAATACTATTTCATGCAGAATTCAAGCTTGGGCAAGGAGGTAGCAATTGTTTGAAGTGTTAGCATCATGTAGCTTAGTTTCTAGAGAGAAAAGCTCCCTCTTCTCTCTAGAATTAGGATTAGAATTTCTTAGATCTAGGTTTAATTCATGCTTTGATTTACTTTTCCTTTACAATTTCTTGTTCCTCTACTCTTCCTCTCTCTAATTTTGTATTTCATTCTTGTAATTGCTTACTTTGTTGTTGATGCACTTTTGTTCTTCCATTTTCCTTTAATGCAATTTATAATTCATGTTCTTTTAATTGTTGATTTGAGTTATGATTTACTTTTCTTGCAATTAGTAGTTGGTAGATTTATATTTCTTGCAATTTTACTATGCTTTTATTGTATGCCTTCCAAGTGTTTGATAAAATGCTTGGAAGGAAGTTAGAGTAGATTTTGAGCATTCTTGGCTTGGAAAGAGTAATTAGGCAATCTTGAGTTATAAAAACCCAACTCATGTTGGTGATCTAGAGTTGTTAGCTAATATTGTTTCCATTGACGCTAATCTTTTGCTAATATAATTAGTAAGTTGATTAGGTCTTTTGGATTGAGATTAGCTAGTCTTGTTAGACTTTCTCCGAGTATGAGGATAACATGATACCTTCCTCTATCTTCGGGGATGACGTAATAAGATAAATTCTTGTTTATATTTGTGACATGATTAATTAGTCTTGTTTGACATTCTCCCTATTTGTTGGAGTTGACTAAATGAGATTAATTAATCATTATATGACTAGGATAGAAATCCTATATTCTCAATCATTTCCATGAATGTCTCTCTTTATTACTTGCTTTCTTTAGTTATTTTGCTTGATTTACTTCCCTTGTCATTTACTTTCTTGTCCCTATATAAAATCAAAACCCCCTTGTCCCCTCATAACCAATAAGCATTCATTTCATTGCAATTCCTCGTGAGACGACCCGGAGTCCAAATACTCCGGTTATTTCTTAATTGGGGATTGTTCTTTGTGACAACCTAAAATTTAATTTGATGCGAGAGTTGTTTATTCGTTTGGAGCTATACTTGCAACGTAAATATTTTGTGAAATTCCTTACCCACAACAATTTTTGTGTCAAATTAATGGCGCCGTTGCTGGGGAGTTGCAATGGTGTTATGTTATTGGTTATTGTATATATGTGAATATTGTGAATAGCTTGATTTTTTTGGATTGCTTGTTAGTTTTTGCTAGTTTTAGGACTTTGTCTCATTATTTCTTGTTAGCTTTTGTTTTTTATTTTTACTTTTTACTATGAATTCTCACTTTTGCTATGAGTGTGATTACAACTATGTTGTAGGAAATGGGAACTTCAATGAGGATGTGTATCAAGGATGGGACAATCAAAGGTGGGAGGAGCCATATGCATATGATCAATCCTCTTGGCAACAACCTCCACTAATGCGCTATGAAGAAGAGCCATTATATGATGCATACCAATCCAATGGTTATGGTGAATCCCCTTGTGACTTCCAAGAACCACCACCATACACTTATGAGCCATATCCTCAACCTAGTCATCAACCATACTCACAAGCCACCTTTCACCAACCATCTTCATATGACCCTAATCCATATCCATCCTACCAACAATCATATGAGCCATATGAACCACACATAGAGCCACCACTACTCCAACATCAACATTTTCAAGAGCCGCTCCCTCCATATTATTACCAAAAAGAACCACCTTCCGACTATAATACCTTTCCCTTAAACAATGAACCCTCTCTTCCACCATCACCCCCCGATAAAGCCTCTATGCTAGAATTAAGGGATCTTGAATCTCATATCTTAAGGCAACACGAGGAGGATGAAAAGAATTTTGAGGAGTTAAGAGCAAAAATGGCCATCATGGTAGAAGCCATTGGCAACATAGTCTCATCCCGCCTAAGCCTATGTGATCAAGGCACTTCCATTGTGGAATGGGGAGAAGCAACGAAGGAGCTTAGTGAAGGAGTGAACTTGAAGCTCTAAGGTAAAGAAGAGGAGTTAAAGCAAGAAATGCAACAAGAGGAGGAGGTAGAGATTATTGAAGAAAAGGAAGAAGCGGTTGAAGACTTAGGAGATGCGGAACTACCATGAGAGTCTAGGATTGAAGAAAACCCCTCCAAAATGACTGAATTTGATGCTAAGGAGGAATGTGCACAACCTCCGAGGCATACTCCATATGAAGCCTTGGATGGAATAGAGCAAGAATTGAGTCCCCTTGGTGATGAAGATCAAGCATCAAGTCTTAGTGGTGAAGAATCCTTTGAGCATGAAGAACTTTCTCTCGATGAAATGGAAAGCAATATGGAGGTAAATGTCTCCCACCCTCCCATTTATGATTTGAGTAAGGGAAAAGAGTTAGATAAAAGTGTTGAACAAAGGATTGATATTAAGAGATCTTGTGAGGAGGTGGAGATCCTTAGAAAAAGGAGGATGGGAATTGAATATGCTTTAGCAAGACCCTTGGAATCACCTTTGCCTAGGTTGCCATCTACACCTTCATTTGAGTGGATGAAACTCATTTCTATTATCTTTATTATCCCACTTGAATATGGCTTGCTTGAAACGGATGGTCAACTTAGGATGCTTTGTGGGACGAAGCGTAAAAGAAAGATGTTTCGTGGTTGGCGTTGCAAATCAAGGCTCATTATAGTTGAAGCTTCAAGGAGTAAAGGTTGGACTAGTGCTCAATTGGATGGGTCTAGGAGGATAGTTTGGTACTTCCATGAGGATTCATCTCTCTTGCCACTGGGAGGAAACCACCATGATCAACTCAAGGATGGGTGTGAAAACAAAGTGTGGGATCCCGGATCGCACAAGGAAGATCAACTTTGGGAGCCTATGGTTTGTGAAGAACTCCATCAAAGGTTGGAGTTATTAAATTTGAATGGTGAAGAACAATGGAAGTCCAAGCATTGGTGGATGTGCAAGGATGGATTCAAGCACAAGCCACCTTGAGAGGAGCTCCCCATAAGTCCAACTTAAGGACAATAAACAAAAGTGCTAGGTGGGAGACAACCCACCATGGTAACATCTTTCCCTTTTCCTCTTTGTAAATATTGGTAATTTGGGTTTAATCTCATGTTTTGATTGATTTGTTAAGTTTGTTTGGTAGTCTAGTAGGTTAAATAAGGTTTTATGATGTTTTGGTAGCTGTTTGGAGGTTTGGAATGCTTGGTTTGGTGCAAAAATATAGCAAAAATTTGAAAAATAGAGCACCATCCATGTGCACGTGCACTCCACGCGTACGCGTAAATCAAGCAATTTCGGCCATCCACGCGGACGCGCCATGTACGCGTACGCGTGGATTGAATTTTTCCACTTCCCATATATTCACCCGAGAGTTATGCCTGAAGTGTGCCAACTTTGTGCCCCAGGGCACGCGAACGCGTATCTTGCACGTCCGCGTCGACTCTCTACCTTGCCATGCACGCGTACGCGGACTGCACGCGTACACGTTGCTTCCATTTCATCAATCCACGCTTACGCGCACATGACGCGCACGCGTGGATTGCCTTGTTTCACTCACCTTCTTTTCTTCTCCTCTTTCCATTTCTTTCCTTCTTCTCTTCTCTTTCCACCCTTCAATCATCACCCAACACTACCAAGCATCATATAACACCATTTCTTTTAGTTAGTTAGTTAGTTTAATTTTTGTTTTCCATTATAAGTGTTGGATTACTAATCTTGTTTACTGTTTACTGCTGCTTATTACTAATAGGATGTTAGTTTAACATCATTGTCATTATTGTCATTGTTGGATTCCTTTGTTGAGGTTGTATTTAGTTACTTGGTTTGGAATTTTTCATGTTTAACACTTTTGAATACCAAGTACTTGTTACATTGCCTTCATGCATCTTACCTCTTTGAATTGCATGTTTTGGCCACCATGCATTCATCATCTATTGTTAGGCAATTGTACATTATCATTGCATTTTTTTTAAGATGCTTGTTCTAATTGATCACCATCTATTTCATGCATTGAGATTGTGGAATTGTGAAATTGGATCGAAAGCTTATCTAGTGATGTATTTTTGAGCTTTTCAAGCTTTGTGGACCATGCTTGCTATGTGATTGATTTTGTTTTACTTCCACATCCTTTTCCTAAGTTCCATAGCATCCATGTGTTTCACCTCTATGGCACTTAGGTGTTGCAACAACTTCAATATATGTCATTGTTTGATGTGTAAGCTCTCTATACCATTTTGTTCATCAAATTTACTTACACATCAATCAATGTCCAAGCATTATCCAATTTCACAATTGCTTGATTAATTGCTTAAATGCTTTCATGCCTCTTCACTACTTGTGTGGTTGACTTAACCTACAAGTCTTTTAAAGTATCTCAAGCACACTAGAATGAGTGAAGTGCATGTTTTCTTTT